>NC_090926.1:1192769382-1193077151 GCF_040938575.1 Ambystoma mexicanum
TAAAAGAGAAGCTGTGCGAGCGGAATTCTGCTGATTAGAGGGTGAGACGCTTATCCGTTTGAGCGGAACAACATCTGATAGGAGAGTGAGAGCAATAGGCCATGTAAATGGCGGAGTTGCGCTAAAATATGATTTGGGCACGTGACCACAGTAGAACGTTATCCAATTCCAGATCACGTGACGCCGGTCGCGCGACCTTCGTTGATCTGAGTGACAGCGGCCACAAGATTCTCACCAGAGAGGGAAAGCGTTTCAAGTTGTGACGTACTTGTAAAAAGAGAAAAGGCACGTAGATGTATTTCTTGAATCTGAACACTGACCAAAAGGCATTCAAAAAATGTTTTATCTTCAAAATGTGCAGTAAGACGTCGTGCGTAATTGATTGAGATTTATCGTTGTCAAGGGCCTCGTGTTTTTGGGGGAGATTCGCAGCGTGTGAAATATTTTATTATGTGGTAACAGTAAAATCGCAGACCGTCGAACTTCTGTAAGTACATTCCAGGCAGCGGTGAAGCTACCCTCAACATTGTTTTGGGGGGAAAGGGTGGAGGGGGCTGGGCTCGTTTGCTGCCATGGGTGTTTTCTCAATACCCATACAGTTTGAACGAAAAACGGTGCCCAGGGCACACAACTATAATACACCCCTTGCACGTGCACGGCTCATTACAGACCGTAAATTCCAGCCCTTCCTCAAAGGCACTCAGATCAGATGTCGTGCTCATTACTATTATGTCATTTTTTCCTCAAGCACACACGCGGATATACAGGTGCACGAAGCTGGGGTTGAGTTTGGCAAAATCACCTGTGCCCACTCATTGAAGGAGCATGCAGAACGCCTGTGGTGTGTGCCACACAAAAGAGTAACATTATTACACATGAAAAGTACTGCACTCCCATTACACTGTGTATGAGAGAGAAGGTTGGTATAGTGCATGGTTGTGTATTGTGACCAGGATAATTACCTTAAATTCTATCTTTCCAGACTTGTCTTCCAACTGACCTCAATCTGTGCTATTGCCATTATCTAGATGGCCCATCTCATTGTCGGACTTTCTCCTGTCTTCCTCCCAGTTCCACTATCACTCTCCCAATCTCCCCGTTTGTCACCCACCTCCATCTAGCTTTTTATTCCCTTCCAATATATCTGCTTCCTCTTGCTTCTAAGTCTGCTTTCCAATCGGCCAATTAATTCACTGATTCTTTCTCTATTACCCATCCCTTTAATTGTATGAACTTCACACTCCCCATCTCTCACTTTTTTCTTCAATTTCTATATCTGCCACCACATCACTCACTGCATTTTGTTTTCTTTTAGACAGACCCATGTCCACCGCTTTGCCATTGTTGCTGTAAATATTCTGTGTCCTTCATCTCTATATACAGTGCACCGTAAAACTATATATAAACTACAAGTCCTTATTTGAGGGACAGTCTGGCCAGGGCTGTTTGAAGATCCTTGCTGCTGCTGCTGCTGCTGTTTGATCTGCTCTTGTGTGATGGGTCCCTGATCTTCATTGGGGTGATGGCTCTCAGCAAGGAAACTGCTCTTTGGATGGGCAGCAGCAGTGTGCTGGTGTCCAAACGTTTTTGAATTGGCTGGGCATCACTCAGATACAGCGTGGGGGAAGCCTCTTCTGTTATGTTGGCCAGGCTGTGTATTTCAGCTGCAGCCCAGCATTAACTGCAGCATTGGGAGCCCCACACAACCCTCTTCAAGCTGGGCTCTGTCTGCCAGGTGCAGTCTGTGGAGTCCTGGTGAGCCGCCTAGCAAGGGGCGGACCCTTGAATTGTTTTTGCAGCCTGGGAGGGCTTTCTTAATGTTGGGCACTCTCCGCTGTGGGGAGCGCTGGTAATTAGAGTGCTTTGGGCCGGCACAAGCAGAAGGCAACCTGGGAGGTGAGTATGAGCGCTCCCCTGCCTACCTGGGGTGCACCTTCGTTGAGGCCTGGGTAGCAGCGGTGAATATGGCGCGGAGAGGAGCACCTGTCAACCATCCTTACCGAGGGATGGCAACCATTGTTCTCCAACTGACAACAGCCTGTGCAATGATCCTTTACTCTATTTTTTAAATTTAATTTTCAAGGATCCTGGTGCGGCTCTCATGCCTTGGATCCTTTTATTTTATTATTGATTTTACACCCGAGGGTGTTACACTGCACTGGCTACCAATACCATCAACTGCGCTATGGATTGCATTTTAAGTTCTTTTGATAGAGCATTTCCAGCTTTTAGAGTCATTACTCCTGCTCTAACACTACTGCCATTACTGAAAGTTAAGTCAGAGGATGGTACAGGGTTAGCAGGCTCTACTTGGGCTCAGAGCAGTTCAGTATTGCATACATTGAATCACCAGGTTAGCAATTGGGAATGGGGGAGCTGGCATGGGGCGTGGCATATGAATACAAGAATATGTATCCCCAAGGTCTGACTACTATCTTGTCTGGTAGGATTGTATTTATAGCATTATCACCAAGTAGGTGCACATCTGATAGCACTCAATATGCCGTTGCGGACTGAGCTCACCTCATAGGAGGTAATGCCGAAATTAGTTTAGACTGTCCAGGTACTCAATGGCATTCAGACATCACCTGTGACCTAAGTGTGCAACAGCATCTGAGCCTTGCATAGGCTTAGTGGAAATTGTATCCACTTTGGGACCCTGTTTTGAACTCTATGGTCTCTGAACAGGGATACACATTTCAAGTTGCAAGCTACTAGCCAGCCATAAAAATAAAAATTCACTCGCCATCTCACTTTCACACATACACACAGCACATCATTTCTTACTTTCCAAGAGACACTTATGACAATCCAATGGCTAGTGATGAGTGCAAATATCCCTAGAGGATGTGATCCCCAAAGAGTTTAATGGGAGATCTGAACACACCCAACAATTGCTTTTGTTAAGTACTGCGTTAGTATCATTTAATATTGTTAGAAATGTGTTATTATCTCAGTGCTCAAGGTCAAAGGGATTAAGGTTGTGTGTGTGCACCTGGAAAGGAGACAATGGTAGGTGAGCTAGACATGGGCAACAGCAGTCTGAGTGGGTGTGAGCTCTCGCAGAACCACAAAACGGTCAACAATAATACCATGACACATGCAACGACACCAATTATTACATATTTCTCTCGGGCTGACCACAAGCATTTGGACCTGACAATTCCCATAGTAAAACCTTCCATTTCCTCATGCCAGTATAGTCCGAAAAGGGGCAGAGTCTCTCTCTCAGTGTCCGTTAAGAAGCCTCACCGATACAGGCTTAAAAAGTCCATCCGTGGGTGGCACCTGACCACGTGGCCTACCTTGATTGAAGTCTTCTTTTCCCTGCCCCTCTCCCCCCACCTCCAGGCATCTTTGGGGGTATGGAAGGAATACCATTGGTTTCTTGTGGGTGGGACCCAGAGAGTCCCACTTTCCTACCTTTAGGAAGTCCTTCCCTATCTATTTCCTGGGTTGCAAATTATATCGGGACACTCCAGGCACAGAAGGATCCTCAAACAGTGCATTCGCATCTGGAGGAGTTGAGAAGTATGGCTTGGTATATTTTCCAGATCACACACAATCACGGTAACGTTTCTGTGTCTCAGTGGGCCATCCCCAACATCGGATATTACACCACTTATAAACACCCAAAACGAAAAGGATAAACCTTCTGCCTATTGGTGCAGTCACCATATAAACAGTTAAAATCAGTCCCAAGTGTATAAGTGAAAACTGGAAAAATGGGCATTTTACATTAGATAATGCCCAGTACTAGAGTTTTCTAGAGCTATATCTGCACAACACTGTTTGTAACTTAATTGGCCAATGTGGTGCCAGCTACTAGAAAAGTCTAACAACTTGTACTGATAACACACAATATATATAAGGTACCTTAAACCTAAGGTCCTTGTACAACATCTAAAAATGCACAGATGAAAAATGCACAGAAAAAAGTCTATGAGCACAGGTCTGATTGGGTTAGTTCAGTCTATGCCTAGTAATTTTCTGCACAGATCATAAAAATGCATGAGACCAGCTCATGCTATATCAAAGTCGACCGGTTTCATAACCATATCTTGTTCAGGTCATTTTCATCAGGACTTTATTCATAACAAAGGGGTGTTGACTCCCTGTCTGGGTAAGCTACTTGCTCCCATGCATGTGTTTTATTGTTCCTATAGAAAAATGACAGAGAAAACAGAAAAGAGGGGTGGATCACTGCTGGGCCCCTTCCTATATAATGCTAGTATTTACTGCTATGCATCAATTACTAAGAAGATGTGTATCTCAAGATATCACAAGGCTGTATGCTTAGATGAAAAGCTCTTTGTTTTCAAACAGGCGCCTAAAGTTACATAAAACAATGGGACGGAGGGGAGGGTTGGGGGGTGGGGAAAAGGGGATCGTGCTCAGGGGTGCTCCCATATTGCCTTCCCTGCCAAGGCATGTGTACGAGGTCATGAACCTTATAACCCCTGTGTGAGTATACAGAGCAAGGAATCACTTACCGCCCTGTAGTGATACAGGCACTGTCACACTGTTGCCCAAACGAATTGCAGTGCTGCAAGCTCGTATTGACATGCAAAGCAAGCAGAGAGGAAAAAGGCAATGAATACATGGTGCCTCCTTCTTACCAAACGCATCTTTTTTTTTTAAACGGGTGTTATTTCATTGTGCTATGCAAGGGCTGGAAGGACTTACCCGCTATAGGGTATATTCACACACGCTACCTGGCGCTGTATTGTGAAAGGAAATTGCCACACTCTCTGCAATGGCAATGGCTCTTAATGAGTACCTAGGCAAAACACAACAAAAAAGCCCAAGTCAGAAACCAAAAAGAGGAAAGCTGACTGTGTAATTGTACGGGTATAACCCCAGCAGCACGAAAAAGGAAAAACGGGAAGCCTCTCTGGGGTGTGCTCTTACCCGAAGTGCTGGTGAGAAGTAAGACGCATCCGGGACCAAGCTACCCGCTGAAGTGCTCCGCTGCTGAGCTCTGCGGTGCCGGCTCTTATGAAAAAGTGACTTGAGTGGGGCCAACTAGACTCGACGGTCCTGCCGCCATCTTGGCGCTGGCCATGTGAACGGCCATCTTAGGTCAGGCGATTATTTTCCGTCACTGAATGGTACGTACTGAGGAACGTATTCTGTGTCACAATTGCCTACCCCCTCCTCTACCCAGTTGTCAGAGGGCAAAGACAAGGGTACTCGCTTCAGGTGTGCTGCGTGCATCCAGTGTTTCTTCCCTTCCACTCGCACAGCCGTTTGAGTGGCTAGCAACACGTGGTATTGTCCCTTCCAGCCACCTTCAAGGCTGGATTTTTGATGGAAGTCTTTCACCAAGACGTAGTCTCCAGGTCAAATGGTGTGACCAGGACCCATGTTTTGATCGGCAGTGCTTCAGGAACCTATAGGTGAATCAAACACAAGTTTTCAGTGAACTGTTTATAACAATCAATAATGGATATTCATCTTATGTGGCCGGGGTACATTCCAACCATTGGCAGGTCTCCCCATCACAATCTCATATGGAGAGAGGACTGTTCTTGCTTGAGCTGTGGCTCTCATGCACATTAAGGCCAAAGGGAGAGCGTCGGGCCATCTTAGTTTACTATATGCACACATTTGTGATAATTTGTTTTTCAAAGTACAGCTATGTCTCTCTACTAAACCAGCCGATTGTGAAACCCTTCACACACGTGCTGTATATTTGAGGCTGTGAAACGGGTCCCATTATCGGAACAGATCACCCATGGTAATCCAAAGTGGGGAAAGTATTTTAACATAACCTTTGCAGTGGAGATGGCTGTATTGTCTTTCAAAGGAAACACTTCAACCCATTTAAAGCACCACTAAGACATATTTAAGATTTTGACATGCCTCCGTCTCAATGACATCAAAATGTATTATCTTCAAGGGCATGGAAAGTGGGCCAAAACTGCCCCAAGGTACTGAGGTCCTCTTCCCAATGTTTGTTTTTTGTTTGTTTATTTGTAATGCGCGCCAGATCCAAGGGTATCAGGACGCAGAAGATACAAGAAAACTTTCAACGTAGGTTACACAGTAATATACAGAAATGGGCAAGGATATACAGGCAATGGTACATGCATACAATAAAGTAGGAAAAAACACAATACAACAAAATATATTTTAAAATAGCATTCTGAAGACTATTTACAGTGCGCGTGTAGGAGGAGACCGATAGGTATAGATGGTTCATTCATGCATTAGTGGTCATTTATCTTTAAGCCAATTGATGAGATTCTGTCTGAAGTTCAAGTAGGTTTGGTCATCTCTCAGGAAGGGTGGTGGGGAGTTCCATAGCTCTGACGCTTTAACTGGGTAACTCCTTCCACTGACTTTTGACAATTTGAATCTTGGTACGGTCAGACAGTTTGTATTGGCCGTTCTAGTGGGCCGGCTAGAGGATTTTCTATTAAATCTCTCAACGACGTAACAGGGCGCAGCGTTGTTAAGGCATTTGTAAGTTAGTGAGGCAGTTTTCAGCAGGATTTTGTCACTAGTGGATAGCCAGTTATTCTGTCTTCTTACCTCTGATATATGCTCTTTCCTCGCTATACCCAGAGCAGCTCTAAGGGCATTATTCTGAAGCGTCTGTATTCTACTGACAATATACTTATTTGCACCAATGTATAGGGAGTTACAATAGTCCAATTTGGACAAGATTAGAGCTCTGGCCAGGATGATACAGCAATTTTTTGATAAGAATGGTTTACCGGCTCTAATTAGCTTCCATGTATAGGCAGAGGCCATGGAATTAACTTGTTTGGCAAAGGTGAGGGTGGAATCTAGGTAAAATCCCAAGGTTTTTACCTCTTTGACAACTTTAATAGAATTGCCATCAATGTTAAAGGAGGTGTATTTAGGGCCAAGTTTATTGAGATTGGAAGTGGTAACCCGGATAATAAACTCTGTTTTGTCATCATTCAAGCATAGACCGTGGACAGCCATCCATGCATGATGAGGTAGATTCTATTTACCAAGGCCAAATCCTTGTCATAATCTCCAGTAAGTGGTATGAGAATCTGAGTATCATCTGCATAGTTAGTGTAGGTGATACCAAGATGGTCCAGATCATCGAAAAGAGGCTTTGCAAATATATTGTACATTGTGGGTGAGACACAAGAGCCATGGGGCACCCCACAGGTGATAGGAATGAGGTCTGCTGCTGCTGATGGTTAGCAGCCTCTCATGGTCCTATTGCTCAGAAAGGATTGTATCCAAACTATGGCCTCCTGAGAGATGTGTGCTGTTGAGTCCCAGTGGTTGCATAGGACCTTGTGGTCCACCAAGTCGAAACGCAGCCGAGAGGTCAAGAAGGAGTAATAGGGCTGATTTCCCCTTGTCCCCAAGCTCATCAATTTGGGTCTGAATATCAATTAGCACGGTTTCAATGCCATGTGGAGTCCTGAATCCTAATTGGCGGGCTCATAGGAGCTGGTTTTGCTCGAGATACTCCTGTATTTGGAGATAGGCTACCCTATCTAATATTTGAGTAAAATGGCACTGTTGTGATAGGCCTGAAGTTAGTTGGTATAGTTGGATCTAATGTCTGTTTTATGAGGAGGGAAAGTACCCAAGACTCTTAAGTTGCTCGGGTTGGTGCCCGAGGAGAATGATTCATTGATTAACTTTTATATGAAGGGTGCTAAATCTCTCGCAGCATCCTTCATTATTTGGGCTGTCATTTATCACCCTGGCAGTTCGAAGGTTTGAGGGAAAGGATGACTTTTTCAACCTCGAGAATTGATATTTTAGAAAAACGAAAGCAGAGCAGAGGTTTATGAGAGGGCGTTGGGGGTACTGGCTGATGAGACCATATTAGGTAAGTTGGCTTTTTTTTTTTTTGTATCTTGTCATGAAGGGTGGTAACTTTGTTAGATAGAGCTTGTTGTATATTGGAACACCATGTTTTATCCTTCACACAGTTGTCTGGCACTGGTACCGAAGTTTCTAGTTCAGTTAAGATTAATTCCTTCATGCTTAAGTTTGCTTGCAAGAATCTATTGTTGTAAGTTTCTTTTTTGGCCAAGAGTATTTCTTTCTTGTAGTGAGATGATATGTTAATAAGGTTGGTTCTGTTTCAGCAGAAGGTAAACGCCTCCACGAGCCTTCGCATTTTCTTTTTTCGGTTCTCAAGATTTTCAGGTTTGGTGTGAACCAAGAATTAAGGTGGGCTTTGGGTTTACTTTTTCTCAATTTTATGGTGTCTAGTGCTACAGTCATAGTTTTATTATATTCATCAACAAACATGATAGGATCTGTGATATCTGATAGTGAGTTGAAGGTCGGTAGAATTAGGGGTAGAAGTTTATATACCATAATATTCTTTTTAGTCCTTGCCAGGGTGGGAGGATCGGATAGGTTGTTTTTGGTGGTTAGAGTTTTGGTTGCTAGTGTAAATGATAAGAGGTGGTGGTCTGTCCATACCTGTAGTGTTATGGCAGTAATGGAGGGACTGCAGTTATAATCTGCCACCCAGTCGAGTGTTCTTCCTTTGTCGTGTGTGGGAAGATTCACTCTTTGGGTGAGGCCAAGTTCAGCGAGAACGTTAGCGATGATAGCTGCTTGCTGGTCTTTAGGGTCATTAAATCCTAGATTAAGATCCCCTAGCAGTAATTCTTGCAAGGTGTTTTTTAATTTGTCAGAGAGAATGTTGGAAATGTCCTCCTCAAATTAACCGATGTGTCCTGGAGGTCTATATATGAGATGAATGGTAAGTGTTTGGGAATTAGCGATAGGTAATTTGGCAGTGAGGGATTCACAGGATTTAATGTGTGGGGAGGGCGCTAGTCTCATGGATAGATTGGATTTAGCAATGATAGCTATACCTCCTCCACGAGCCTCACATCTGTCTGCTCTAAGAATGTCATAGTCATCAAGAACTGCTAACATAAGGGCAGATCCTGCTGCTGCATGAAGCCACGATTCAGTGATTGCGAGAAAGTCATAATTTTCTGCAAAGATAAGGTCAGCTATCTCCGTGGCATGTGCCACTAAGGATCTGGCATTTACAAATTCCCCCTTGAGGTATGGAGCAAGACTACCTGTCAGTGGGGTAGGTGAGGTACGGTTATTTGCTCCATCCTCCCATTGTACGATATCGAGCTTATTCTAATTTCCTGTAGACAGGTCTATGTGTAGTAGGTGAGGGTAGGGTGATAGGAGCAAACTTTTCAGTTGTAATAGTTTGTTTACTATGTGGGATTTTTCTCTTATGGTATATGTAGGACATTGAACTGGCAAGAGGTCCGAATAGTTTGGACAATCTAGAGGTGAGCCTAATGTTTCTGGAGGTCTATTAGAATTGAATGAACCACAGGAGTGATCAGTGTTACCTAGTGGTTGTTGTTGGGCCAGGTTGCTGGGTAGTGATAATGTAGGTATAGCACCCACATTAGCTGCCATGTTACTTATAGCAGTGATGTAACATACAGAGTGCACTAAGGTCGGTTGTGTATATGCAGTATGCAGTATAGTGGTAGGCTGATTCGAATTGCTAATGGTATGGCAGGATACAAATTGGAGCAAAAGGCTAGATTGATAACACAGTGTAATATGCAGTTAAACAGCAACTATAGTGATAGGCTACTTTGAATTACTAATCGTAGGGCAGGGTACGAGTTGGTACAAAAAGGCTAGTTTGGATTCACAATGTGTTATACATTCAGGCAACAGCTATGGTGATAGGCCAAATCAAGTTGCAAACATATTCAGAATGCTGACAGCAAGGTAGGATGCAAGTTAGTGATCACTATTGTGATAGGCTAAATCAAGTTGCAAACAGATTCAAAATGCTGACAGTAAGGCGGGATGCAAATTAGTGACAACTATAGTGATAGGCTAAATCAAGTTGCAAACAGATTCAAAATGCTGACAGTACGGCAGGATGCAAGTTGGTGACAACTCTAGTCATAGGCTAAATCAAATTGCAAACATAATCAAAATGCTGATATAAAAATTGGTGCAGAAAGGCTAGTTTGAATTCACGGTACAGTATGAATTCAGGCAACATCTATAATGATAGGCTGGTTCAATTGCTAACAGTGGGGCTAGTTTAATTAACAATGTAAGGCAGCCTGTTCTAGGAGGTGCTGACGTGAGTCAGACAGTAAGGCGGCAGTAGGCAATGGAAGGCAGCAGAGTCCATTGGGTTATTGAGATCTGGTGCCGGTTTTGCTTCCATGGGGTGTGGAAGGTAGCATTTAGAAGTCAGTACTCTTATCTTGGCAGGTTCAGCAGTTATGTCTGGTGGGTTGAGCGTTACCTGCACGTTGTCTTGACGCCGAGCAGCAGGCATATGTAATATTAGATGTGGGCAATGACTCCCGGCTCCCCGTGGCGAACAGGGGCAAACATGGCCTTAACATGGCCTTCTCCGTTGGCCGCTGGCGCTTCCGTCTGCTGGCGGAGCTGATAGGCTAATAAGGAGTTACTGTTACTTAGCAACAGGACACAGCCTCGCTGTGGCGCCGGGTTGCGCCTGCCATTTTGGGGGCAGGCGAGGTGATACTGCGATGGTAAATGGCAGACAAAGGCAATCAGAGGGTTTCGTCAGAAGGGCGGAATATGCTGAAATGTATGAGGAGCTCACCGTCAGGGTAAGGATGCATGCTGTAAAGGGCAGCAGGGTGGGCCTGGAAGAAGCGTGCACACGGGCAGCGCAGTATCTAATGTGGGGGCACTCGGGTTTGAGAAGGTGGGTGCACCTGCCCTCTCCACCCTTGGGGAGTGATGATGCTTCTGCAGATGTGGCAGGGCAAACAGGGCCTTATCCTGGCCTTCACCGTTTGTTGCAAACAAACCATGCAATTTTGCACTAACCGACCAGCTACTTTGGGAATGTTTTTGTTTCTCCATACTGGGTCTAGGTGTTTATAAATACCCTTAGCGCTTATGTGAGATGGGCCATGGGCCATAGTAACTACAGCCTGTTCATAAGCGTTTTGTAACATCTATCTCTGTTTGGTATGGTCAACTCAACATCCTTCCTTATCCAGTCAGGCTGGTCCCGATCCCCATGCTTTAATTTCTTTTGCTGTTACCTCGGCCTGAATCTCTTTTACACCGCTAATCCCTTCCTCCATCATCCCTGTTTTGGCTAACCAACTGGCAGGACCTAGCACATACATCCCTGATTGTAAATCTGTGGCCGTTTGTTTAGCTATTCTGTCTGCTAGCGTGTTACCCTTTCGAATTTTGTCAACAATTTTCTGGTGGGCTGTGCATTTCATTATCGCCAGCTGTTCGGGTAATGCTAATGCTGACAACAGCTGTACTATTAAGGGGTCATGCTGAATCTTGGTACCTTAGGATGTTAAAAATCCTCTCTCGGCCCATAGTTTTCCAAAGTTGTGAGCTGCACCAAAGGCGTACTGGCTGTCCGTATAAATATTTTCCTCAAGCCCTTTTGATATCCCACAAGCTCGAGTTAGGGCAATTATTTCTGCTGCTTGGGCAGAATTGTAGGGAATTTTTCTAGTTTCAACCACTGTATCTAGTGTGATGATTGCATAGGCAGCAGAGGTGCCGCCTGGAGGTTTAAAACAAGAACCTTCACAATGTATTTCTCCATCTGGAGATGGCGGGGGTGTGTCAATTAAATGTGTCCTTTTTTTTCTTGCTCAGTGAAAAAGATGCACTCATGATTGGTGTCTTGAAGGCTGATCTCCTTTAGAGGAGGTAATAGTTCAGCCGGGTTTAAGGAATTGCATCTCCTAAAGGCGAGCAGATGTGAGATGTTGAGTGAGGCACCATCACGCTTAAGGAGTGACCCAAAACTATGCCTTCCCGCTGTTTTACTGAGGCAGCGTCAGCTGATTCTGCCTTTAAACATTTTGGCATAGTGGGTGAAACAGGATCCAACGTGGACGATAAATATCTGCACAGTCTATTCTTTCCTCTAAGTTCTTGTATTAATATCGCCAAAGCACAACCATCTTTCTCCTGCACAAATAACACAAACTCCAGTGTGCCCAACACCGTAGCGGAACACAAAGCAGTTTTAAGCATAACAAAAGCATCTTGGCAAGCTCCATTCCAAGGTAACGGCAAAATCACATCTTTTTTTGTTAGTGCTTGCAAAGGCTTGATAAAAAGGAAAATATTCAGAATACATTGCATGCAATAGGATGCCATGGCAATGAAAGTCCTGACTTCAGTTTGTGTATTTGGCACCACCATGTCAGAGATAGCGTGTATTCTTTCATGGGTGAGATGTCTACCCTCCTTCGACAGGAGGCATCCAAAGTAGGCAATTCCCTGTTGACAATACTGGAACTTCTTTAACAAAGCCTTATGACCGTTGTCCGCCACATCAATTAACAAGAATGCCGTGCCTTCTTGATAACATTTCTCAGAGTCTGCAGCAATACGTAGGTAATCAATTTACTGTATCAATGTGCAATATGAAGGCAATTCTAGTGTATCCAGTTGTTCCTTGAGGGCCTTACTGTAAATACTAGGGCTTGCAGTCTATCCTTGTATTCTAGTGAAGGTGAATGATCAGCCTCCAAGAGTAAAGGCAAACAAGTATCTGCTATCTGGGTGTATGGGTATACTAAAAAACGCATTCTTTAAATCAATCACAGACAAATGAGTAGCCTGGGCAGGGATTACTGTCAGAATGGTAGTAATTTCAGGAACAATGGGAAATTGTGGTGAAACTATCTTATTAATAGCTCGTAGGTCAATTACAAAATGGTAAGGCATGGCGTTGTCACCTTTCTTGTACGCAGAACAGGAATTTTACAACCAGAAATGTCTTCTTTGACTTTTTGTTGTACTAGATCTGATATAATTATTTTCAGTGCAGCTTCTCCCTCCACTGAGACCTCGTATTGAGGTATGCAAGGTAATGTGACATTTGATTTTAACATGATGCCTACAGGTTCAGCATTGAGAATCCCTATGTCGTTATCGCTAAGGGCCCATAAATGAGTAGGTACGTTTTGTAATTCACTGGGTAGTGGCAATGCTAACAACCTAGAGGTAGAAGTGTGTTGACGTGAAATCGTCAAATATACACCATCAGGAGAGCAATAAATAACAGCATGTAGTTGTTTCAATAAATTCAGTCCTAACAAGTTTTCACCACAGTTAGTTGCTAACAGAAGAGGACAAGCAGCAGTAAATGGTCCCAGCAAAATAGGTACAGGTTGCGAGACTGGATTTATGACAGGTATGCCAGCAAACCCTATAGAAACGTTCTGTTGCCCTGAGATGGGGATGCTTGGAACCGATGAGTGATCAATGGAGCATTTCTCTGACCTCTGCCTCAATCCTAGTAAGACTCAGATTCTCCTCATCTGCACACCCGCTCCTACTTCCCTGCAGCTCTCTGGCCGGCCTCTCTTGGCCCTCTTCCTGCTCCCACATGCAAGGCAAAAAACCTTGGGGTCATCTTCGACTCCACACTCTCCTTCTCTCGTCACGTATCTAAGAAGTCACACTACCAGCTGCACCTCCTCAGAGGTATTCTTCCTTTCCTCTCCTTTCCCCAGAAGCTCACTGTCTCCAGAGCTCTGGTCCTTTCTAGGCTGGACTATTTCAACAGCCTCTTTCTAAATCTGCCTGCTTCTGCTTTCCGCCCTCTGCAACTCATCCAGAACAGGACTGTGAGACTTGTCCTTCGACTCAAGCCCAGGGATCGTATCTCTCCAGGACTGAAATCTCTACACTGGCTCCTCATTCACATTGAGCCCTATGGGGGCTCGAATGGGGATGGGTTCCCTGAATGGGGAAATACCAGGTCCTCCAAGGTTGGAATGGCCCGGTAATTCCCCATTCAGGGGACCCGGACCCGGTATGCGGTAAGGACGTAGCCATGGCGCTAATAGCGCCATGGCTACCTCCTACCTTGTAATGACCCCCATAGACTTCATCTGTTGTTTCTAGTATTGCTTTCTGTCTGTTTGTCAGTGCGCTACGAAGCACTGGCCTCTGAGCACTAAGGTGGGAATTTGTATAATTCTCTACAGGAGTGCCAGGCGTAACAGAGGACATAAGCGATGATGTGGGCAGTGACAGTCTAGGCGAAAGTGGTGTGGAAGGTGTGGCATGCCAAGAGTTGGTGTCGGGGGCCAGTTGCTGTGGTTGGGGTTGCAGTGGTGGTGGTAGTGGTGTGACTTAAGGAGGGCTGTTGGTGCTGTTTGTGGTGGTGCTGTTGGTGAGTCTTGTCTTTCACTTAACAATTTGTCAATTAATTCATCAGACGCATGTAATTCTTTGGATGGATACATTTTGCACACGACCAGCTTAAAAGTTCTGTCTATCGCCATAATACCCTCTTCCTGTTTCTTTTGGTATTTTATTAAAGCCGTCTCTGTCTGAGTCACCTGTTTGATGCGTTGGGTGGCTTCCTTGCACCAATCCCGAACCACATCAGTATAATACATTAAATAATACATGTTCTAATACTGACTCCAAGTGTTGGATTTTCACCAATTCAAAGGAACCATTCTCGGGCCACTGTATATCAGGTGTACATGTCTGGTCTGGCAGTGCCAAAGACTGTTAAAAACAATTGCTCCTAACCCGTATTTTATATACATTTCATAAACTGGGGAACCATCAGGGCCGTTTCCTACAACAACAAAGACCTGCCCAAAAAGTGCGCATTTGACTAAAACCAGGCCTTTCTAACCCAAAGGCGTTATTTCACCTGGTAAAATATTTGCAAATATTTTTAACAACCAACTCGAAACAAGTTCACCTGAGTACAACAAAGTAAAATATACCCATTCAAACAAAAAAATGAAGTCGGTGGCTGGTGGTCTCCAAAGAGGCGAAACAAAGTCATGGCTACAACGGTTCATAAACCTCGTCGGGATGATCATTGGGCGAGTAGGTCGACATGGATAGTGAGTAGCAACTGCAAGAAACTTCATCTCCTTTTGGTAGGGATCCCCGTTACTCAGTGGTCCCAACACTCGGTCAGTCCGTCCGCAAAATCCGATGGATCATCCTCAAAAGGGTCCCAATTCGGGCACCTTTTCAAAAGACCCTATTTACACCTGTAAAGCAAATGAGACCATCAGGCACGGAGTAAAGCAAATACAAAGTTTTATTTTCACTCAAGTGGGCTCAGGTTAAACCATGACCTCTATTTGAGGGAGAGTAGTGAAGCGAGTCATTTACAGAAGAGAAATCTCCTCTTTTAGGGTTAGGGTTAGGGTTCAACTGTATTTGCAGGAGACACCGTCTGAGATCACAAAAGCTATCTATGTTGTCACTACCATTATTAAACTTTAACTCAGTAATTCCACAGAGGTAGTTACCCTCTACGCTAAATTGATATGTTGTTATGTATTAATATCCTCTGGCAGTATATGTTTACTTAATATTAATTAACTGTAACTGAAAACAGTCATTTGCACACAGCCACGTCTGATTGCAATAGCTTCCCATCTACTGATGGCCTGCCATTCTTGTTTTTAAGGTCTATTCCCTTTTCCTGCTCTTGGTAAGCCGTAGTATTCCTCAGTCTGGAACAGACCAGATAGACTGCTGTCGATTCTTCCGCTACTGCTAGGGGTTTCCACTAATGATGATGCCTAGACTCTTAAGAGCCCTGGATCAGCTGCACTATTGGAAAGTCTGACCTGTCTTCTGGGTCATTCTCAGCTGCTCTGCTCATGTTCCTGATCCAAAGTGCTGTTAGCCTAAATCTGCTATATTAGGTTGTTGTTATCCCTTTTCCCATTACATTCGTGATCAAATAAGACTCCAACCTTACTTTATAACTGTGTTTTTGCCAACAAATAATCCCATTCTCAGATGTATTTTGGGACCTGATTGACCATTGTTTCAAAGGGAAAATCCATCTGTTAGAAATGACTTTGCCAATTTAGTTTTGGCATTCAAAGTCATTTCTAACAGCTATGGACATATTAGATGTTACAGTCATCCTTCTTAGGTGAGATTTCTAACATGGACAACCATTCTAAGATGAAGTGTTTTTATAAGGTGTACATGGTGGGGCTACGTAGTAATATGGACATCTTTGCTCGGCCCCATTTTGAGCCATGACTAATCAGTGACAGACTGTGTTTTCACCTTAATAAAGACACATATATTTTCTTCAGCACTTATAAACTTTGGGTCACACACACACATTACATGTTTCAGAATAAGCATTTTCTTTGTGTGCTTTACCTAAGTTTTTAAAAAGAGGTAAGATATAATGATTCATAACTATAGTTTTTTTATAATGCACCCATATTTTCAAGCTAGTTGTACATCCTATGTTTACTTTGGAAATAGTATTTTCAAAAATAATAACAGAATAGTTGAAGGATATAAAAAGGTTGCAGTTTAAATGGGTTGTATTCAAATTGCTGCGTACGATGAAGTTTGCATTCTCAAATTATTTTCATTTTGTGAAGGTGCATTAAGGCCTGCTTACACCTTAGATAGTGGACACAGGCATGTGACTGTCAGTGACAACTTATAATAAACCCCTGGTTATATTCAGGGCCCTCTTAACACTTTCTGGGATCGGGTGCACAAAATGCCTTGTGCCCCCCTCCTGAAACTCATGAAATCCGTCCACCTTCCAACCCTACCCTGAAGCCCATGTTGACCCCCCCGCCCCCCCTGCAACTCAAACCCACTGGTCCTCCCAATCTGCAAAACAAAGGGATTACATACCTCAAGTCAAATTCTACAAAAACGTTTCTAGGCTTTAAATGGATTATCTAGTTGTTAATAAAATATACACATTACACATCTCTGACCTGTTTCCTCAAGAGGGCGCTATATCGAAGACATGTCACTTTGTTTTTCGAATAATATATTAATTTGGAAACAAAATAAAGGAACAATATTTTTAAGCAAGTATTTATTTAATAAAAAGATAACTTAACAGTTCAACTTGACCATTTTGTTATGTATGAATGTGTCCAAAGTGCATGCCCTTGGAAAATCCAACATGATTAGGCAACAGCACAAAGGCATATAACAAACATCAAATTCACTTAGGATTTCAGTTCATGCCCACAGAGCAGACAAATTCAAGCAATCATAGAACACTGCCAAGATTAAACTATATATTTCCATCTAGATTTTCATATTGCAAAATCAGTAATTAGGTCACCAAATTCTATCTCTTGAACCATTCCATACACAATGCTTAACCTGTAGCCCGATGGAAGGTTATGCTCTTAAGAGGGGTGTGAAGGTGACCCAGTAGTGACACAAACAACACAGGATCATAGTCTAAAATAAAGGGAATGTAATAGAACAAATACAAACTACTTTACCTTACTTTACTTTAAACACTTATATAGCGCCAGCATGGACCTATAGGCATTAGCGCGATACTACAACACAAAGCAAGACAGGATCCTAAGAAGGCAACCGAGGGGAGCGAAGAACGATCAGGGGACGGGATCAATTAAGTAAACAACCAGGTTTTTAGTTTCTTTTTGAAGGACTCGACAGCGGGCTGAGCTCGGAGATCTAAGGGGAGGTCATTCCAGGCTGTAGGGGCTGCATGGTAGAAGGCTCCTTTTTCAGCCCTTCTGGTTCTGCTTGTGGAGATGCTCAAATGTTTTTGATTGCAGATCGTAGAGCTCGGCTATGGATTTTTTCTGTAATGAATTGCCTCAGACTTGAAGTCTATTAATTTCGGATTTATTTAGGCCTGTCAAAAGGCTACACCAGTAGTCAATTTGGGATTCAATAATCAGGTGAGCAATGGTTTCTGCATTAGCTTGGTTAATGAAAGGCCTAAGATGGGCTAGCTATTTTATATAAAATGCTACAGCAGACACTAAGCTACCCAAGTGGGCCTTCATCGATAGTCGCTGATCCTGAACATCCCCAAGGGTTTTAACCTTTATTAAAGGTACTAAAATAACTTCACCAAGAAGAAGGCTAAGATTAGAAGGGCTCAGCTTAGACATTTAGGATGATGAGCACACAATAAGGAGCTTTGTCTTGCTCTTGTTAAGAGCAAGGTTGTTATTTAACATCCAGTCCTCTATGGACGAGTACACACGATTAAGCTCAGCCTCATCCACTGAGTGAGTACCCACCACGGGGACGACACACTGGGTCTCGTCCGTGTAGTTGGTGAACACAATCCCCTTTTGGTCCAGTAATGCAAAGAAGGGGACCATGAAAATGTGGAAAAAGACAGGGGGATATACTGGCGCCCTGTGGCACACTGAAGTTAATATCAATGGGGGGGCTTCCACTTCCCATAAAAACTCTGCTTTTGCGGTTGTTTAGAAAAGAAGCAATCCATTGTGCTGCTGATGGAGAAAAGTAAGCTACTGCCTCAAACCTGTCAACCAGAATGGAATGGTCTACAAGGTCAAAGGCAGCAGAAATATCAAGAAGCATTAGCATGGAAGCAAGTCCCTTGTCCATCCGCTCCATAAGTCTAGATTCACATTCTAGTAAGGTGGTTTCAGTGCCAAAGTCGACTCTGAAACCTGATTGACGAGGGTTAAGCACCGGGAAGTAGTTGAGGTCAAGAGTAAGCTGTTTGTAAGCAACCCTGTCCAGAATTTTTAAAGAAACAGCGTGTTTGTAATTGGCCTATAATTAGGCCGTGTTTTTTAATGATTAGGGTAACCCACGCTTGTTTAAGGTTTAAGGTTCTTGGGCACAAAACCTTCGGAGATGGAAACATTTACAAATTTACATATGGCAGTCAGGAGGGCCGGGGGGCAAGTTTTAATAATTAGAGTGGAATATAATTGCAGGAAGTAAATGTGAGGCATTTCACTATGACTGAAAGCTCTTCCTCCGTAATAGGAGAGAAATTAAATTGAGGGATGACAGGATTTCTTATAAAGGGGTCAAACCCTTTCTTGTTGGGAGAAGACGACTTCTCATTTTTCCTGCGAGTCAGGTCATCCCTGATGCCTTTCAATGTATTAGACATGGCTTCCTGGATACCCAGGCACCAAGCGGCATCCTTGACAACCTAAACCACATAAGGTGAGCCTATATTCTCCTGCTCTTTGATGAAAGAGTTCTTTAGGCTCACATTGGGCATTCGAAATTCTCGAATGAAGAGAGTTTTTCTTTGCTTCGATGATGGCCAGTTTATACGTTTTCGCTGTACTTCTGTATTTAACCAGAGCATTGGGCGAGGGGCTAGATTTCCAACTGTGAAATAATTTTAAAGTGGAAGATTTATGCGTTCTCCATTCAGGCGCCTACCAAGGTTAATTTCTCATGCCCTCCTCGGGTTTCCTGTTTTTAAGAGGAGCAAAAGACTTAGTAATACTTTCTAGATTAACTAGGAGGGCATAAGCCTATCTGTCGGGGAATCCTGGGCTGTGAAGTGAATGGAGTGATTCACTAACGGTTCGACTCTATCACGGGTGATCAATTTAGAGTTTCTATTAAGAAAATGTTCGGTCCACTTAGATTTGATTTTCATCGGGAAATCTGCCTGGATGGAAAAATGCACGAATGAGTGATCCAACCAGATGCAAAGGTAGCACAGACAGATCCTTAGTTTGAACATTAACAGCTGATATCCAATTAAGGGTGTGTCCTAGAATATGTGTGGGGAAGTTAATCAAATGTTCGAAGCCAAGATTGCCCAAGGCGAGTTCCAAACCTCTCACGGACAAACTACTGTACAAACACCCACCCAGGAACAGCGATGATGTAAGAAGAAAAAAGCACTCTGAAGGCACTCTGAAGGTGGTTCCAGGGGTGGTATGAGAATTACTAGCCACAAAAAGGATATGTCGGTGTTGATATCGGGTGAGCTCATGACCTAACCAGTCCCTAGGGTGCAAGTGGACCAAGAGGCCAGTTCAGGGTCAACAATACCTAGATTAAGATCTTGGTGGGTGCCGCCAAGTTGGGGGGGAATGTGGTTGCTCTGTGCAGAATAAGGTGTGCTCTCAATGATGCAGGTCAGAGTGGTCCCAGGATTGCTTCACAGTTGAGCCAGGACGAGTCAGGCTTTAGCTTTTGGGAGGGGTCGATGAGTGACCCTTCAGCGGTTCAAGTCGGCAGGCAGCGGTCGTTGAAGTGGTGACTTTGGGGGCGTCAATGTGCAGGTTGATGTGGCGGCCGTTCAAGGGTTAGGTGGGCGGAGCCATGGTTGTAACTCCTGGTCAGAGTTGGTGTGTGACTCACTAGTGATTTGAAGGAGGTCCCTGTGTTAAGCATTCGATTCAGGCCTAGCAGGTAACAAGCTTAAATAGTGCACGAGATAGCGTCAAGCTGGTTCGAAGTGCAAGCAATAGTTTGACTTGGTGGAAAGGCAAAAAAGCCAGCGCCGGCACATTCCCTCTCGTTGACGGTGCAGTAAACACAGCGCAACATGTTCGGTAGAACAGATAGCTTTGGCTGGTACGGCCCTCCAGTTGCTTTGAAGCTGCTTAGTGGGACACAAGGACGGGATGGTTCTGTTTAGGGTCTGCTCTACCAGCTTCAGGAGATTCTGGCTCAGAGTGGTAGGTAGGTTGTGCTCTGGAAGTGGGTTTGGGCAGACACTCCTTACACCTGGGACGCCTCCTACTTGACTTCAGGGTGAGGGCTTTAGAAGCACAACTTTGCCAAAGGAAGTCCAGAGAATTCTCAGGTGAATCTTTGTGTCTTGAAAGGATCCAAGAGGATCTCAGAGAATCTAAAGGAGTGTGAGGCCCCTTCTTTTAAAGGAAAAAGACCCCAGGTGGTGACTTAAGCTAGCCTGACTTAATGGTCCAGTCCCTGTTCTTGAATGGAGTGGAATTTGCCCGTTTGGTGTCACCCCTGATATGATATGATATGGCATTTGTAACGCACCTATACACAAGTGTTTCAAGGCGGTTGCTCTCAAGGCAGGGAGGCGGGAACAAGGGGAGACAGACAACGATCCTACTAGGCCAGGTGTCATTCAGATCGCGCAAGTGCATGGATAGGGGGGACGGGAAAAGTGCAAGGGGGAAAGGGGATTCAGGCCTAGCAGGTAACAAGCTTAAATAGTGCACGAGATAGCGTCAAGCTGGTTCGAAGTGCAAGCAATAGTTTGACTTGGTGGAAAGGCAAAAAAGCCAGCGCCGGCACATTCCCTCTCGTTGACGGTGCAGTAAACACAGCGCAACATGTTCGGTGAACAGATAGCTTTGGCTGGTACGGCCCTCCAGTTGCTTTGAAGCTGCTTAGTGGGACACAAGGACGGGATGGTTCTGTTTAGGGTCTGCTCTACCAGCTTCAGGAGATTCTGGCGCAGAGTGGTAGGTAGGTTGTGCTCTGGAAGTGGGTTTGGGCAGACACTCCTTACACCTGGGACGCCTCCTACTTGACTTCAGGGTGAGGGCTTTAGAAGCACAACTTTGCCAAAGGAAGTCCAGAGAATTCTCAGGTGAATCTTTGTGTCTTGAAAGGATCCAAGAGGATCTCAGAGAATCTAAAGGAGTGTGAGGCCTCTTCTTTTAAAGGAAAAAGACCCCAGGTGGTGACTTAAGCTAGCCTGACTTAATGGTCCAGTCCCTGTTCTTGAATGGAGTGGAATTTGCCCGTTTGGTGTCACCCCTGATATGATATGATATGGCATTTGTAACGCACCTATACACAAGTGTTTCAAGGCGGTTGCTCTCAAGGCAGGGAGGGGGGAACAAGGGGAGACAGACAACGATCCTACTAGGCCAGGTGTCATTCAGATCGCGCAAGTGCATGGGTAGGGGGGACGGGAAAAGTGCAAGGGGGAAAGGGAGAGGGGAAAGTGCAGTACAGGGTTAGTAACGAACAAGATAAATAATAAGGGCCAGCTGGTGGCAAGTGCAAGATAAGTGCAGACAAGTGCTGGGAAGGGGGGCTGTAGGGATACAGAGACAGTCCCGCAGTGCAGGGGTTGCCAGGAAGGCAGTGCAGGGGAGAGTGGCTGGGCCAAGGACCGAGATTGGTGAGTGGCCCAGTTGCTGATTCAGTACAGTTTCAGTGATTTAGCAGGGGAGAGGGGGAGAGAAAGCAGAAGCAAAGAGGAAGGTTTTGAGGTGCTTCCGGAACCGGAGATGGTTCTCCTCAAGTTTCAGGGAGGCAGGAAGGCTGTTCGAGAGGGAGGCCCCTGCTGCGGAGAGAGATCTCCCCCCAACTCGTTGCTTGGAGAAGCGGCTGACCCTGAGGGAGTTGGAGGCGGATGAGCAAAGTGCTCGAGAAGGAAGATATTTAGGAAGGGAGAGTTGAAGGTATTTTGGCCCCAGGCCCCAGAAGGCCTTTTGGACAATGCAGAGGGTTTTGAACTTAATCCTCGCAGCCACAGGGAGCCAGTGTAGTGATTTCAGTCCTGGAGAGATACGGTCCCTGGGCTTGAGGCCAAGGACAAGTCTCGCAGTCCTGTTCTGGATGAGTTGCAGAGGGCGTAGAGTAGAGGCAGGAAGATGTAGATAGAGGCTGTTACAGTAGTCCAGCTTCGAGAGAACCAGGGCTCTGGAGACAGTGAGCTTCTGGGGGAAGGAGAAGAAAGGAAGGATACCTCTGCGGAGGTGCAGCTGGTAGTGTGACTTCTTAGAAACGTCAGAAATGTGAGGAGAGAAGGAGAGTGTGGAGTCGAAGATGACCCCAAGGTTTTTTGCCTTCCAGGTAGGAGCAGGAAGAGGGCCAAGAGAGGCCGGCCAGAGATGCTGCAGGGAAGGAGGGAGTGGGTGTGCCGATGAGTAGAATCTCGGTCTTACTGGCATTAAGGCAGAGATCGTTGGCGGCACACCATTCCTGGATAGCAGAAAGACAGTCAGAGATGAGGGAAGGGGAAGAGGAGGCCGAGGGTAGCCTGAAAATGAGCTGGGTATCATCCGCATAGCACTGAAAGTTGGGGCAGAGAGCAGCGATGCGGTGGGCGAGAAGTGCCAGATACTGGTTGAACAGCCAGGGAGAGGGGTTAGAACCCTGGGGGACACCACAGGTAGAGAAAAAGATGTCAGACAAGAAAGACCCCAGTTGGACCTGGGAGGGTCGATTTGAGAGGAAAGAGGTCAGCCAAGCCAGAGCCTGACCAGTGATACCCAGGTTATCACGGAGACGGTTGAGCAGGATGGTTGACAGTATCAAAGGCAGAAGAGAGATCAAGCAAAATGAGAACACATGGAATGTTAGAGTCAAGGTTCGAGAGCAGGTCCTCACGGATGTTCAGGAGAGCACTCTCCGTGCTTCTGGCAGCTCAGAAGCCAGACTGATGGTCATGAAGGCTGCCAACAAATTCGGCATGTAGATTCAGCTGGGAGATGGCAAGTTTCTCCAGGAGCTTGCCCAGGAAAGGAGTGATATAGATAGGGCGATAGTTAGCTGGGCAGGACGGGTCTGAAGAGGGTTTCTTAAGAATGGGGTGCACAAGGGAGTGCTTGAGAGGGGATGGGAAGACTCCAGAGGCGAAGGAGTGATTGCAGAAGTCAGCAAGGGCAGGAGCCAAGGAGTCGATGTGGTCCTTAATAGTTTTGGAGGAGCAGGGGTGGACCTGTGTTGACGAGACTTTCATAGATCGGACTTGTCTCGAAACCTCATCAGCAGAAAAAAGGGGAAAGGCAGAGAAGGAGATAGGAGGGGTGGCTGCAGAAGGGCCAGAGGACGGGCAGGGAATAGAGGGGGGGAGGTGATGGGAGGAGAGTGAGGACAGGATGTCCTGAGTTTTTGAAATGAAGTGAGAGGCCAATGCCGTACAGAGGGCCTGGGAGGGGACAGGAGAGGTAGAGACTGCAGCAGGGTTGGCCAGTTCCTTGCAGATTTTAAAGAGTTCAGCCGAATTGTTAGATGCCGCAGTGATGCGGGCTTGGATAAGGGCTCTCTTCTTGGTGAGAACGGAGAGCCGGTATTGCCTTTGGAGCAGGCGACAGGCCAGTTTGTCAGAGGATGAACATGAAGCATGCCATTTCCTCTAAAATGCTAAAACCCCTAAAAACTTCTTCCATTGACCGGGCCCTCCTGCCTACTCTAATTTGCCCCCTTCCCACTAAGAATAAAGGCTCTTAGAGATGCAGCACCCTTGTGTGTAGCTACTCCTTTTGAATGGGTGTGCTCCTTTGATGCCCGGGGCAGGGAAGCTGCCTCTGGCGGAATGCACGTCACTTTCCACAGCAGAGCTGATACACAGTAGCTGACACATGTGCGCTATCAATTGGGATGTGGCAGCCATGATAATAAGTAGTACCATATACCATGCCTAAACTCGGGCATAACTTTATTTTAGAATTTACCCTGCCACCAGCATGGGTTACTCATGATCATTGCAGTTTTGGGACAGGGGGAGTATATCTTAAATGCTGGCCCTGCGTGGCAGAAACGTGGCTGTCGCCATGGCTGTCAAGTGTACATCTTCTGACCTTTGAATCTGCTCTAAGCCATGAGCAGAGCAGGCACTGTGGATCAGGCTGCTGATGCAGCAGGGCACACGTACTGTATGATTTTGGCATGGAGTGTTGGAAAGGGGAATCTGGTTGGCAGATTACCTTTTTGGATTTGGAATTGCCTGCTATAATTTATGTATTAATGTATAAACAACAATGAAAAAAATCCAGAGATGTGCACCGTTTGGCAGATGGCAATTCTTCACACTGTGTACATTCTAAAATGTGACATATGTCATGCTCAGGAATTTGAAAAAAACCCAGCATTAATCAAAGGGGAACCCATAATATGAAAGCTACATCTAAAAGGAAGCACAAATTAACGTAAATTAAAGAAGAGATGAAGAGGGCAATTATAAGTGAGCTTTGAGAAATGCTAACATTACTTCGCATTGCACATTATGCATAAACCAGTAGATGGGCGACACTGAGAAATGTAGCAGCTATCATTCATCTTGCAATGCTGTTCTTGCTATAAAAAAATATTGCTGTGAGGAAAGACACGGCCACCTCTAACTAGACCAGCACCTTAATGACGCTATTTTAGTTTACATAACTAGCTGTTTTTATTCTAGATATGTGGTTTAGTAGCACAGTTAGTTCTCTAATCAACAGCTTGTATATACACAAATATGGATTCCAGCAAACGAACACAGATCTCTGCAACAAGTGCTTAACTCACTGAGCTATCTTCACCATGGTGTAACTCAAACTTATCAATATTCATTTGAACTTTGATTATTGCATTTTTTAAATATATTTCCCAAAGAAAGATGGAATCACCACTAAGGTTGTTCTTTAGGGAATGCACAAACTGGGCATTTAGAGGTTCCTTTGATCTGATCTGAACTTGGTCCAGCACACTATGCATTATCATGATGTATTTAATTATTTTACAAAAGTGTAACAACTTCTTTGCCGGGTAGCCAGGTGGAGGGCCCTCCCACAATGCAACATCTCAGTGTATGCAGTCAAATAGACCACACTTGTCCTACCTGTTATCACTCTCCTTTTGTTTTCAGCCATCACATCAGCTAGAGATTTACAAGGTGCTAATGGCTTGGGTGTGGATGCCAGCCCTGCACCAAAGGTGAATTGTAACAGGCGTGCTGCAAAGAAGTATGTCAGTGTTTTTCAGAATTATTACCAACATTGATCGGTAGGGACGAAGGCAAGATTTCAACCTGTGTCGGTTTATTCTAATTTGCACAGCTCTTCCTAGAACACGCACATTTTGACACGCACATAATTGCAAGAGAAAATATTCTCTGTGAAAACCTTCACACACCAAAACATACTTATTGTGCATTGGGTCAACATCATTTCCATTACTATTACTTTTCTGTGACATCTGGGAATGCAGCCAATCTGTCACCTGCTTTTGTTTTCTCTTGGAGTAACAGGCTCTAGTGAGGTTACCCCAGTCAATATCGGCCAAGAACCAAATGTGCCATGGATTAGAAGTGGCCCAGTATCTGACTTAGCATGTTCCCGGCCTCTGTGTCGTACATGGCGCTATACAAAAAATTAGAGGACAAAGATATAATTTCACTTGTATAGCACGCTCTGTGAAAACGATACCCAGTTGTTTTCAGAATTGTTGCCATCTCGTGCAGTTGATTTAAGTTCACAGCCCCTGAGGAAGGGTTTTGTAACCCGAAATGCATAGGCCCTTTATGTGACATTTTCAGCCTCTAAACCATTACACCCACGAAGGGTTCAAAGCTTATGATACCAATAAGCGAAGAATAAAGAAGCATCCATTTTAAGACTACAGTGAATTATTATTAAAATTGTATAACTTTATTTAACCACTTCTAAGTGGTCCACGGGTGTGTAGCTCGCACCGCTGGCTTCACGGCCAAGGTCTTTTTTTTTTCCCACGTTTTGTATAGTGCTAACCACGGAGGCACTTTTCACAGTGGGTTTGCACCCCAAGATTTTGTAAAACCTCTTTTCACGTGAACAAGATTATTTTATATTATTATTTGTAGTGCAAAACTCACCCCAAAATCAGTTGTTTCCCTCTTTGCATCCGTGACCACAATTTGAGTTTTTGCACACTATGTCGTACGAGGATATTGAATATCTTACAGATAACAGAGCTACCACACTTGGCTTTTCAGCCAAAGAGGCAGATGCCATACTTGGTCTTATTAAGGAAACAGTTCATACCACAACCAATAAAGATCCTCAAAGTAAAATTAAACAACTTGAACATTTAATCAGGAAACAAATTAACCGTAAACTACACGCGGTGACTCTTAGCCGATACTACAAGGCACAAAGCATTCCCAGAGGATTAAGAATACCATTACGCCCGACTCTATGTAAAGAGAACAGAGAGTTTGTTGAAAAATGGGAACAGATATTAAATAAATGTTCTCTCGACCTGATATTACTTACCATAAAGGAACTTTCAGGAAATATAGAACTACTCGAGAAAGAGATAGAGACTTTATCCAAGGATATAACAGAACAGAAATAACAGATGCAGAATCATTTGCCGAAATACTAGTAGACATCAATACTAAGTTGGATAATTACAAACAAGATCTCGAATCTCGCAAAATTCGAAAATTTAAAAGAGTCACCTACGACTATCTACACAATGAAGTCTACACTTGGGCGGATACATATCTAAACCAAGCACAGAGCTCTAACAAATTAACAAGCAATCAAAGTAGTTCAGAATCAGACAACACAGGAACCACAGAAGACCTAACAGGAGTAAACTCCGAAGCAAGCACTTCAGGAATCAATTTAAGACCTAGACAACCAACTAACACATCAAGGAAAGATATTTTTTAGGAGGAAGAGGATTAGGAGAGGAAGGAAAAAGAGGACAAGGGATGAAAACACGATTGCAAACAAATCAAAATTAGTGGTCAACCTTTCGACTAGGAATCTAACGATTAAATAAGTGAGAACACTCGAAAAAGGTCTTAAGTTTGTGCCGCCCTATAGTAATAACATGTTCAACACAAAGGTGGAACTGTACAAGCTAGTTCGTAAACTCAAATTGAAAACATACTTTGCAGAAACAGGAAACACCACGGACACTCCAAGTCAAGAGCAAGCGATTTTGTTTAATTTAAACCGAAGACTACATTTAGTCCACCAGTACATGTACCAGCTATTGATATTTTTCATAATATGATATTGAATGACTTCAAAAAAATACAATTCCACCAGCCCAAAAGAAAGAACCTCAATCGAGGAGAACTATCAATTATCAAAAATCTTTTTACAGATGACTCGATCACAATCAGACCAGCAGACAAGGGAGGTGCGATAGTTATACAAGACACCACAGAATATGATTCCGAATGTCTGAGACAATTGTCAGACGCCGAGACTTATCAAATATTATCACACGATCCAACTAAAGATATCAAGATCGAACTCAATGTTATATTAGAAACTGCATTAGAAAACAATTGGATCAACAACAAAACAAAAGCGTATCTGTGGACTGCATATCCCAAGATGCCACACCTATACATTTTGCCAAAAATCCATAAACAACTCATGAATCCTCCGGGAAGACCCATTGTGGCTGCCACTGAAAGCATTTTATAAATTTTAGGCATATTTATTGACTATTTTCTCCAGCCGATTATTCAACAGACTCCTACGTATGTGAAAGATACAAATCCTAGAAGGAATCGAGTTAACGACAGAAGATGTTCTATTTACAATAGATGTTGCCAACCTTTACACAAGCATTCCACACAACTCGGGACAACAAGCAGTTGAGAAATTACTATTCGATGCAGGACCAATAGGAGCAAGCAAAGAGTTTTTGTTGATCTTATTGAAATTCATCTCTGAAAATTCTTGCTTCAGATTTAAAGAAACGTATTACAAGCAACTAACAGGAACTGCAATGGGAGCAACTATGGCACCATCCTATGCAAACACGTTTATGTACGACTTCGAAACAAGATACATTATCAATCATCCACAATGGAATAAACATTTGAAAAAGTGGTACCGGTATATTGACGACATATTTGGGATTTGGACAGGTAGTAAAGAAGAATTGAACAATTTCTTTCAATATTTGAATAATATCGATAACAGAATACAATTCACCATGGAAATAGGTGATCCAAATATCCACTACTTGGATGTCCAAACAGCAATTGATTGTTCCAGAATTCTCACCAAACTATACTCCAAACCTACTGACAGAAATAACCTTTTGCACAGGATGAGTTTTCACCCACTCAACATTCTTCGCAACTTACCATTTGGCCAAATGTTGCGCATCAAAAGGATCGTAAGTGATCCGACAGAATGTAATCTGGAATTAGACAAGCTACACATGAAACTCAAAGAAAGAGGATATCCTGATGATGATCTCACAACTGCAAGGTCCAAAAGAGACATGCAAGATCGCACACAATTGCTGTCAAAAAAACCCGAACGTAAGAGTCCCGAATTAGTTTTTGTCACAAAATATTCAATTCAGAGCCGAAAAATCAAAGATATTGTACTCAAAAGATGGAGTATATTACAGAACGACCAAAGGACATGTGAACTATTTAGGCACCCACCAGTATTTGTATACCAAAAAAGCAGCAACCTACGTAATCTATTGGTCGACACACAAGGTAAGAAATCTAAATCGAATACCTCTGATAAACATCCTGAAACATATCCTTGCATGAGCTGTGGCAACTGTAATAACATCATCAAAGGTCCACTTATATCGCATCCAAGAACGGGAGAAAAGATCCTGCTCAAACATCATGCAACTTGTTTGTCAGAAAACGTCATCTATGCAATCAAACGCCCATGTGCCATGTACTATGTCGGTGAGACCGCACGAAAAATACGTGTACGAATTAATGAACATAAATCTTGTATTCGCACAAATAACCAAACATCAGTAGTGGCAAGACATTTTGTTCTGAATGGACATACAGGAGCACAATTGAGATTTGTAGTACTGGAAGTGATCCCCACCAATGGACAAAATCAGAATGTGAAAAAATTAAGAGCACAGAAAGAAGCACTATGGGTTGAGAAGTTAGGGTCGCTGGCCCCAGAAGGGATAAACGAGGAGTTCGAATTAAGCTGCTTCCTATGAAAGAATTTCAGAACTAATGTGGAAATTATACATGATATACGTGTAGACATCAAGTTGTCGACAGAAGATATATGTTTTGTCAGCTCTTAATAGTTAGCACTGATACTTTGTGTATATTGATCCATCGTTCGATTATGGTTTGAATTTTGTTTGTTATTTTTCCATATATTCTGTCAGCACGAGTTCTCTGGTTTCTTCTTTTAGTCTTTTGCACAATTTGTTTACCTTTTTAGAATGTATACATGTTTTATATTTTTTCATTTTATATTTTCATTCACATTTTTTATTCACATATATTCCTACATTTTCTCTACATTAACGCTTGTTTATTAGCAAACTCAGGTGAATTATTTAGCGCATTTACATTAACTCCTTGTAACACAAACACCACTTTAAAATGGCTACTTTATTTACCATAAGCACGAAGCAGTCCATTCTCGACTGCATCGGAATTTTTTAAAATCTCCATGGCAACCAACTGTGATTTAGGCATTCCTATCACGCCCGCGAAGGTTTGCAGAGTGCAGCCGGCGCTCTAAAGTTCCATGAGTAAGCTCTTTTCTGCACGCGATTAGCAGTATGAACCAGCCGCAGCTCAGCGCAGCAAGATGTTAAATAGGTAAAACATGAAGACATGAAACAGACATCATGTAGGCTATCAACCATAACACACACAACGGTTGACAGCTGACTTTCATCCCACAGACTTGTGAGCATAGCTAATGGACACGGTCTTGATCGTCTCCATTTTAAGAAGCATTCACTTTTACATTAACACGCGAGCAGCAGGTCAGTTACCAGTTTTACTTTATCGCACTTATTCACAATCAGACAGGTGTACAGAAGATTGTTTTGTTGCAAACATACTTTTGAGTTTATTTTATTATTTTTTCTCTCTTTCTATCGTGTTTTCAAAACATTGATGAATCGTTTGATGATGACAAAAATACACAAACATTACCTTCGATACCGTTGAAATGGTAACGTACCTTCTAAAATGCCATGCGTATATAAATGAATGATTTTCTTTACTGCATATATTGAATGTTGTTTTGCTGGAATACACAAACTGTTTCATTATCAATTTACTGTTGATAACATTTCAACTATGTATATAGATTTGACCATAAGGCAATCAGTTGATTTAAGTTCACAGGCCCTGAGGAAGGGTTTTGTAACCCGAAATGCATAGGCCCTTTATGTGACATTTTCAGCCTCTAAACCTTTACACCCACGTAGGGTTCAAAGATTATGATACCAATAAGCGAAGAATAAAGAAGCATCCATTTTAAGACTACAGTGAATTATTATTAAAACTGTATCACTTTATTTAACCACTTCTAAGTGGTCCACGGGTGTGCAGCCCGCACCGCTGGCTAAACGGCCAAGGTCTTTTTTTTTGCCATCTCGTGTAATACATCCCTGTTTTCTAGAGCCGTATACTTATTTATGGACCCCGTGGATGGAGGAGCCCTTTCACTGTGTGCCTTACAAATCAAGGGCTCAAGGGGGGGCTGCCATGGCAGAAGTACTTTCCAGGACCCGCCAATGCCCTCCTCAGGCTCCCTCCCCCAATCTGATGACCACATTTCTTCCTCAGACAAGCATTTTCAGTCATGTTATTTTGCACACTTTAAACTACCCTGGTGCTTAAGTAATCAGGGGCATCAATGCTCCGTTAAATGGTACTAATATTATCCACCTCTTAAGTGATGGAAGGATGAGTCTGTCCTGATGGGGCTCAGAAACGGTGTACTGCAGGTTACAGCGTTCAGCACCCCATTTCCTTTTCCTGAGCAGGTTATTACAAATACAACATAATGTAAAAGGTGTCACAGATTTGTATCTTTCCCTGGGCTTGGTCTTCTGCTGGCAACACCAATGTTTTGTAGTTATGGCTATGTTGTTATCAATGTTTGTGTCAAATAGGTTTTTTGAAATAATTGTTGCGTCTCTATGGAGTAGGTGGTGGGAAAGGCTGAGCCACTATGAATGTCAAGTAACAAAAAGGAAAACTCCTGGAGTCTTGCACCAAGTTGTAATAGCTTGATAATTCAATTTGCGAATAACAAGCTGCCCTTAAAGATGACATGTGTTTCGGCTTATTCTAGCCTTTTTCAAATCAGGGCATAGTAAGAACCATTCATGATTGCCTCTGAAAAGTAGGTTCATTTGTTCTTAGAAAGGGGTGCAATCCCTGTGTAGCGTATTAACCAGGATAGATCCCTCAGCCACTTTGTTCTTGCTTCGAAGCCAATTAGTCAAGGTGACTACTATGGCAAAATCACTGAGAATCAATCATCCAGTTTCTCTTCCAATAACATTGTTTTTAATAAACAAGCAGGTCGCAAAATGTGAATTTTTCACTATTTGTATATATTTCATTTTATTCATTGGTCATTTGTAATGCGCCTATACACAAGTGTTTTGAGGCGAAGCAAGGAGGGGGGCAGGCAGGGGGAAAAGTAGCAACCCTAATAGGCTTTGCAACATTCAGATTGTGCAAGTGCAGAAACGAGAAGTGCAATGGGGAGGGGATGTCTGGAAGTGCGGGAACTAGACGGAAGGGCCCATGAGAAGGAAAGTGCCAAGGGAGGCCAGGTGGACAGGGCCAGGGGGAAGCTGAGAGAGAAGGGGAGGCCACAACTAAGTGGAAGTGGGGAGTTCTGAGGAGATGAACATCCAAGGTGTGTCCAGCAGAGGGTGTCGGACCAGAGGGAAGAATGGAGAGGGAAAGAGTCACAGAGGTTACGGAAAAACCCAGAGCCCGCATCAGGGGATTTGAGTGGATAGTGAAATCTCAGAGGATGAGAAGCTTGGAGGAGGAGGAGGTTAAGAGAGAAGAGGTGAGGTTGGCCCATTCAGAGAGTAAGTGTGAGACTTAGCCAGGGGGCATGTAGATGGTGGGCCAGGTCAGAGCGAGGCCAAGGGAGACACCAAGCCTGCAGCCAAAGCATTTGAAAGAGGAGTAGGTCTGAGTGGGTATGTTAGTAGCAGGGACCCACTATGGGAAGATGAGGCTCACTCCACACCCCCATCACCCCCAGGCCGGTTAGTCCTGGGTTTAGAGAGGATCTTGTAGCTCCCGGGGAGGAGGGTGTCGAAATTGTGACAGAGTTGTCCATGAACCATGTCTCAGTGAGAGCAAGGACATCTAGGTCCAGGCTGTCAAGGAATTGGCAGATGTCAAATGAGTGTTTGATGGCAGAGCGAGAGTTGAGGGTAGCTAAGTGGAGCAGGTTACCACTTTTGAAGGTCTTCCGGGGAGAGGTACAGGAGTGTGGTACACCATTCAGTGATGGCAGAGGAGCTAGAGGGATGACAGAAGGAGGGGAAGCAGGAGAGGGGGGAGGAAGTTGGTGTTTGTGTTTATTTCGGTTTATTTTAGGTTACATGATATTTGTAAAGTCCCTTATGCCATTTGTTATATTGTTATGTTTTCGAAAGCACTGTAGGTTGTATGGCACTTCGTCAGATATAGTCTAAGCAGACATGAGAAGGTGGAGCATCACACTGCATGCGGATAGTAGATATAATTAAGCAACTGTTCAGTTATTAGTAGAGAGAAGCTACATTATACATGCCATAGAGTGAAGTGTCTTAGACACAACGTGAATTCCGATCTCAGAGACTATGGACCTCATTATGATACTGGCGGTAGCCGGCTGCCGCCGGTATAATTTTTTTTTCCGGTGCCTGCAAATGGACAATTACTGGGTCATTACGGCCTTGCCGGACCCAGTAATTTCCTATTTGCGGGCGCCAGAAAATATTCTTCCCCATTCCCATTGAGCCCCATAGGACTCAATGGGAATGGGGAAGATGGATTCGTGAATGGATCCGGTGATCCGAAATGCTCTGCTTGCGGGTAGCTTACTGGCACCGTTACTACCGGACCAGCAAACTTATAATGAGGCCCTATGTGACAGTCAGGCTGAATTTGTTGTCAGCTGTATTCTATGGGTTGCAGTGCTAAAGTTTGAAGGGAGTCAGTGCAAATCAGTATATCAAACCCAAGGGGAACTGTTTACAGTTGTGGGCTTTGCTATACTTTACACACAAACCACATGCACAAAGAGTGACATTAGCAAGGACATCCGTCCATAGCGAAAGGGCCTGTAGCACCCAAAGCACAAGTATAACAAGAATAAACGGCTAAAAAACACAACCAGGCAAACACATCAATGAAACACTTTCCCCACTGTGCCACACACACCATCAAGTAATAAAGATACACAGTTCTAAAACGTCAGCACCCACAAGACAGACTGAAATATGGGAAAACATTATTGGGCAAACAACAATCTGTGAGAGCAATGATATATGATTGAAATACAAAAAAAATGTGGTGGTTACCAACCATGCCCTTGGCACGCGTGAAACACATACTATGTTGCCATCCATCTCACCGAGTATCATTTCATCCGAAAGAATCATAATCTCATTAGGGGGCATTAGAAAATAACACAGAACAAATTGAAGTAAAGATTTCTGACAAGATGTGACAATGCATATGTAGACACACTCAATAGTAGTATCTGAAGAACATAATGCAAACAAACTCTAAAAACATGCATGCGTTTATTTGTTGATGCCGTTTGGTTTATATATGCTAGCCTGTGAATATGTATGCTTTACCTCAGCACCTCTGAATTTGCCACACTTCTTTCTCAATGAACTGGGAGGATAGCCCAAAGGCAATGCGCTCCTCTTGGAAAGACGCGTGTTTGATACCCAGTCCCAGTCTTGTGTTTAGAGTCTCGAGCCCGGCATTTAGCGCGATATAAAAAAGCGGTTTTTATATTAATGAATAGCTCACTCTGTCTCAATTGTCAAAGCAATACCTTCCTATTTTTTTTTTAAATCATTGAAACTTGCACACTCCCCTCCATACCACTAAGGCATATGACACATCCCTTTACACTATCAGTTCTGTTTTGTCTGTTCTAGTGCTGGAACGAAGCCAGCACTGGCCATGTTATAGAGGCCTTCCGTGATTCAATTAACAATGGACACCTCAGCTGGCAGGGTGTGCATTAGTCACTTTTGTGGTCCTGCTTGTTTCGAGTTCAATGTAATGTGATGTTGCAGTAGGGACCATGCTGGTGAAAGTGACAATGCTGTTGCAGGTCCGTCTTTCTCTTCTTTTCATTTTCTGTAGCAGTGAATTGTTTTTCTTCTTGTTTCAAGTATATTATTGCTGCATAAAGAGCCACACATGCACAGGTAATTTCTGGCATACCTTGCATTAATTCCTCTTTTGCTCATATTTTGAAAGGGATCATAAGAGATATCATTGGGAGTAAGAGGGTTTTTTAACCCATGGTTAGACTTACCATTTGGTAAATGATTCAGTGGCTAAGGCTTCTTTCAGAACGTTTTGAACGTAATGCTATACCCAGATGGCTTTAAAACTTCAGAAAAGCATGAGCAGAATCGCTTGTCCTTGGAGTTGAACCTCTTTACCCGAGAGATGCTAAAGAGGATTACAGTTTTCAAGGAAAGTGCGTGCCTGGTGTCTACCTTGGGTGGAGTGAAAAATAATTCTCCAGCATATGAGGGAATGGCTGGAATTTGCTTTTCTTACTCCAGAGATTAAATCCTTCAGAAAATACAAGGAGATCTTTTTTTATACCTAGTCCTGCCTTTTTGGCTAAAGCACTTTGAAAAGTGTATGAAACTGGGGACTCTCTTCTTCTAAATAATTGTGTAAACCTACAGAATCCAGGTCAACTGGCTTGGCATTCTTGGGTGGGGCTAGAGATATATATATATATATATATATATATATATTGATCTTCATTGTTTTGTGCCTGTGATGCCCTTATTCTTTCCTTTGGGGTGGAGCGAAGGTCAAAAAACTGTCAGTAGCTTGCATGTCCTCTGAATATGTATGACCTCTTTGCTTACAAGGAATTCCTTTTCCAATACAATGAAAATCTACTTGCTGCATGGTGCCTTTTCTTTCAGATGCCTGCAGTGAGGCTAAGTGACCAAACCCTTAACCTATTCATCAGTCATTGCAAGATGTCACTTCTGGGTTCCTACTTAGCTGATGTTTGTACTTATTCAGTCTGGATGTCTAATATGTTTTCAAGGGACCAAGTAAATCCTGTTGTGGTCATTAGGTTGATTCTAATATTCAGCTGAGTCGGCTGATTTGGGTTTCATCGTACTGCCCCATCATTAGGTAGATACTGTGAGGAGGAGAAAGAATTGCTGTTTACTGGTAATCTGCATTATTTTTAGACCTCCCGTAAATGTCACAGGTTTAAAACTCTCTCTCGCCATGCCCCTACAATACGGAAACATAGTCCCTTGGTCTGCTGAGTAAATACTGAGATGGTAATGCCATAGGACCTAGCATGGCCATCTCTTGGTTTGTTTGTCTGTGGCTCTGGAGCTGGAGCTGGGTCCTGTTGAGTGAAAAGTCTGCAGGTTCCTGATCTGTTGCTTTTTCCAATGAAATCTGGAAAATCTATCATACTGTCAAGCTTTCTGTCCCTGAAATTCCCTAAATCCTGCAAAGTAACAGGAGTGAAACTCCTGCTTGGTACTGCTGTCTCCCAGACCTTCCCTGCAGATTCAGTGGACTGAGGTTTTAAAAAACCGAGAGCGATCTAATAGTCAGAGAACTCGCCTTCTTTTTGCTCAGCTCTTCCTCTGTGGCGCTGTTGAAAATGTCCATCATTTTGAATGGAATTTATAAATTGTATCCTTAACCCCTTTAGTAAACTTGGTGGTATGGAACCATGCCGGTCTACACACGGCTTCCCCAGGCAGATTTGTTAGCATGATGAGCTGCTGTTTCTATAATGTTCTCAGCGAGATAACTCCGCCATCCGCTAAGACACCCATGAACTGTTTCAGCGTCTTGCGCAAGTTAAACCTCTCAAACTCTGCAGGCTCCCACCACAGTTTTTGGTTTGCTGCCGCTACTAAAGCTTCAGCGCTGGCTTTCCTCAAATGTAGTGCCAAATTGGTGGAAACTTCCTTGCCACTGCTTCCATCAGTTTATCCTCTCTTCTCAGTACCGGGGAGGGCGAGGAGGAAAAGGATGATAATCTGAAGTACAATGTGGCAGAGCCACAACTCAATCGGATCGCGGGGGCAAGCTTTCAGGCAAACCAGTTTAGATGCCAGCAGGCGATAACAAACGTCAATCTTCCTGTTTTTGGGAATGACTTCTTGAACTATGTCCCTGGTATTTATGGTGCTCTGTTTGAGTGCACCCCAGCCGAAATACCCATTTGAGGCATTTCGGTTGAGGGATTTCCAGAAACCCCGTTTGGTCTGACAGCTTATCATGGAAGGGCTTGGAAGATGTGGGCATTTCTTCGTCTCCCTCCTTCTGTGGCAGAGTCCCTTCCTCTAAATTAGGGCTGGGCACTAGGATCATCCTGTGTAGCCCAGTGTTTTGGCACGCTTTGGTTGTGGCTTGGTTGGAGGAGGTGGATGAGACTCTGGAGGCAGTTCTTATGGAGCACCTGCAGGAGACTGAAAATGTGGAGGTGCCTGTGGAAGGTCATGCAGTGTTTCTGAGGTCTGAACTTAGAGAGCTTTTGAGGGGCCCTGAGGCTGCGTTATGAGTTTTTAAAGTACTTTTATATTGGTGATGAGAGCATCAGCATCTGAAAACACGCAAGATTGGAATTCTCTCCTGCCTGGTCCAACAGGGGAATGCTGCAAGTGTGAAGGTCGAAGATTCAAGTGACACCGGCTGCCAGAATGGCTAAGCCAGTCAATATCCACGAAATGCAGTTGTGAGGAACTGGGAACCAATGGCAAGGTGGATGGCAAGGATATCCAGGTAGGGGTTATGCACTTTTCCAACAGGGTCTCCCTTCCAAAGTACTAGGTGCAGATGAGGTACTAAAGATGCCCACCTCTGTGACACCACAAGAGCCAGCCGATTTATGGTGTTGAAAAGAAAACTGTATTACGCTAGGTCCGTTTCCTGTTTTACCCTTCATTCTCTGTTGGGGGGATGTTTGTCACCACACTTTGGAGTTTGGAGGACCATCACATCAGGTCCCTGGGCTCTGTCAGTGGCATTTGGACATTCTGCCAATCTTCTCTCCTCTCAAACCCTGCCTTGGTGCTGGTTGGCTCTCGGTCCTTGATGTTGACGACAGAGAAGCTCCTCCAAATGAGGGTGATGGAATCGCTCCCTCTTCTGAGGAGAAGCCAGGATTATTAGTCTCGTATTTTCATGGTGCCCAAATCCAAACAGGTGGGCCTTTTCACCATACTCAATCTTTGGTGTTTCAACCTTCAACTAAACAGAGAACAGTTCAAGATGAACTCCCCCGGCGCACACCCGATTTACATTCAAAGAGGTGGATCTGAGGGACGACTACCTGCTTATCCCTATTTTACCAGTGCACAGGCGTTTTCTACACTTTCTAGTGAAGAAACTCCCATTTCACGAATAAGACTATAACTTTTGGCTTACAGTCTGCAATGTGTGCTTTCTAAGATGATGGTGAGGACCGCTGAAGTCCTTCACCTCCAGGGAATCCACATCAACCCATACCTGGATGACTGGCTAGTAAGTGCTCAGTCCCAACAGGTGGCCAAGGAGCATCTTCACATTTTGCTAGCTCTTCTCTACGATCTGCATGTCTCATTCAATCAGACAAAGTTGTACCTGATGGTCTCTTAGGATCTGATCTTTATTGACTTCTGCTGGAACATTGCAGTGCCCAGGTCTTCCCCACTAGTGAGAGAGTGTGTAAGATATTCTGGCCACGTGTCTCGTCCTCAGCATGTCCTCTTGCATCCCTGCAGTACCTTTAGCCTATCTGAAAATGAGAAGCATGCAGCTTCTTTTTATAGACTCGGGGGCACAGGCTACAGACCCGCAATCAAATATTCTGACAATTCTGGAGAAAATGTGTCCCCGACATATTATCTGGTGGCCCAGGCTGGACAGCCTGTTGGTAGGGATGCTGTTTTATTGGGCACAATCACAATAGACTCCTCCCTGCCGACCTGGACAGTCACTCTGGGTTGACTCAAAATCTTTGACTTTTGGTCCAGAAGGGATCGTGTGGGGTGTAGTGACATTAATAGAAAATTAAATACAGTGATACTATCATTTGTCTCCATTTCAAATTCAAATGTATGCTTAAAGTACACTACCACATTATTTATGATGCACGCTAGCCATGAAAACAATCTGTGTCATTAAAAATACTAATTGGAAAGTCTATTGCACATCAATGCCATTAAAGGAAAAGAGTTCAAATGGAATTGAAAATCAGAACATTTATTAAAAACGCATGACCAAATTATTGTGGTGTTGAAAGGATAGCTTGCATTTTATATTCCCCTCTTTATTAAGTGTGATAGAAGCTCATAGCACCCAGAAGATAGTTGTCAATGTAGTCTGAAGTCAAAATGTGTTTTTGTGCAAGAGTCTGCTTGCTTGAAAACAGCAGTGCCCAGGCTTCATTAGCCATCACTTTGATCAATCCATTGAAGATAAATCTGTGTATATCTAAGGTCTTGTAAGCTAAAGTGGAAGACCATTAGTGTCGCAAGTGCTGATATTTGGCTGGCATATCAAATGCAATGAAGAGATAGATATCTTTGGAATTGATTAATCTGTTGGCCTTCAAATCAATTAGGTCCCATGAAGAATGTACATCTGTTCCATTAAGGTGTCCAATGTCAAGGTTTTTGACCCATGTTGAATTATTAGGCGACAACAAAAACTAAATCAATAGACTGGGTAGATGTGGGGATGAGCTGTCGCCGCCCATCATTCTATCCCAGAACAAAACTAAATCAATAGACTGGGTAGATGTGGGGATTGAGCTGTCGCCGCCCATCATTCTATCCCAGAACCAGGAGAACCGCGCAGTTTTGCGCACACCAAAATGGTCGCCTAACCTGCCACCCACCAGTGCAAGCGTGATGGACCGGAAGCGCCAGGGGTGAAAGGTGGTGCCAAAGGAAAAATCGCAGTGCCTGTTAGATCAAAAACGCCTTGAAATCACTGCTGTTTCTCTGAAGTGCAATCTCAAAATGTCCATTTCAATTTGTCACTTAAAAAGGAAAATGGAAGAAAATCACCTGGGTGACCTCCAAAAAGAGCATCAAAACTTGTTAGAGCACACCGGGAGGGTGGAAGATGCTCTGGCAAGAAAGGAGCAGGCCAGTAGGGATGGGACTCAGGAGGTAACCCTCATGCAGCAAAGATTGGCCCAGTATTCCAGGACCAATCAGGAGGCACAGAGAGAGAATGAGGCTCTCTGTCAGCACAATGATAGGCTCAAGCAACAGGTAGCCATGCAGGAGAGACTGATAGAGTCTAGTAAGGCCTTCACTGAGGAACTGAAAGCCCAGGCTCTTGCATTGCAACCAGGAGCAGGGGCTGATAGAGATGAAGTTCGCTGGGAAAGGGAAACACCTGAGCATAACCTCAGGACCCCTAGTACCAGAGGCCTTCATCTCTCCCAGTCCCTGGACTCTGCCACCCTCATGTCCCCTGGCGCACATGAGCACAGGGCCACAGGGATGGCAGATTACTATCCAGCCAAAAGGATGGGGCTCATAGGCCAGTCTCAACTATGGCAACAACTGATGCTGAGAACAAATTGGAAAAATATATATATCTTTTTATTTAATGCATGTAATTAGGTTAAAAAACAGTTCATTAAGAAACAACATTCTTTTAGTTAAAAAGATTTTTTAAAAAGGACGGTAGAAAAGCCGTCAGACCTTCTAATATATAGACAAAACACAATAATACACCAACCGAAGAAATACAATTCTTTGGGTGTGCAGTAACAATTGAAAAACAACCAAATCTACAGAAACAAATAAGTGGCAATGAAAGCTAATGAAAGTTATGTTCTGACACAGTTGAGGGCCACCGGAGCAAAACTTTCCTTTCAGAAAGCACAGTGGTGTAGAACACGTGTTAATTTCTTGGGGCATGAGATTACTCCTCAGGGTCTCTGTCCCCAGGAAAAGAAAGTGGAAGCACTCCAGAAACTAAAGGATCCCACAACTCTGCGGGAACTAAGGAGCCTCCTTGGACTGACTAATTACAGCAGAAAGTTCATTGAGGGCTACGCAGAGATCACCAGACCCCTGATTCATCTTTCGAAGGGGGGGTTAAGTGGGAATGGGGTCCAGAACAATCCGAGGCAGTAAGACAACTCAAAAGAAGCCTCTCACAAGCGCCTTGCATAGCTTACCCAGCCAGAAATAAGGAGTTCTTCCTGGAGACAGGGTTCTCTAATACGTGCTTGACGGCAGTATTATACCAAAAGCATGACAAGGTCAATAAAGTAATCTCCTATGCGAGCAAAACTTTATCCTCTGTGGAGGAAAAATTCAACGCTTGTGAGAAGGCACACCTGGCAACGGTGTGGGCATTGAAGAATTACCGCCCGTTCATCCAGGGGGAACACATCATAGTGGAGACTCCACACCAGCCTCTGCAATACCTCCAAAGTGACAGAACCCGGCCGGAAATGTGAGTAATTCCCAAATTACTTCCTGGATTCTGTCAATGCAAGGCTTTCCTGTGGAGGTCAGATATGGCCAAAACAAGAAGAGTCCCCTCGCGCAAGGTCTGGCTGACTTGCATGATTGTGCCAGAGAAAACTGTCTCGAGGACGAAAGTCTGAAAATCAAGGACAACATGGAGGCATACCTTAATTGCCCCCACAAAGTCTTTGAAGAAGACAAGTGTGAAGGAATGCCCACTGTCTATGTGGATGGATGCTCTTACCATGTTGACAACAACGGGGAGAAAGAACTGGTGGCCGGCGTATGGAATGCATGGGTGAATGGGTCCCAGAACTCTCCGCTGGGTACAAAATCGGTCCCCGAAGTAGTGAAGTAGCAGAGTTGATGGCTGTGCATCAAGCCATCCTCACTGCTGTCCAACATCAACTCCACGAACTGGTCATAATCACAGATTCGGATTATGTACAGAACGGGTTCGTGTAGCACTAGGTTAATTGGAAAACCAGAGACATGTTATGTGCTAATAACAAACCCTTGAAACATGGGAAGTTAATCCAAAACATTGATGATCTGGTCACATCAAATGGGATGACCATCTACTGGAAAAAGATCAAGGGTCATTCCAAAGTAGAGGGAGCAGACAAAACTGGAAATGACTTAGCTGATCAGCTGGCCAAAACCGGGGCCATCCAAGGGGATCTAATAGAAATAGAGTCCCTGTTGGGGGTAATCCAGGTCACTGCTATCACTAGGTCCCAGACAAATGCTCACAATGATCTTTCAACTGCACAATGGAGTAAGGAGACCCCTGATGCTGATTTAATTACGGCTCAGAAGGGGGATCCAATAATTGGTAAGTTTTACCAACACATTGAGGACCCTGAGAACTTTCCCCTGACGGATACCGACTACGTTGGGAAAGAGGACCTAAGAGTGTTGATGAAATGTCCAAAAATGTTCTGAATCCAAGACGGTGTTTGATAAGGAAATCCCAAGCTGGCCATGATCAGTGGGTGGTTCCTACCTCATTCCGAAGCCTGATGTTAAGTCACGCCCATGATGCGGCCACCGCCGGTCATAGGGGGGTTTCACACAACACTGGAAATCTTAAGAGAGGTTGCATACTGGCCACACATGGGGCAGGACCTCGACCAATACTTGAAGGGGTATCTGGTGTGTGCACAATTTCAGCCATCATCCCTCACACACCGCGCGCCTCTCCAAAAGAGGGGGATGACACTGCCATGGTCAGATTTGCAAATCGACTTCGTAGGCCCTGTAATTCGCTCGTCTAGAGGAAACAAGTACATGTTGACCGTTACATGCTTGTTTACCAAGTGGGTGGAATGTCTCCCGGCGCCAAACTGCAAGGCAGAAACAGCAGCTGCCCTGATGATTAACCACATCTTTTCCCGTTTTGGTCTACCTCAAAGGATTGAGTCAGACAGAGGTAGCCATTTCACCAGCCAGGTAATGACAAAGATGTGGGAGATACTGGGGGTCAAAAGGAAGTTACAAATTGCTTACCTGCCAGCTTCTTCTTGTGCAGTGGATAGATACAACAGAACCATTGTTAGCATATTAAAAAAGTTTGTGGCAGATTCTGGGCCAAGTTGGGATATCCGATTGCCTCTGGTCCTAATGGCCATCAGATCTACCCCTTCATCTGCAACTAAAATGTCACCGTTTGAGCTGATGACTGGACGCAAGAAGGTGCTTCCCCCGCATTTGCTCTACAGGACCCAAGAGCAGACATTGATAAATGCCTCCACAACTCATGAGTATGTGGAGAATTTAAGGGAACACCTTCAACATGCTTTTGCCTATGCTCAGCGGAATCTAGAAAGATCAGCTGATAGCATGAAGACCCACTACGAACTGAAGACCACCAGGAAGGAATATAATGTGGGAGACTGGGTTTATCTATACAATTTCCAAAGAAACCAGGCCAAACAGCGAAAATTTTTGCCTACATGGAAGGGACCATTTGAAATTATAGACAAGGTCTCCCCAGTAGCGTATAAGATCCACATCCCCAAAGGTAGTCTGGCGGAAGGGGAAGACAAGTGGGTCCATATAAATCAGCTAAAGTGTTGCCATCCCAGGCACACTCTGCAGCAACTGGAGGAGTCCTCTGCAATACCAGAGGGGACAGCTCCAGATTAATTCAGTTCCACCCTAAAATATTCCACAAATAGCCTATAAAATTCTATGATTCTTGAACATGTTCTTGCCTCCTGATTTAAAAAAAATGTATATGTCATGTTTTTGACTATAAAATGTATATGCAGCCCCACTATATCAATAGTGGGGGAGAAATGTCTACGAATAGGTATTGCCGCTTTTGCTTTATCATCCTAGGAGAGATGAAACCATGGAGACTGACAAAGGAGAACGAGCCAGGGACCGGGAGCAAAGATCCGAGGGGCCCAGGGTACCCCCCAATATTCCCATCAGGACCGGCGAGGAGAACCGATCGATCCAACTGGAGGGAGGAAAAGATGCTGAACTGTGACATCTACGGAATTGGAAGAAGATGATGTGGACATACCAGCACGTGGATCAAAACATCTTTTTCACCCGACTCCCCCTCGACTCGAAATCAAAGCGCAGTCGGGCGGGGGAGCTTGTCAAGGGTTTTGACCCATGTTGAATTATTAGGCGACAACAAAAACTAAATCAATAGACTGGGTAGATGTGGGGATTGAGCTGTCGCCGCCCATCATTCTATCCCAGAACCATGAGAACCGCTCAGTTTTGCGCACACCAAAATGGTCGCCTAACCTGCCACCCACCAGTGCAAGCCTGATGGACCGGAAGCGCCAGGGGTGAAAGGTGGTGCCAAAGGAAAAATAGCAGTGCCTGTTAGATCAAAAGCGCCTTGAAATCACTGCTGTTTCTCTGAAGTGCAAGCTCAAAATGTCCATTTCAATTTGTTCAAAATCTGTTTTTAATTGATGTCAACAAGTTGCTAAAATCATGGGCACAAGACCACTCTTGAGGGGGGTTCCACATCACCACTCTACTGTAAGGATGCCCATCAAAACAATGGCAGCAAGGATTAGAGCTGTCAAGCAAAATCCTCCTGTCAAATTCAGGACAACTCCTAAAAAAATAGGTGCATTACCAGCTTTGGACACAAGCCGGCGCTAGCGGTCTAAACTCTGACAGTAGAACTGTACTTCAGGAGTTGCCAGCCTCCTGAGACAGCTGGAAACTTCAAAGCCTTTTTGGTTAATTGAAAAGTTAAACACCTGCTGTTCCCTGAAGACAGGCTGATTCAATTAACATTGCAACCTTCTCACCTCAGAACTACACACAAGAAGTCAGAAGATCACATGGACATGCTAACTAAATGCAGAATGGCCCCCTGGCCTGCTGACCTCAGCCGACATAGTAGACTCTTGCAATTGAATGGGGTATGTTAATTTGGGTGTGGACTGTAAACAGAGCTCTGCCTGGCAGAAGAGACATGTGATCCCTGACTCCCAAGTTTCTGGGGGCGGACCCAAAGACTGAAGTGAATTGAATTGAAGGCAAATATATGTTTTATAATAACACTGATAACTAATTGTAACCAGATGACAGGAATGTACAATTTGGAGATCCTTAAAATGGAATTTGTACCTATAATTTGAGTCCAAACTCAATTCCGTATGATGTTCTGAGGCAAAACCCCATGAATTATGGAGATTGCAGACACGGGGTTCACGCTAGAAAAATGAAAATTTACTGGAATATGGGTAGAAAGGCGGTGTACATGTGTGCCATTTTTGGTAAACGTCCGATATTGGTAAATCAACTAAAAACGAAAATAAGTTGTCACTTTTGAATGCAAGCCCCTAGGAAGATCAGAGTTGGGCCAGAATGTACCTTAAGTAATCTGTAATGTGTACATGTAATGTCAAACAACTGTGTATCTGGGAAATATGTGTAGTTATGAAAAATGATTTCTAAGGTAAAAGCAAAGGGGCGTTTCTTCAATTGATCGTAAATGGCTGACATCACTCTGACACACTATCCTTTCTCAAATCAGGGACCAAAGAATCCTTTGGCCTATCAAATCTTGAGAGGGTTGGGCATGAAGAATTAGCCGACCCACCCATTTTTAAAACACATAAAAAGAGCCACTGGAAGCCAGGCAGGGACTTTCTTTTTCACTTTCTGCGGAGCATTTTGACAGACAACTTCACATCCAGACTTCAGACTTCACATCCAGAGACTCCTGACTCCAGAACAAAACTCCAAGAACTCTAGAACCCAACAGCTGAACTCCTATCAGCAGGCCTTCAAAACCTAGCAACCAAACCAAACTATTCAAACAGCCGGGCAGAGCTGTCTGATTCTGGCTAGTACCTGCTAGCTGTGGCAGTACCTGGTAGCTGTGCCAGTGTACCTGGTAGCTGTGCCAGTACCCAGAAAGCAGTAATGAATCCAGAACCACAGACTAGACCGGAAAGCAGAGCTGTACCCAGACCAGACCGCTGTGAGCGCGATTTTCCGTAATCGCGCTCAACGCACTCAGAAAAATTGCTGCGATTTGCTATTTGGCTCAATATCTTCACTTGTCAAAATAGAAGCGTCTTGCTTTCCTTTGCTGAAATTCGTTTGCAACCTGATAATCATTCATAGAGCATTGCGAAAGTGATCCTGAACTAATACAAAGTAGCTGTCACCCACCCTGAACCTCTAGAGGGAATTAAAATAATTTTAGCATATTTTTCACTTCATTGCATACCACATTTAAAGGATTTTGCCTAGTCATAAGTCACCAGAACTGTGCTATTGTAGGATTACCTATTGCTTATTACTGCTCATATTCACAAGTGGGATATCAATTATTAATTTATTATAAAAGTGCGATATACATATATATTGTTTAATTCTCAAATAAACCTTTTAAATTTTTAAAACAAACTTACTTCTTGGCTCAGTGGGGTCAGGGGGATTCTAAGAGAGGGGTGTTGGGTTGTCATCCAGAGTACACAAACTGGACATAAAAATATATAATTAAGGGCTTCCCTTGAGCAATCCCAGACAAGGCACTGACTTAGTGGGACTGCTTGATTGGAGTCTTTAACACCAATAAAGGATCCTTTGTTCAACAGATTGTCCTGCCCACAACATATGGTTTCTGTTGCTTAAGGGTCAATCAACAAACACATGCAACTCAGCTAAAATTCATAATGCAGTCAACATTACTTGTGCATTGAAATTGACAATTGGAACTGCATTATAAGTTACATTTCAGAACCATTTGTCTTAATGGAAAATCAAATACAGATCTTTATTTGACAGAAAAACATGTTGTGTATGCATATAAAAATGTTGTATTAAAATGTATCACTTATGTATAATTGATATATTTTATATGAACAGATTCCGAACATACTTGCACATTTTCATATGTTATTTTCTCCAACATCACATGCCCATTTGTAACATTATTTTAACAATGAATAGTCCAATTCAACATTAATTTCACTCTAGTAAGTATAGGGCTTGCCCGTAGCTGACACATCCCCTTATGACACATAAAGTTCACTGGGCCAGGAGAAGCACAGCCCTAGTGTGTGTGAAAAGAGTGAAGGGCATCTATCACAGGGTCTGTCCAATCGAAAACATTGTATCAAATAATGCAGGATGTGTGGAGTTTGCTTGGTATTTAAGATCAAACACATAGGAAAAAGAGAGAGTTTTTGGGGAAAACAGAAGCAAGAGAGCCCATCCGAGAGGAGAGAAGACGCATGGATGTAGCTGATGGGGAAATCTAGATTACCTCAGAGGGACTATAGAACATGTCTACCGACCGAAGGGAGAAACTACTCGGTGGAGCAGCCTGAGGCCATTCAGTGTTTCTACCTGTCCAGAAGGATTGACAGAAAATGAGTGACCAGGCACCAGATTCATTAGAAATGTTTCCGCCAATTAAAACTCAGATAGCATTTAAAAGTGTTTTGGGATCCCTGGTTAAAAACGATATCACTAAAAGAAGAAATATAGTGCTAGCTCTATGTGCCTTATAATTAAAATTGAAACCATATTTAGCATCATTGTAATAGGACTTTCCCCAGCTTTGACATCTCAGACTGCAATGTAGAAAAACAAGTCCAGTGGTGTCTGCCATAGCAAATAAAGTAATTAAAATCTTGTCCTTAATGAACACATGAAATTGGGTGTTGTGAGGATCGACCTGATTCCTTGTTAATAGTGAAAGAATTATGCAAATGTAGAAGATATCCTGAGCAAGTGAAGCCTTTCTAATAATTTGCAACCAATGCACCACCATACGAGACAAAAGCAAATAGTGGGGGTCATTATGCCTCCGGTATCATTTTTTTTCCGGATCCCAGGAATGGGCAATTACTGGGTCATTACGGCCTTGCCGGACCCGCTAATCACCCATTCCTGGGCGCCAGAAAATATTCTTCCCCATACCCATTTGAGCCCCATAGGACTCCATTGGAACAGGGAAGCCAGATGCACGGCACCATTCGTGAATGGTGCTGGTGCATCCGACATGCTCTGCTCGCGGGTACTGGTATGGCCTCCCGGTCAGACCTGGCGGCCGAAAAGGCACCCGCGAACAGAACTCATAGTCTGCCGGTCCAGTAACTATGGTACCGGCAAGCTTACTGGTACTGTAGTTACTAGACTGGCAGACTTGTAATGAGGCCCAGTGTCTGCCCAAGCTAAGAGCCTGTAGTTTCCCATAGACAGTGTCCTACATTTTAGTACTGCTATCTCCCAAACTCTTTCCTCCATACTTTTGTGACATTCCATCCTACCCATCCAACCAGACCAGTACTTTATTATAGCACCATGCGTGACCTTGGTCACACCTCCTCATAGCCCTCACTGAGCCCCGCTCTTCATTCCCTTTCTCCTCATGGTCAGGATCGGATGTGCGTGGCACCTGCAATTTTTATCCCTGTGCTTTTCTTTCCGTGTCAAAATCTCTTTACAACTACCCACATGGTTCCTGCCTTAAAAAAAAAGGGGTTTGCAACGTGCTCCTCATGCAAGCATTACTACCCAGCGGCTGATCCTGTGACACTGCTGCAGCACTTACTTCTATTGCAACTCCCTGTCGGGACAAGCACTTGAACAAAGACTCCAATGTTGGGGAGAGGTGTTTTGGCATCTTCCACCAAGCCACTTCAGCGGTTCCTTCAAGGAGAAACCAATAGAATGTTGAGTGATTTTCTTTACAGGGCACCCCTGGCAGGTGACCTTTTCAAGGCTTCCACTTGGTCCGCAGGTAATCGCTTCGGCGTACCCACCTATCCCTCCCACACCATGCTGCTCCCCCGGCGCTACAACCCTGGCAAGGCCCCAATCAACCTGACTCCTCCGGTCCTGCCATTGCTATATCCCCCACCCCGATCCTCACTAGGACCAGGTTCCTCAGACTGCGCACCGGCTCATCCCCTGCTTTCCACAATACGCTCATCAGCCACACCGTCCAAAGCAGATGCGCACGCCAGCCAGACCAGCCCACAAGCCCATCAACTGCGCCTTGGACAAAGCCAGATCATGACCACCAACAAACTCGATCTATTGCCATACCAGAAACCTGGCTACACCCCGCTGCTGGTCCAGCCCTTTCCATCGCCATTCCTCCGGGCTGCGTCATCCTAAGATGCAACAGTCCCCCAACAAAAAGGGCAGCGTTGCACTCGTTTTCAAAAACAAGCTCACCATCAGAGCCACGAACACCAACGCCCAAAATTCGAATCCCTACTCATCAAGCTTTCCATGTCCCCCATTAACACCATCATCCTCCTCCTCGTCTACCGCACCCGTGGGCCCAGCCACACCTTCGAGGACAACCTCCTACAAAGCATCAACTCCTCCGTTAAGCCTAACGCTAAAATCCTAATTCTTGAGGACCTCAATCTAGGCCTTAGTGATCCCTCAGACACCTTTGCCACCAGTGTATCCACCGCACTTTACCAAGCTGGCTTTATGCAACGATCCCTCGATCCCACCCACGACCAAGGTCACACCCATGACTGGATCAGTGACCTCAATTGATACATCTCCAACACTAGCACTTCTCCTTGCCCATGGTCTGACCACCACACCATTGTTTTCAACATCCACCCCTGCGAATGCCTCTGGCTGAGTCACTCTGCAAACCCAGAAAGCCTGGCCCGCTGTACAACAAATCTCAACAAGAACAACCTCGCCCGCTACTTGCTGGCCTTTCTCACCCACTTACCTCAGTGATGGACCCATCAGCACTGGTCGACTTCTACAACAAAACCATTGCCCCAGCAGTCGGCACTGCTTAAATAATGGAAAGCCAAACTTGCACACAAAAACGCCTGGTTTACACCTCAGCGCCTTGAATCTCGAGTCAAAAAGCGTGTCTCAGAGCTGGCATGGGGGGAAAAAGCCTCTCCCGCCTCCAAAGCCTTTTTCACTTCCATCGCCAAAGACTATAGAAGGGAAATCAATACTGCGAAAGCTAACAGCTACAACTGTAGGATCAGTAACACCAAATCCAACTCCCTGGAACTATTCACGATCCTCCGGGAGCTAGAGACCCCCCAAACCCTCCTGCCAGATGTGACAGTGTACAGCGACCTGTGCAACAAAATCCAAGACGCCCTTACTGGGAAAATCAACTCCCTCAAAGAAAAAAGCCTCTCCAAACAACAATCCATGCTATCGAAACCACCACCACCACCCACTGCCCTCAGTGCTTTACTAACCCCCACTTGCATCGCTTTCAACTTCCACCCGTTCTCAGACCCCGAAGTCACCAAGATCATCAGCCGTCTCAAACCGTTTTGCTGCAAAGGTGACACCTTCCCAGCCCCAATCATCAAAGACTGTGCCGATTTGCTTACTCCAATCATCTCAGCCATCATTAATGCTTCCTTCGCCTCCTAATTGGTGCCAACCTCCTTGAAGGAAGCCTGGATCCTTTCACTGCTTAAGAAGCCTTTGCACAACCCCACCATACCCACAAACTATCACCCCATTATAACGGTACCGTACCTCCGCAAGATGCTGGAACGCATAGCCTACATCCAGGTCCAACATTACCGTGAGGAGAACAACATCTTGGTGTCTGCCAGTCAGGCTTCTGCCTGAGCGCGGTACAGAAACCGCCCTACTAGACCTAAAAAATAAACTCAATGCCATCAAGGACACTGGTAAACTTGCACTTCTGTTGAGGCTGGATATCTTAGCAGCATTTGACTTGGCAGACCACCAGACACTCTGCTCCCAACTCTCCTCTACAGCCAACCTCTCCACATCTGCCACCTACTGGATAAAATCTTTCCTAGCCAACAGATCCTTGTGAGTATTCATTGACGACTTTACTGCCTCACCCACACTTGTCAGCTGCGGAGTACCCCAAGGCTCCTGCCTCTCCCCCACTCCTTGTAACATTTACACAAACCCCCTTTTGACTACCTAGACCTCCTCAGCATCTCATATATGAAATACACCAATGACGCAGAGCTCCTCAGCCCCCTCTCTGGACTCACTACCATTAACTCTGTGTTTGAAGTTGTGCAAAACTGGATGGCATCTCACTTGCCATGCCTCAGTTATGATAAAACTGAAATCCTCATCATCGTCTCCCACTCCACGCTATGTAATATAGACCCTGCCTACAAGGGATTTACTATTGATGGAAACTGGATCCCCACCTCATCTACAGAGAAAACCCTAGGCGTATATCTGGACTCAACCCTTGACATCTTGCTTCAGGTGGACTCTATCGCTTCATCAGCGACATACACCGCCAAACTCCTCCACGGCAGCAAACACTTCCTCTCCACCCCCAACCACCTCTCATCGCAAGAGCCATCACGGGAGCCAAACTTGACTATTGCAATACCTTGTTCACCGGCACCTCTGAGCGGACTTGAACAAACTATTCAGAATAATGCCCTGCAAGCGTCCATAGGTCTCTCCAAACTTGACTACGTCTTAAAAACCAGGACAGACGCACACCTATCCGCGAGAGGATCAAATTCGAAACTCTACCATAGTCCACAGATCCCTTTCCACAGATCCCTTTCCAACCCTGCCCCGACCTACCTACCTATCCCGCTCTGTGGAGAAATACTTCCCCCGTCCGACCACTCAGATTTGCGAACTGTCACCTCCTCAAGATTCCCATCTAAAGTCGACTTTCAGCCCTCAGAAAGGAACCTGCCTACTAGACCTTTCGCAAAAATCTAAAGAGTTGGCTGTTCACCTAATACAGCACCTTCTCAGACTTGATAGTAGGCGTGATGCAAAGAAACCCCAAAGCCTACAGTCCACCCCAAGCGGCACCCCCCAGACTCGTCCCCCCCTGTCATCCTCTGCTTCCCTTATATATCTCACACACTTGTCCTCCCCTGCTTCTCGCCCTCCCCCTCCTCTCCTCAATGTAACTTGCGCCTAGATACCCAAGGGTTTTGTGCGCTGCAATAAATGCAAAACTAAATAATGTGCAATTCAATTAAAACAATGCACTATCAGCACCTCCACACAGACCCCCCATCTCGGTTCAACATGGTCCCCGTAGCTAAAGTCACCTTAATGCTAAAAGGATTTAGACAATCCCTGCCCAGCCACTCTTATTAAGGACTGCTCAGAAAGCCTGACACCATTTTCGCTACCTTCATCAATGCTTCCTTTGCCCCATGTAGGTTCTCCGACAGCCTCAAGGAAGCATGAGTTCCTCTGCTTCTAAAACACCCCAACCTGGACCCTCTGTTACCATCCGACTACCAGCCTATCACGACAGTGCCCTTCCTCCTAAATGTTTTGGACAGAGCAGCGTACCGCTAAGTACAGCATTACTTGGAAACTCACTGCATCCTAGGAACGTGTCAACTGCCCGGGGTATGGCACCGAATCTGCCCTGCTTGACCAAATCAAAGACGAGGGTAAGCCTGTAGTCCTTTTTCTCCTAGACCTCTCAGCAGCATTTGATCTGGTTCATCAAAAGATCCTCCGCCACAACCTTATCGCTGCAGTCAACTTATCCCCTGAAGCTACTAACCAGATTTCCTTCCATGCCGACAGAAGCATCAGAGTTTTTGCTGAAAACGCTAGTGCACTCCCCACACCAATTCCATGTGGGTTACCACAAGGCTCATGCATTTCCCAACCCTTTACAACATTTTTACTAAGAACCTTGTTGACTTGCTGGATGTCTAAGGTATTTCCTACATGAACTACGCTGAAAATGCCCACATTTTTCTCCTCCACTCCGGCGACTACACAACTGACTCCACCACACTACTGGCAATCTAGCACACAATTCAGGTTTGGATGACCTTACACCTACTCTGCAGAATGACGAAAAGACAGAGATTCTCTTGGGGGGATCCCGAGCCATGTTAAAAATCCTTCATCGCCTGTACAGTTCTAGCATTGACGGCATCGTTTTCGCTGTCTCTGTGATAGTAAAGACCTTAGATGTCCACCTGGATGCCTCGCTCTCCCTAACCCGCCATGCCAATGTCATTGCATCTTCCTCCGCCCACTTCACAAAAAAACATCAATGCCTGCAGACTCTTCCTCTCAACCGACAGCTGCCTTACCATCGCCCGCTCGGCCATAGAAGCAAGTCTAGATTACTGCAAAGCTCCAAGATACTTCAAAGAGGAACATTAATAAAATGCAGGTTATCCAGAACAATGCACTATGCACTGCCCTCAACAGTCTGAAGCGAAATCACATCTCTGCCGTGAGGAATGATGCGCACTGGCTCCTGATACGAGAGCGCACTACGGTCAGGGCATTCACAATCACCCACAAATTTCTCGCAAACACTGGTTCCCCCTACCTGAACTAGAAATTCACAAAAGTACAATCAAAAAGACCTACCAGTAGTTCTCTGCTTCCCTTTGTTGTATTACTTGTAAAGTGCTCCATTGCTTCCCAAATCTATGTCTGCACTTGATAAATATCCTAATAATATTAACAATAACTAGTCCATGCTTGCGACAGCCCTAGCATAACAAATCAATGGACAAGATTTTATTGTGCTACAAACAAGCGCTCCAGTCCCGTTCCATCTGGTAGGGCGCATGTTCACAACCGTCTGGGGGAAAGCAGTGTGGACTAGGAGTACAGCAGGCACTTTGGTTAGTAACCTTTCCTATTTAAATATCAGCACAAGAATGTATAAATCATGTTAACACAAACATATTTCTCTGATGGCAATACTTGTTAATAGTCTCAGAGAAAAGAACATTGTTTTTATTTCAAACATTTTTGTGAGACCTGCTTCACCTTTAAATATCAAGGCGGGGGGTTGGACTCAGACATACATAATTCTATAGTGTAGATTGTTGGATTTAACATGTGTGAAACCATTGACAATCTGCATGTCTACTTTGCAGTATAGTCCTTCAGAATAGTTTTTCTCTACAGATTTTTGTGGAAAATGTAAGGTAGGTTGGATGTTCTATGTTAAAGTTCTAGTGAGACAAAAGTACTGTGAAGAATACTGTGCAGTCCACATCTAAAGTCTCCTCACAGGTGGCAAGGGGAAGGCATACTCTACCTGATCGTAACCCTAGGGGTGGTATTAGCCAGTATTAGCCGGGAGGATCACATGGGGGCAGAAGGACCCCAAGGGAATAGGAGGACACTGTTTGGAGGGACACAGTATTTGTCTTCCTCAGAGGGAGAGATTGTTGTGATACCAGACAACAATATGGCTTTTTGTCAGAGTGAGGTTTCCCGTCCCAAAGCTATCCATCTTGTTGGTTGTGAAACCTGTCATAATCAACATAGGAAACTGAACATTATTACTCTGACTTGTTATGAATTGGACTCTCCCTTAAATCTGAATCAATGATTTATCAACAGGAGAATGATGGATGTAGACATCAGAACCTGAATACCCTAAATGTTGATGGAGCTAACCCTCCTTTAAATTCAATCCAACCAGTAAGCTCTTTTAAAACTCTTTTTGAAGGTGTAATTTATTAATAAGAGTGAAGTGAGTAAAGTTGAAGACAATATTCAGAACCCAAAAAGTAATCTGAACATTGGAGACTTCCAAGTCCCACAATGCCCAAAGTACTGGGACGAGGAAGAGGGACTTGGTCCTCAAACTGCAAGGAGCAGTCTAGTGGTTCTAATGACCCACACCTGTGCGGGACTTGGGAATATATAAGACCCCCATCAAGTAAAGCCCTCAAGTGAAGCCCATGAGAAGTAGGAGGTGGAGTGGTTGCAGAGACTCCATAGTAGAAGAAGAAGGGAAACGAGATGATGGAGCTGCTGCTATCTACAGAGTGGATTACGGTCCTGCGAGGGTTTTCAACTTTAATAGCTTGAATGCAGAGGATACACAGTGGGAAGCATTGTTGTGAAAAGATTTCCACCCCAAGAACGAGAGGCTCCTCTTTTTACTAGCTGTGCTCTGGTGGCAGGCGAGCACCGGAGTGCTTCAGGATCCAGGAACGCTCCTTTCACGACCGGCATGGGCCACGGATGGCGAACCGAAGCAGTTTGCCATGCAGGAGGAGGCGGAGGAAGCAGAAGGAACTGTGACAGTGGAGCAAGCGGACACATATGCAGCAATCAGTAAGTTCACCACTGTTGGGTAAACCTGGTTCGCTTCATAATCTCCCTCTGGCCATTGATAGTAATTTTGAATACTTAACTGATATAAAGAAGTTGAAGTTACATAATAAGAACGTTGTGAACAGATAAGAAAGGATAACTATAAAGGTCATTGTTATTGCCAAAGCCAAGCAAGGGCAATACTGAAACAAGTTAACAATCACTATCATTGCCAAAGCCAAGAGAGGGCAATACTGAAACAAGCTAATTATAACCCTTATTGCCAGTGTAAGGAAGAGGCAATAGTTGAAAAGCACCTCACCAGCATTGTCTAAGCCCACGAAGAACAAGTGTGACAGAGAGATAGTGCCAACATTTGTTTGATGTAAAAGTGGGAAAATAAGAGTGGCAGGAAAGAAGGCCTAATGATAGAAAACATTTGGTGGGCGAGGAGAATAACCTGCATTGCATGTGACAATCATAAGGGTGAAACACACAGCACCAAGGTGCGTTTTGTCTTCCCAGAAGTAGTAGTTATTTTTGATGTTGTTGAAAGTCAAAGGGCTTTATCAAACTGTTTGAAGTCAACTTTACCACAGAAGTACTTGTAGTAGTGTTAGGAGCATTTCTCCTGATAGTAGTAGTCCTGGCAGGTTAGTGGGCCAGGAAAAAAACTGTTACCAATGAATTGTGGAAGTTTTTGTTTCCTAAGGAGAGGAAGGTGTGTTGAACTCTTTGCTACAAATGGAGAGAATTATAATATAGTTGGTTACAAACCGGAACTTTCCTATTTGAACTTTTGAAAGTCCTGCTTTGAATCTGGGGAAGGGGATCCAACCCAGGTTACAAGGGTATACAGTTATTAGATTTATGTTGTACATACTTCTTATTTCTGTTGTATTTTAATTGCCATATACCCCTTTTATGAGTTTGATGTATGCATAAGTGTGAGAACAGATTCCTTTTTGTTAGAGTGTTTCCTTTAGTTAATTTTTATAGGCAGGGAAATCCTCTTTAGGTTAGGCATAGTGAGGCATGTGCCAAACCCTTTTGAGTTAATAAAATGGCATCTTATGAAACACCTCACAGTAGGCAGGCTTCAAGGAATTCATTTCTATTGTAATCAGAAGCTATTTGTTGTGTTTTGAGGTTGTCCTCTACAGCATTGAAAGTTCGGTGACCACCTGCCTTTACTTGATTTATTATTTGTAAACAAGTTGTTATTATTAAAACAGCCTGCTTCTTGTCCCAGATTGGGTGGGATTGCATGCTGTGGAAGAGATAAGATGGGGATATTTCTCCATAATAAGAAACCAACTGAAACAGAAAAGACACATTCCAGAGATATAGCTCTTTACAGTTGCTATGATCACATAATTCTGGAGATAACGTCCTCCTTTGTAGCCCTCAAAGCATTTTTACCCAACATCACGAGCAAGATTGTTCAGGTATGGATGTAGAAACTCCACATCAATGCTTTATGTAATCAACCACAGACTATAAGGTCCACTCCCGTGACCTTCCTGACAGTGGAGATGTGGGATTTGGCTGTTCCTCAAGATATCCATTGTCAGGCGGTCCATCTTTGAGGCTTTGAAAACAGTGAGGCATGCTACATGAGCCGACTTCCATCAGTGGCCAATGAATGCCCGCTCAACCAAGAAGATACACAAATATTGTTCTCTCTTTGGGCACTCTATGTGCAGACTTATTTCCCATGGATAAAACAGAAAATACTCTCGATGTGTTAAGGAAAGACCAGTTGCTAGATTCCCTAGAGGAAGGGCACTGTGGAGATTTCATGTCAGGGAATGTATGCCTTTGTGTTTCCCCCATTTAAGTTAATTCACTGGACACTTCCAAAATTCCAGAGGTAGAGAGTTGCTCTCTGAATATAATAGCTCCTTTAAGGTCAGCCAGGTTTTGTTTTTCTGACATAATTAACCTATCCAAATGCTCCTCTGGTGTGTCTTCCAGACAAGCCAGACCTTTTGTTATAGATGGGAGATTTCTTGTCCATTTATAGTGAGTCCTCCTTGTGGAGTTGACGGCTATCATCCATAAACCATTCAACATCATGATGTTACCAACAGCACCTGGAATTACCTCTTTACTTCTACGTCCCGTCCCCTTTTCTCCAGACTGGAGGGACATTCCATCCTATCGGACAGTACCAGAGGTTTTTGTAGCACCAGCCATTTTGAGTTTACATGGGCCCCACATAAGCACGACCACAGGCTCTGCCCCCACAAGCCCCACCTCGGGCCTCAGTCTTTTTCTCTGTGTGGTGAGGACAGGATGCATCTAGCACCGGGGGTGCGGGGGATGCGGGGGGTTTCCTGCCCTTTTTTCCTGAAACAATTGCGGAAAAAGTGACAGATTTGCAGAACACATGTTCCTTTCCGCAAACAGTATCCGTGATTGGTCGTGCCAGACATGCTAGTAGCGTGTGTTCAGGCTGCTCCTTTGGCCAGATTGAATATGCAGAGAACTCAGCTAATGCTCCAGTGGTCATGGTCTCAAGCACTGGACCCGCAGTCATGTCTTATACCGATCCCTCAAGATTTGTTTCAGGGTTTGGTGTGGCGGTCAGATCTTCAGAATCTGTTGCATGGGGTTCCCTTCCCAGCCTCCCCCCTCAAACAGGAAGTTAGCACCATGGATTCCTCCCTGTTGGGCAGGGGGAAAACAATGAATCATCTTTACATTTTTTACTGGTGGTTGGGGGAGGACCAAGCCCGGCATATCAATTTCCTGGAGCTCAAAGCCATCTTCTCCTCAGAGCCTTTCTCCCCAACATGCAGGGCAAGACAGTGTCCATCATGACTGACAATTCTGTCTCAATGTTTTACATCAACAAACAGGGGGGGACAAATCCCCTCCACCAATACTTTTGGCCCTGCACATATGGGAATGAGCCCTTGGTCATGGATTGTGGCTTTAAGCCCTTCACCTGCCGGCAGGGACTAATACGGGAGCAGATCAGCAGAGCTGTGTGGAAGAGGTCAGTCACGAGTGGCAACTTCATCCATAGGTGGTCGAGAACCTTTTCTCATGGTGGGGTCGTCACAAGTAGACCTCTTTGTCACCAGCCTCAACAAGCACTGTTCCATGTTTACATTGTAAGGAAGGCATGGTATCAAAGTAAGACCGACACAACTGACCACAGTTCAAGGGTGTTTATTGAAACTTATCAAGGGAGTGATAAACGCCTATCTAAACCTAAATCTAAGATGGGAGCAAGCTACGACCATCAAATAATAATAATGCAGTCCTCGTGGAGTTTGATCAAAATAAAACCACATATATTTTTTTTGATAACACATTTTATTGTATTTTCGGTTTAACATCATAAAACATACATTCTTCTTATAAACATACAACCTGTATGACCAGTGGAACAGTCCTTGTCCAGGCAAAAAGAAAACGTGAGAGTAAGGAAGAAAAAGAAGAAAGGAAGAAAGAGGAGAAAAGGGTCTTGTGGTGTCCGTTGTTTCTCACGCTACGTGCCAGATCAGAGTACTCTTGCACAATGCACATTGTGCCCTACCGTCCATTATTCAGGTTGTTGCAGTCACTGGGCCTCCTCCCACTTGTTCCATATCTTATCTACTTTCTTCGGGCATCCCCGAACCGCATATACTCTCCTTTCCATCGCAATGCATATGTTGACGTCCGTCACCCATTGTTCGTACTGTGGCGTGGTTTCCGAACCCAATAATTGTGCAATCTTCCTTTTAATAATTGCCGAGGCCGTCGATAAAAGCAGCTTCTCATATATAGATGCCTCTCCCTCTTCCTCTATCCCGAGCAGGAGTAGCTTTGGGTCTCTGTGTATCGTTCTCCCCAGTACCCGTGAGAGTTCATCGCAGCATTTTTGCCAGTACTGTCTTATATGGGCGCAGTCCCATAGTATGTAAAAAAAGGTTCCCTCTTACCTCTTGCATCGGAGACAGTGTGGGTCGGATGTCTTCCCCCAACGATATAATGCCACCCTGGGGTAGTAAATTCTATGCAGAATTTTCAGTTGTACAAGTCTAAGTCTGGCCGAAATGGCAACCTCCCGGAGGTACATGAGGGCCCCCACCCAGTCTTCTGGCTGTATGAGTCCTAGGTCCCTTTCCCACTTGCCCCTTAGGCTGTTTAGTTCAGTGGTGGCAAAGGAAGTGATGGCAGTATACATGGTAGACGTTACTTTGGCCTCTATGCTTGCCTCCACTATGTTTCTTTCGAGGGGAGTGCTTTCGGCCATGTCTTTAAGTGCCGGGAGATGGGCTTGTAGGGCATGTTGCATCTGTGTATATTGGAACCGTTCAGTGTCAGGGAGGTGGAACCTGGACTCTAGTGTTTCGAAGGACACCAATTTCCCCCCTTCTACGATATCACCCACCGTGCGGATATCACACTGTAACCATGTACGCCATCTCGGCAGTTTGTTTACCTCGGGTAAGTTTCTGTTGTTCCACAGGGGCTGTATTGGAGTGATATTCCCCTCCCATCCCAGGAACTTGTGTGTGTCTGTCCATACTCGGGCAATGTGTGAGAGCATTGTTTGTGGAGCTGAGTTACGAGGCGCTTTGCAAAGGAGTTCAGTTTGTGGTCTAGCGCGTTCACTGGCCCTCCCCAGTCTATTGTGCGGCAACGTAGTGTCCCGGTGCAGCAAGTCGTTGACCACTGCCATTTGACTAGCCCAGTAGTAAGACTGTAGGCGGCGGAGCCCTATCCCTCCCTCCCAGATGGAGCTTTGTAGAGTACCCAGCGCAATACGTGGATGTCCGTTGTTTCACAGGAGCTTCCTCAGTGTATTATCTATCTTTTTAAATTCTTCCGCCGGGACGTGTAGCAGGGCATTTTGTAGAATGTATAGGAAGCGTGGGAGAGCCATCATTTTAAACAATGCTGCTCTTCCCAGTAGGGTCAGTGGGAGGGAGACCCAGTGCCTAGCATCTTCTATGAACCTGGTCGTTATCGGGTGAAGATTATTAGCCACGTACCTGCTCAGGTCGTTAGTAATTTGTATGCCAAGGTATTTAAACTGTTCGGTTTCTAGGCTGAAGGGACAGTTAGCTGGTGGAGTAAAAGTAGTGGTGCCTATTGGGAATAGTATTGATTTGGGCCAGTTTACTCTGAGCCCGCTGAAAGTACTGTAGCTGTCTAGTATGGCTACGATCGTGGAGCAGGCCTGCTGTGGGTCTTTTAAGTAGAGAAGCAAGTCGTCTGCGTATAGGGAGACCCTATCCTCCCGCCCATCTTCCCACTGGATACCACACCAAGCCGGTGACGTTCTCAATGCCTCAGCTAGCGGTTCCACAGCCAGGGCAAATATCATGGCGGATAATGGACATCCCTGTCTAGTTCCCTTCCCGAGCTTAAAGGTGTGCGATGGCCACCCATTCACTCATTTGTGCCTCGGGGGATTCATATAGGAGTTGCACCCAGCTCAGAAACTGGGGACCAAACCCCATCCGGCCCATTATTTCCCAAATTGCCTCCCAGTACACCGAGTCAAAAGCCTTTTCGAAGTCAATCGCTAGTACAGCCAGGGGGCCTCGGGTGGAGTGCGCGTTCTCTATTACAGTGTGTAGCCTGTGAATTTTCATGCGGGTCGACCGTTTCGGCATGAAACCGCACTGGTCGGGATGAATTAGTGTTGTGATGACCTTTTGTAATCGGTTGGCCAGTTTTTTCGCTAGTATTTTGGTCTCACTATTGATGAGTGAGATTGGTCGGTATGAGCTACAGAGGTCCGGCGGTTTGTCTGCTTTGGGAATCACTATCACTGTGGCCTTCCGGAGATCTGCCGGTAGGCGTCCTCTCTCCTTGCACTGTAGGAACATTTGCAGTAGGTGGGGGGGCAATCACATTTGTTCCGAGTTTGCGCCACAACTCAATCGGGAAGCCATTTGGCCCTGGTGTCTTTCCCGTCTGGAGTTCTGACATGGCCGCTATCAGTTCCTCCTCTGTGATATCTTCCTCAAGTAGAGCTTGCTGCTCAGCGCTTAGAGTGGGCAGGGCTATGTCATCTAGCACCGATCTATTGATGGGCGATGTAGGTGACCTGTAAAGTTCCGTATAGTAAGCCGCGAAGCCCTCGGCTATATCGCGGTCGGTCCGTAAGGGTTCAGCTCCTTCTGATCTTAGCGCCCTGACCTGGCTGCTGCCTGTCTCACGTTTCTCTAACCATGCCAGCATTTTGCCGGCTTTATCGCCGGTCTCATATATTCTAGCTCTCGTCGTCATGTGTGCCTGCCTAGCGTTATCTAAAGAAATATTCTGTAAACGTTTTTGAGCAAGTGTTAGCGCTCGATTTGTTTCTGGCTGATCTAGTGCTAGGTGGTTAAGTTCGGCCTGGGTCAATTGTGCTTCGGCTTCCACCAATTTCTGTTGGTGTTTCTTTCGGTGTGCAGCGGACCATGCTAGGATCTCACCCCTCAGCACTGGTTTAAGTGCCTCCCACAGGGTCTCCGGATCATCTACTGATCCTGTGTTTAACTCAAAATAGGTTTTTGTCATTCGTTGTATTTGCTCCAGAAAATCTGGGAAGCCCAAGTAATAGTTATTTAAGCGCCAGGAGGGGGGCGGACGTCGCCTAGCCATGTTAAGCTCAATTAGCAGGGGGGAGTGATCTGATATGCCGCGCGGCAGCAGAGTTGCCTTTGTGGCCCTGTGAGCCTCTGGCCCGGGCAGAAAGAAGTAGTCTAATCGCGATAATGAGGCGTGTGCCCCTGAGTGGAAGGAGTATTCCCTTGCGTCTGGGTGCAGGTCGCGCCACATGTCCTGAAGTACCATGGCTGTGGTAAACGCCGCTAATTTGGTGCGAACAGTGGGATTTCTTCCTCTCAAGTGTGAGCGGTCCATCCCCACCTCCATGACTTCGTTGAAGTCACCCCCAATTACTAGTAGGTCTGAGTTATCTCCCGAGATCAGGGGTGTAATGTCCTGTAGTAGGGTGGTGAGCAGTGTCGGTGGCGAGTAGACCCCGAGTAAAGTTATCGTCTGGTTCCATAGTGTTCCAGTAGTAAGTGTGTATCTGCCGCCGGTATCTTGAGTCACCCGTGTCATGGTCAGGGGTAATCGTTTATGTATTAAGATAAGCACCCCACGGGAGCCCGTGGTGAACCCAGCATGTATTGCAATTCTATAGTTGGTACGTTTAAATAGGGTACATGTAGTGCCTGCTAGGTGGGTTTCTGTAAGGAAGGCTATGTCTGGTGTGTGGCGATTTAGGAGTTGTGTGATAAGTCGTCTCTTGATTCCTGCTCCCATCCCATTAACATTCCAGGTTAGGAGTCATAGGGTCTTGGCATCAGTGTTAATGGAGGCCATCTGGTAAAGAGTGCAGGTTGATCACCGGCTGATAGCACCATGTGCACATGCCATTTGCGGATAGTGTTGTGGCATAGCGTTCTAGGTTTGAGCTTTGGACCCTTTTCTGAACAAAACCGTAATTAAACAAACTTCCCATCCCCCACCCTCTACTCCTTCTAACTCGAAGCATCTGTCGCCCGAACATTCAACGAAACAAACCTCAGCTAACCGTGGCTGAGTGTGCCCGCTAACAAATGAACAAATAAACTATTCGGAGTTGTGTAGGCTCCGGTCGCACCAGAGGAAAGGGGGGGGCTCTCCCATCTGGGCTGGCCGCTTAGCTGTGTGTCTCCTCGCGGCTAGTCCATAAACGTGGTCAGTATAAGGTTCTTGTACAGTACCTTAGGCCCCGCACGGTCAGGTCTCGAGAGTTTCTGTTTGCATCTTTTCTGGGAGTCGGTGCTGTTATCTCTGCAGTTGTGGTGCGATTCCCGGTGCAGGCGGTTGTAGATCTGGCGGGTCAGGACCCGGTCGGGCGCGGGGTGCTCTGTTTCTCTGACTGTTGCCCCTCGCTGCCTGCCAGTCTCCCTCGATGTGTTGTTCCGCCCATCTCCTCGCCTCTCTGGGGTCGGTGAAGTGGACTGTTGTGCCTCGATGGTAGATTTTAAGTTGGGCAGGGAACATCAGGCCATATTTCACTTTGAGGGCTTGTAGTTGTTTTTTTAATGGGTCAAACGATTGTCTAGCCTTTTGCACTTCCCTGGTGTAATCTGGGAAGAATGCTTTTTTGGATCCGTTATAGGCGAGGGTGCCTTTCGCCCTTGCGGACTGGATCAGCGCATCACGATCACGATAGTTCAAAAGTTTGGCGATCACTGTGCGAGGCGGGCACCCGGAATTGGACGACCCGTCGGCACTCGGTGGGCTCGTTCAATGGAAAAGAAATTGGAGAATGTATTGTCTTCAAACATGTCTGTAAGCCACTGTTCCAGAAACAGCTCCATATGTGGGCCTTCCACTTTTTCCGGCAGCCCCAGGATCCTTACGTTATTTCGTCTGGATCTGCCCTCACTCTCATCCACCCGCTCCTCCATGGTTTTCAATCGTGTTGTAACTCTAGCCAACTGCTGTTCTATGTTCCTTATTCCATCCTCCGCACCCGAAATACGTTGTTCTGCCTCGCCGGTGCGCGATGTCAGCTTCTGGAGGTCGTGTCGCAGGAGGGAAACGTCCATGCTGATGCCGTCCATTTTCTGCTCCATGGAAGTGCGCGAGTCGGCTATGGCCGCCATGATGTCCTTTAGGGAGATCGTGCCCTCTGTTTCCGCCATGGCGTCCGTTTGGTCATGCTCTTGTTCTGGCTGGCCGTTAGTTGTTGGCGTAGTAAATTGATCAATCCTGCTCTGGGATATGGATTTGTCTTTGCCCATGCCGGATGCCGATATGTATTGCAGTCCAGACTACTGTAAAGGGGTGGCGGCAACACTTTCCACCTGTCTCAATACCGGGGTAGTCCTCTATGCTCCACTCGGCGGGGCCGTTTCTCCTCGTTCGCCGCGGTGTGTGGCGGGCAACCAGTTCACCTCCTCGACCAGTTCTCGGGCTCCTCTCCACTGACCCTGGCCCTGTCGTGCCGCTCGGGGCGTGTGGTAAGTGTCTCGCCCTCGCCCTCCAGAGCCGCCCAGCAGATTGTTGTTATATGTAGCGTATAGGGCGTTTTGCTGTACGGTTTGTGGGGGATAGTCGCGGTACTCCCTCAGAACGCCGTTCCGCCTCGCTCCGGTGAGGGCGGCCATTTTGATCGTGCGATGCCGCGCGCGCGGCGCCTCCTTTCCGCCGCTCCGAACTCAAAGTGGTGCGTTTCGGCCTGGAACTTTCCCTGCGTGTGCCAGGGGCACTTGCCTTCAGGAGGGTATGTTTTTTGGAAGGATTTGCCACTCGTAGCAGGCTATTTATTCAGGCTGTTTGCTGCGGCCGTCGGAGCGCCAGGAGCTCACGTCCTCATCGTCCCGTTGCTGGCCACGCCCCCCTAAAAGCACCTATATTAAAAAACCTATTGCCAATCCTTACCGCTAATTTGCAAATGATGTGGGGGAATGTTTATGAAGAAGAAAGAAGTGTTCACAAAAGGATAAATCTGGATGTTCAGGCCATTGGCTTCCCTTCCCCACGTTTTCAGCACGGGACAAGGCGGTTTACTGGAGCATAGTACACTCTTGGGCTTCTTCGGCATGAGGACATAGTTCCTTTACTTACATCAAGGCCTTCTGTGCCCAAGTGTCTTGTGTAATCAAAGTATCTTGATTTAGAGGGCCTGATGTACCAAAAACAAACGAAAGGTTCTTTCAAAGATACAAAGTCAGGTGAGTCACTCTTCACCCTGGATCCCCCTCTTCTGGGCTCAGATCACCTTTTGTACAACTAGTCTCTCTGTCGGGGTCAGACTAGTCTCAGTTCAGTTTGTTGGCATCCCTCAGTCGGGTTCACATTAGCCACAGCAATACCTTTTCTCGGGTGACAAACAGTTCACCCCGGATCCCCCTCTTCCGGTTTGTATTAGCTATTGAAGACTTTCGAATGTGCACACGGTTTGGCTTGACCAGTTGCAGGACCACTTCCTTTTCCCAGTTCACAATTTTACACTCTTAGTTGGATACCTAACAGATACCTTTCGAATGAGCACCCACATGGCGCTGGACCACTCTGTATCTGGTGTCCACTTTAGTTTAAAAAGTTCAGTCACTCCTTGGATATTCAATTATATTCGCTTCACTCATCACATGCGCCTTAATCTTTGCTCTTTGCAGATTTCTTCATACAATGTTGCTGCTTGCAACCTTGGTTCTAACACAGACCGGTCTGCTGTCATTCTCCCTGACTCACCGGCTTTGGTGACTTTATTGGAGTGGCTTTGTTGTCAGAGCCAAGGTCAGTACCTCAGTGGCCATTGCTCCTCCCCGCCTCAGCCGTCGATGTGGGAAAGCCCTGGGTACCTTCGACACACAATGCAGCATTCTTAGGCTTTAATTCTGGGTCTTATGTTTCATCCTCAAGGGCTTGTGAAAGTAACAGGTTTCTTTCTTTGAAAAGTCCAAGGGAAATTCCCTCCTTGCAACCCCTTCTGGTCTCGCCATTTTCCCCCTCCTATTAAACCACTATCTCGGAACTGCTGCTTCCTTGTTTGTTGTGCCTTGCTCCCAGTGTGATTTTGTGTTCCACCTTTTATCCGTGTGGGGAAGGGCAATAGAAGTCAGGTGTGTATAATTATCAGTAATTGGCCGACCCTGCCTGACCCTTGTCTTGGAACATGTCAGCTATTCTGTTCTGGTGTTAGTCAGTTGTCGCTCATGGTGAACTGTCCGTGAGAATGTGTTTGCTTCGGAAAAGGGGGGGGGGGGCTCAGCTTCTAGGTATCCTACCTGGTAGAACTGGTAGGATGGGGAAAAAGTTTTACAGGGAAGGGAATACCACATCTCACCCTTCGGTGTCCCACTTCCACTCTCCGAAGACCTCTCATCCTGGTGATCCTCCCTCACCGGTTAGCCCCAGGAGCTGGTTCCAATAGTGATGGTCGTGTCCTGGACACCTGGATGACAGATCCCCGGCGACTAGCGGGGGAGACACCTTCAGGTTTCTCACAGCATCAAGAAGAGTACTGGGAGTGGAATCCATCAGGCATGCAGTGGAAATTCCGTTGGATGGCATGATATTGTATGCTTGTCCCCCTGTCTTCTTTCTGCATCGAGCTCTCTGCGAGTTCCAGGAAGCAACATTCTGTTCTCTTGTCATCATTTCTCGATGATGGCGAGCCAGATTCTAGTTCTCGGATCTGGTGACCCTGACCAAGGGGGCTTCGATCTCCCTTCCGCTTTGCCTGAATGTGCTATCTCTGGAGTAGGGGAGGATCCTCCACCCCGCTCCACAATCGTTGAGCTTGGTGTTGGGGAGAATTCTCCAGAATGGCTAATTTTCCTTACCTGCTGAGTCCCTCAGCAGCTTTGCTGGATTTCTACGATTTTCTTTTCACCTGGTAAGAGTGTAAACCTTTTTTCCCACTCTTACATCTTTTTTGCTGTTTGTGTTTAACATTTTTGTGTTCATAGACTCTGGAGCCTCACCTACTCCATAGGCATCATCTTTTTACTGTGTGTTACACAGCACCCTCAGTGCAGTGACACAGGGTTGTCTTTTTCAGACTTCCCAATTCAAACTACATTTTCTGGGACTGACTACTGTCTCCCAGAACATGTAAAGTTACCATTGACATTATTAGTCTTTTCAAATTCACAGACCCAGTACAAACCATCTTACATACATTTCTGGAAAGGGTTAATAGTTATCCCTTTTCTTCTGTTTCTCATGGAACTTTATTTCGTTTCCCTTTCTTTAAGATTTGGCTGGTGGCAGTGGTATCTACCTTATTTTTCCTACTGTGGTTTATTTTAATAGCCTTAGTACTGTTTTAGGCTAAGTTAGTAGCTTCGAACTTAAATCTGCAGGACCCTATTTACTTTTATTTGGTTCCGGCTGGGTTTATTAGCCATTTCTTTTTGTAAAGGTCTTTCTCGTGTTTTACTCTGCGCTCCTCCAAACCAGGTTTGGTTCCTTGTTCGCTGTCCTTTGGCGGGCTTCTGCACAGAAGCCCTCCTTAGGTGCCTGAATGTCTGAGGGAGACAGGATGTGAGGGAGGGGTTTGAGACTGTCTGCACAGGGTCTCCTTGGGAGACCCATGTCGCACTCGGTATGATTGACTGTGGTGACAGCCACCCTGCTGTGTGATTAACAGCCAGGCTGTGTGAATGGGAGAAAACTGTATAAAAAGCAGGTCTCTGGGACTGAGAAGTCAGAGTCGCCACCGGATCGAGAGAACCGAAGAGAAGCTGACAGAAGAGGACCTCTACAATGACTGAACCTCCCATTGAAGCCTGCTGCGGGTCCGTATCTCCAAACTTCGACAGGGAAGATCTGCAAGGAATCTTCTCCCCTTGAGCTGGTGGGACCAACCAGTTTGCCAAACTGCAAGCCAGGCCTCGCTCCTCTGGTCGAATTTGCTGTGCACAGCTACAGTGAAGTGGATAGCCAGAAGGACCGGGCCCTGCTTGTGTTTTAAGGACCGCACCTTTTATTCGTTGCTTTGCTCTACTGCTGGTTTCTTCCCTGGGCAGTGCAGGACCCTCCAGTCTTCCTACTTCGTGTCAGTCCGACAGTTGCTTCAGGAGCCGTGAGCCTGCAGGACCTGCCAGGAACTTCTGCCTCATCTATAGCCTTCTTCTTCATTTAAGGTACTGTTCAAACCCGGTTGTTCGTTCTGTCTGACCGCGGTGAAAGTGTTTGAAATCTTTCGCCAATCTGAGGGCTTGTCCTTCTCTATTCTTTAAAGTAACTTTTCTTCCGCCCAACTTTGTTCCGAACTCTTGGCAAAACTACTCTGAACTGGGTGATCCTCTGTAAAGAATTTGACTTTGGCTCAGGCCTCTTGATTTGATTTTCTCACCATAGTAGCCTTTTCTAGATTGCCCTACTTACTTACTTACTTGTTGGTGCTGCTAAATTTTTGTCTAACCTTGTCTTTCCCTCCCTTTTTAAATGGCTGGAGTGCCATTTTGCTCACACTTCATTTTGAGCTTATCTTGTCCAGAATCTATTGGGTGGTGTGTAGTATATTAAGAGTGTGATTTTTCTACTGCTTTGCTTTAGTGAATTGTTTTACAACTGATGTGTAAATAAATGCATATTCTTTTACTCAGAAACCTTGAGTGAGTGTTTGTTTGAGCCATAGTAATTGCTGTCCTTTGTGTAACTATTGATACTGCTCACTTTACTCTTGAGATATGTCTGGCTGCTCCGCCATCGCTACCACTTTACTGTGTAGTACAGGCTTGTAACAAAGGTGAATTTATACTGCCACTTGTAGTCTTAATTGTGTGTGGTGTTCCCAAAGCGTACTGCATATGATTCTGCCTAACACTTGGCAGCATGATTCCTGAGGTCTAGACCTTAGGACATCTGGACCTTTTGGAAGAGAACATGAGGATTCTTCAAGCAGCCTGGAAAGACTCCACCAGGTTGCAGTACAAAAGTAAGTGGATCAGATTTTGCGACTGGTGTCTGGACAGACAAAATAATATGTTATTGTCATCTTTAGGTGATGTCCTTTCATTTATCTCAGGCTTTGTGGCAGTAAAATAGACACTATTAGGACATATCTGTCGGCCTTGGGGGCTTAATCTCAATTCAGAAGAGCAGTTATGTTCCTTCCCAAATCCAGTGGTCAACCTACACATGGTCTCTGTTGGTTTTTCCATCCTCTACCCTCCTCTAAAACATCCACATCCAAAGTGGTATCTGAATGTGGTTTGTACGGGCTTATGCCACAAACCACTCGAGCCAATGCCTATGGCAGATATAAAACTGACTTCTTGGGAAAAACGTATTTCTGGTCATGGTCACGATGGCCAGACAAATAAGCGAGACACATGCTCTTGCCACTGAAGAGCTGTTCACTGTTTTCCACTGCGATGAAGTGGTTCCACTGCGATAAAGTGGTTCTTCCCATCCACCCATCCTTCTTCGCTAAAGTAGTGTCAGAGCTACACATTAACAAAGAAATTTGACTGCCTGTGTTTTTTCGAAACCCAGATATGGAACTGGAAAGAGTCCTTCATGCCGTGGACGTCAGAAATGCCATTTGGATAGGACCAAAGAATTTAGGAAGTTGCATCAAATATTTGAGGCACAAATAATGGTTCTTCTGCCTTCTGCCTCTAAAACTACGATCCCCTGATGGGCAGTGGCAGCTGTTTTGTAGAGCTAACCCCTACAGAATCGTCTGCAGCCTAAGGGACTTAATAATTACCTGATCAGAGACAAAGCAGCCACAACATCCTTTCAAAGACACTTCCCTTGAGACACCATTGTCAAGGCAGCGACTTGGGCCTCCGCCTTGGCCTTCTTCAAGCACTACAGTCTTCACATGAGGTTGAGGACAGACGCTCAATTCGGTCAGGCAGTCCTAAAGAACCTCTTTAACTAAATTTGAAATAGAACCTTCCACCCATTGGAAGAGAAGTGATTGTCAATCTCCCACAAGTATGGAGGAAAGGGGGATGGGACGTAGGAGTAAGGCGACTACTATAATTCTAGTACATTGTCCTCTCCTCCATATACCAACCCTCCATCCCCCTGAAATGCCTTAGCTTTCTGTCAGGAGCTGACCTAGGCGGTTTGAAAAGGACTGAGGCACGAGGCCCAAAGACAGGGCTTGAGCAAGCGGAGCCTGAGGCAGCAGATGTCCAGGGTAAACTCAAAAAGAAAGACATTTTTTTTATGGTGCTGCAAAAAGCTCTGTTTCTGTCCTGAAGGATGGACTGTCCCACAAACATGGAGGAAAGGGGAAAATGGACTTGGAGTACAGTAGTCACCCCGTTGACTTTTCCTTTCCACTACATATTATATTGGGGCTTACCGCTTCCCCTGGTGCTTGGCAAACACTTCAGCCAGTCTGAGTAGCCTTCTCAGAAGGCTTCCAAAATAGTTGCGTACCACTGCGACCTCAGCAATGCCTAAGGGTCCCTTTCTCTAATTGGACATCGGCATGCATAATGCTGCCATGCCGACATTGATACAAACAGGAAATGCAACTATAAATGTAGGTGAGACACTGACATCTACGTTCTCGCAACAGTACCATTCCCACATTTAGGCCCTTATTATTTAGGTAATGCCTTTTGCTTTGTTTTCCTTCATTTTTGTGGGACAATTCTACACCACCTGCAGGTTATCTTCCAACATGGAAGCAGGGTACACAACCTGCACTCACCACTAGCCATTGGCTAGTGATATTTCACTCTTTGCAAGTGAGAAACGATGTGATGTGTGTGTATGTATGGAATTGAGGTGGCAAGGGACTTTTATATGACTGGCTAGTATCCTGTAACTTGAATTTTCACCCCCGAATTAAATAACCTGTGTAAGTCCTTACAATCTATCAGCAATATATGTTTTGTTCTACAGGCCTTCATTAATTTTCAGTGACTCTCCCCAAAAACAATAAAGGTGAAAATTAAAACCTTTGTAAGCCTTCCTAATATTATAGCTCCGAATCATCCTTATGCTCCTATTCATAGTGTATTATCTCCCCGACAATTTCCTGAAAGGTTTGCCTTAACCAGAAAATGCATCTGGTATATACAAACCACTGATATTTAGCTGGTTTACTGGAAATCTGCTTTTCGAGCGGCCATCAAATCTGCAAGATGAATCGGAGCGATCCAGCCTCTTTACACTGTGCCAAGAAGACAAAGTGATCACCCCATTTCCTTAATTTTATTTCCAATGTGCAAATGGTCCAACATTACTAAGATGTGTGAAGGGCTCTCAAATTTAATCTGTTAAGGGCATAAGCTAGAAGGGACTACTTGCAGTTCCTTTTCCCTTTCCATGGTGGCCATTGCAGGAGGAGGGGAGAGGCAGGCCAGCCCGGTGAGCAGCGGGCACAGCATAGTTTACGTGAGAGACAGAAGGAGGTAAATGAATGTGGGTGAAGTGTGGTGGGGAAGGAGATAGGCGGTTAGGGTAAATGTGGTGGGGATTCGGGGGGCGACTGGTGGGCTGAGCCCAGAGACACAGGGACAAGATGGGGTTTTCACCCTGCTCACAGGGCTCTCAAGGCAGGCCAATAATATCCTGTGGTAAGGCCCCCAGATATACAGGGATCCTCATCAACGCCACTTCCCAGTTGATAATGTGCATAATAGATACAATTCAGGAGTCAAAGGGGGTCCTTACGAGGTTGCCGGTCCGGAAACAACGGTATCGGTAAGCTTGCCGGTACAGTTGTTTCCGGACCGGCAAACTACGAGTTCCGCGATCGGGTGCTTTTTCGCCCGCCAGGTCAAGGCATCCGCTCGCAGACCTTGACGGATGCACCGGCACCATTCATGAATGGTGCCGGTACATCCAACCTCCCCATTCCCATTGAGTCCAGTGGGACTCGAATGGGAATGGGGAGCAACATTATCCGGCGCCCGGCAATGAGGATTTACCGGGACCGCCGGGGCTGTAATGCCTCGGTAAGGGCCCATTGGCGGGCACCGGGAAAAAAAATGACTCTGGCGGCAGCCGTGTGGTTTTTACAGGCACACCTACTGCCGGACTCCTAATGAGGCCCAATGCCACATAGGTATTATTAGTTTGAGACCAGTTGACATGTGAAGGAACACCTGTCAGCAATTCGTGTCACACTAACCAGGCTTTTCTAGCCTGCAACCAGGAGCTTAATAGTGCCCAGAAATAAATAAATAAATATATAAGAATGTATTATTAATAAGAATGTATTATTATCCTGTATGCTTACAAGCATGTTTCTGCAGGTTGTTGTCTATGTGTGGTATACTGTATGTTTGTGTGAGTGCTTATGTATTTCAATGTTCTCTTCCCTGTATATTAACTCTTATCCAAAGAAAGTAAACATTAAAAGCAAGTGAACATCCAGGTAACAATAAGTTGAATGTAGACAAAAATCATTAAACGGAATGTTTTATTTCACAAAAAATAACATGTCTGATATTGGGTTGAGGTTTAGGCTGTAATACAGATTCGGTATATCAAATGCTAGCACCATAAAAAAGAACAAGTTAAACACAAACAAATATCTGACATTTTGGTCTTAACGTGCGGGCGGTTTTTCTTTCCTGGGAGAACAAGGCTGACTGGGAGTGGCCTGGTTCAAGCAAGGGTTGAATGAGTGTTTAATGAGAAGTCCAGGGCAGTGGCAAGGTCAACAGGTTTTTAACAGGTAATATTTGCTGGAGGGAATGCTTATGCCACACAAATAAAAATGGGTGGATTGTACCAAACCTCAATCTATCAGATTTGTGGATGCATCTGGATTACAGGGTAAGGTGACGTGGATAAGTGTTTGACAATTTTATGCAGCGATCTCAGTGTATAAACTGGTCTTTTTGGTCAGCGCTTGCAACGGTTTATTTTTTTGCCACAGAAGGTTGTAAGAGAATTCTTTGATTAGTAAATTTCCCCATCTGAAATTTCAGAATTTCATTTTTCATGTGAAGGGAAGGATAGAATAAAAGGGTGAAGATAAAAGAAAAACACTGCTTTTTTTATAGAGGTGCCTTGAAGCTGATAAATATAAGCTGATGTAACAGGAGTACATGAGGGAAAACAGTAAACGTTAATGGGTGAAAAAATAAATAAAAGATTACATTAATGTTATGCTACTTTTCTCCGCTAAAGGATTCAAAAATATATTAAGGACGGCTTTGCATTTTAGTGCATCAATGAGTTAACTGATTTGCTCATGTTCACACAATTTGGTCAAGTGGGCAAGCTAGTTTTAGAAACTGGATTGCTTACTCATATGCCAAACAATAATTAAACAGCCTAGCCCACCTCTGCTTAAAAGAAAAAGTGTGACACCAGTTTAAGTGTGAGAGTTCAATTGCACAGGTGGGTTGGGTAATAAAATTGAAGAACATCAAACTTTCGACCGAAAACTAGGTATGATATTTTTGGGATGTTGGGAGATATCATTGAAGAACATAACACATTAGATAGAAAACTAGATATGGCATTTTGGGGATATTAAAAAAGCACATACAATTTAAAGGACACTGTTGAGGTGTGTGTTGTACAAAGAGATGGAGATGTGGTCAAGTGGAACATTTCAGTAATATAACCTGGACAAATAATTAACATGCACAGGTTCAACACTTAATTAAACTGTGTAATCCAAATGTTGTTTAAATCACTTTCTCACTGTGTGCCTAAGGTTTCATGCGTGATAAGAGTTTTATAGAAAAACAGGATATACACATGTGCAATGAAAAGTGTAAGAAAGATGGGATTTTAAGTGAAAGCCAATGGGCCTCATTACAATAGTGCCTGTCTGGAAACAACGGTGCCGGTAAGCCTACTGGCACCGTTGTTTCTGGACCGGCACACTACACCTCTGCGGGCGGGTCCCGTCCCACCCACCAGGGTCAGACCACGGAAGCACCGGGCACCATTGTTATTGGTGCCGGTGCTCCAGTGTCCCCATTGCCATGGAGTCCTCTAGGACTCCATGGGAATGGGGACTAACAAAATAATTGGTGCCTGACTTCCTGGCCACCGGACTCGGAATAGCCGGTGGCACCGGGAAGTCAGGCACCGGCAGGGTTACCGCTGGACCCGTAATGAGGCCTAATGTCTGGAAAGTGTTGAAGTGGGAGGTTAAGACAGACTGGGTGTTGATATAGGGACGTAGGGTATTCATTTTCATTTTTAAGTGAAATGCTGTTAGGCAGGCAGCGATTCACCCAGCTGTATGGACAGCAGATATAGCAATCACAAATCACGTTGATGACTTTGGAATCATTTCTAGTAGATGTGCGTATATAGAGTTGGGACAAAAATACAAATTACTTTGTGGTGAGTTACAATAAAGCCTAAAGCAAGTATGATGGTTAATTTGATCATACAAAAATAACTCTTACCCTTAAAAGGGATATAATTTGGAATGAGAATGCATAATAAATGCGCTACATGACCACGAGCTGTAGAAATTGTTGGATAGGAATGTCAGATTGCTGTTTTTGGTAATGCAAGGAGCAATTGGTGGCTTTTCCCTTATTATAGTTGATAGAGATGTTATTAAGAACACTGTTGAAAATGCCCAGCACCAGCATTCAAATAGACATAAACTCAAATCCACCCCAAGTCGTGTGTTTCCCACCGCCATTGGTAAATCAAATTATCCACCAAAGTGTTCCAGTGCTTCAATTAAGACAATTCCTATAGAGAAGCTTAGCACCATATATATAATCAGAAACACGCTGTCCCTACTGTGCACCTTCAACCTCTTAGCCTGGCTTGTGTCTTCCCAGTATCGGTTGGCAGGATCCCATCTCGAAGAACATGATCATTGCACTGGCCCCAGTCTGCCATACCCAAAGTTAAAATATATTGTTCATTACATCTTTATTGTTTTCGTTTTAATGAAAATTAGGCCAGAGAAGTATGGATGTGATCATGTTTTCGTAGTTCTGGATGTGAAAAGCATTGATCTTTTAGATATGAAAGCTGCCTTTTGGAATTGCAATGAAGGAAAGTAAACATTGTTATGCATATGTTTGAGAAATATTAAGTGAGTCGTATATTCAAGTGGTGTGCTACATTACATTTTCAGTTTTGCATTTGAAAACATTCACAGAAATCTAAACATTCTAAAAAGTAAAAGCAGAAAATGAAGCTGTTAGGTCTCATGTTGCACCTAGAATTCCTCGGGCGATGAATAAAGGAGTTTTATTAGGAGCTATTCTCACCTCCAAATTCTCAGTCGCATTGGTTTTCTCCCTTAAACGTGAATACTGCTGCTGTAGGTATGCTGGCGATCCACATTATTCTCCATCATTGAAAAGGAAGCCCCTTACCAGTCTTTTTTTCAAAAGTGAAGCCCAGTGTTTGCTGGAGTTTAACATAAATCGTTTCAGCACCTTGTGGAAGGAAAAAACGTGCCGGTATTCTGTCCTGTTTTTACTAATCTAACAATAGGACACATTGTTAACCATTAATATCACAAGGAATGTGTAAACTCATATTTTTCTTGCCACTGCTCTTGCTTACAATAAGGTGGGATTCCCACTCTATGCCACAAAGTGTCTGGACTTTCAAATCTATATTCCTGATACATTACCAGATCGTGTAATTGGCTTCTTTGTTTTAAAGTGCCTTAGTTAGAGAGAAAGACATTCAGACTGACATTGTGTTGGCACAGCTCAGGGGAACCAGTCCAAAGCTAATTGAAAATGTTGATTGCCATTTATTTATTAAAATATAAACTTGAGTGCTAACTTTCTATTTGTAGCAAGATATATGAAAGCATCAATGACTCAGCCAGTTGGCTTTCTGACTCTTTGAAGTTGATTTCTAGGGATCCCGCTCAAATCCAGGATAATATTGTACAGAAGACAACCAAGTCAATTTCCTTTTCTGATATGAAAGACAGATCATTCAAGATTCTCTTTTCCAGAAAATCCATAATGAGGCACCCTTTATGGTAGAATTAGCCTTGAACAAGCCTAGGAATTGGATTTGATCTTTTAAGCTGAGATGCTACGACCTGAATATCAGAGAGCTATCCCAGATTGACTGTTCAGAGAGTTCCTGCTTGGAATAAGTAATGTCAATAAGGGTATGAATCTTGTAGACAGTGACTATAGTTGGCACCTCAAATATTGGTATTTGAAACTGCCTGATTCTGAGTTTTCACTTAATTATGTTGATAATAGAAATTTGGAATTTTAAAGGAATGTCTGCCATTAATACATTTCTCAATGTTAGTTGAAAATAATCTTTAGCACATTAATGTTATCCGTATCCCACCAAGTGATGATGACAAATGTATTTAGATCTGAAGATGGGATTAAGTAATATAAGGAGCCTTTGATCTTGAGTGCTTATAGGAAAGCAACCTGACTTGCTGAATGGCCATCAACTTTTTTGCCAAAGTACTTGAGGCACATACTAATCTAAATACTGTCTGATCATTAAACATTTTGTTTTTATTTATCAGCTACATTCAAATAGTGTTGTCTATGTTTTAGTTTTGACTTTTTAGGTCATCTACATTATTCAGGAAATGTGCATTTAGTATAATAAATAAAGTACATTTCTATCTATTTTCAATTCCTAATCCAATTAAGAAAGTAGTATGGCTTTATTCGGGTTTACAGATCATGTCCATGTACAGTAACAATAGCCTTCTATCTTTGCTTCTCCACCACCAACAGTTCAAGCATGAAAAAAAGCATGACTTGCGATGTGTGCCCTTGTTATTTTCAGTTGTTTGATCCAGAACCAACGTTCTAGTTTGTTGTGATTGATCACAATATCACAATTTAAGTCCACCATGTCTGCCATCAGTGACACTGCTCTTTCTGAATAGCATTGACCAAAATGCGATTGTAGATATGGATCCACCACGGATGGAATTAGGCCTGCCAGTGCATCTGAAGCACAGAGACTGGGCAATGTACAGAAACCTGGCCCAGCTGCTATGCCACATGCTTTACTTGTCTTGGCTGAACAGTTTTACATGGATGACTTCAGTTACCAGTGGTGCACCCGAGCACCTTGAAAAAGCACCAAATTCCCTGAAAAATAATTACAAAGTATCAGGTCTGTACTATAAGTGAGAACATCTCTGAGCAAAGACTGTGTGTATTGTTCCTTCGAGCCAAATAACTATCTAAGACCCGGCAGAGTTGAGTCTAAGCTCCACTTCCCAAGGCCAATTGATTGACATATAAAACACATTCTGAGATCATTCTCTTATTCTTATAATACAAGATACAGGCAGAGACTTTCTCTGGTGGAAAGCCACTGACTCTTTTGGGTCATCAAGACAAATGACCTTTCGAACCCTACAAGGGTGAACATTTTGCATACTAGAAATTACACATACCACAACATTCCCTACATTTAAAAAACGAAGATAAATATCACAAGTGGTTATTGATGCAGTATTTCACAGAGTTCTTTGAGTGTTTTTTTTTTAGTGGCTAATCCTTTTGCTTTAGCAGTTAGCCATTGAAACACACTGGGCCCACTTCAAATCCAAACTTCTGGTTGGTCTCTCCAAAGTCTGAGATGGCTACATCTTTAAGGGGTAGCTGTTCAACTTTGAATGATCTGATCTCCAGTACTGTCCTTTCATTGCCTTTCCGAAGCTGCAAAGCAACCAGAATGAGAAACAAATTACCTCTTTATCAAGTAGGTTATTTAAACGCCCACCCACCCACTAATTAACACTGGGCATTTGAATTAATAATTGGAAATCCAGTGATGCAACGACAAAGACTAGAAAATATAATTGACTGCATGTCTAGTCTTCCTTCCATGCACTGCTTCTGTGTCCACCTCCCCCTACCACCTTTGATTTCTTTTGTTGACCATTAGTGACTTATTTGAGGATTCTGACACTGTGAAACAATTCTTATCTTAATTTCCTTTGACCATTTGTCCGTAGATTCATAATTTCTTTAAGTGGGGCATTATTTTCCTCCTATTCCTACTCGGTCTGCAGTGGTTAAATAACAATATTTTGTGAGCAGTGAAGTTAAGTAACTTAAAAGAAGAATTGTGAACAAGCATCCTTAAACAAAAAAGGCAAACTGTTATCTTCATGTTTTTGTTTTGTAAGGGTATTTGTGTTGCGGGTTCTTATTTAAACCCTACACAACAGACTTCTTAATACACACATTAAAATAATGTTTCACCCACATAACACCGTATCTTATTTAAAAATAAATCACATTATAACGAATTCATGTGTACTAAAATTGATTGTACTGAAAATATATGAATGTTGGCTCCTTTATAATAATCTTATCCACATTTGTTTTTTCGAAATAGCAGCAACGTTGTGCCCAAATCAATCAAACATTACTGATCAAGTATCCCTGCTACTCTATGTACACATTCCTTTAGGTTTCACAGGGGCCTTTTTTCTAGCATAGTGTACAGGTTCTTTCCTCTTTGTGCTCTGCAATGCACCTTTAACATCCTTAGTAGTCAAAACATTAAATCGAAATCTCATTAGATACCTAGGCTCCCCCTCTACCAGAGAAAACATGCTGTGAAAGAAGGTAACTCGCCATTATAAGGTACTAATTTGCAAGTATTCTACCAGTGAAGACTGTTTTATTAGGGTGTCTTGATTATCACACAGATCATAACTTAGCATCTTCCTTTGAATGACTCTTATAGAGGTGTAACGTTGTGGGACATTTTATCTTGTAAGGTTAAAAAGACTATTAGTCAGTGTTCTCAGACGTTCCTTAATAAATACATTGATAGTACACATTATAAACCACAGTATATATGCTGATACGTGTTATACAGTTACACCCTCTGCTTGTATGGATTTTAATATACGTAGTTCATGAAAAGTGTGTTTCTATTGGTTCTATAAACGGTACATAGAACATGCAACACTTTTAGGACATTTGTGCTCAATACAAGTATATTGTAAACTGCAAATTAGGAAATAGGGGCACACTCCTCAGAATGACTTAATCATGCTTGCCTACTTTATTTGACTTGTACATTTGAGAAATTCTATTGAAATCAAATTACTCCATAGTATGACATCTTTATATGTTGCGATATAGAGCCTGTTGATGGTACTGCATCTCAAATAGTTTTTCTACATTTGTCTAGAGCAATTTGACCCAAGTTTTTAAAATTAATATAGACATTTAAATAAAATGAATATAAGAAATAATGACAGCAATTTGGGTATACAATCTATGTCTATGGACCCTCCAGTCGTTATATAGCTTGAGGGCACCACTTGAGAGATGTATGCCCACAGTGTCCATATCAATTTGACCCATGTTTTGTTGTTTTCTTTTTTATTAATAGAGACATTTAAACAGAATGAATATAAGAAATAATGACAGCAATTGAGGTATACAATCTATGTCTATGGACCCACCAGTCGGTATATAGTTTGAAGCCACCAGTTTAGAGATGTATGCCCACAGTGTGTGAGAAACCTGAAGGAATCTCCCTGTCTAAACCTTGACGATCCGTTATCCAGGTGGCCAGGACACGGCCATCGCTATTGTATCTAGTTCCTGGGGGTGAACCAGTGAGGGAGGATCACCTGGGTGGGGGTCCTTGAGTAGTGAGAGTTGGACACTGACGGGTGAGAAACGTTATCCCCCTTCCTTTGACACGTTTTCCCTATCCTCTCACGTAGGACATTCATAAACATTGTCCCCCCGCCCCTGCCTTTGTGACACGAACACCTTCGCACCACACAATAGACACCGGACTAATATGCAACCTGTCCCAACTCGAGGGTCAAGCAGAGTCAGGCAATTAACCAAAATCACAAAAACCTGACATATATTTTTCTCCCTGTAGGGATAAAAGGTGGAGTAAGAAAGCACAATACGAGCAAGGCGAGCACGGCAGACAGCACGACAAGGCGGCTAAGCAGGTGTGGCAGTCCAAGAGAAGGAAAAGGCAGCAGGAATCGAGAGGGTGGCGAGGAGAGTGACTTTTCCCTTTCCCTTTTCGTCCCAGACCTGTGGATCCTTTGTGGAAGAGAGCTTAAAACAGCGATCAATAGCACCAGTGTATTGCAGCAGATGTCAACGGTACACAAGGCTAGCTTATACAAATATGTTGGAGCGAGGGAAGCTCCCGCGCCGTGGTACTGGCCTTGACTACAGAGAAGCCAAAAGCCAAGTGGTTCATCACAGCCGGTGAGTCGAGGGGCAAACCGATAAGAAACGGGCTGTGTTTAGTGAGAATCGCCAAGTGGCAAGTTTTTGAACCAGATTTGATGAACTATGAAAGAACTGTAAAAGTGTAAAGGGGAGACCAGCTACAAAGGGAAACCGGCACCACGTGGGTGCTTAGCTCAAGAAACTCTGGTTGATCCCCATCTGAACGAAACTACAATTACCAGAAGGCCGTAGGAGGGCCAGCGCAATACGTCAAAGTGGTCATACAGAGACTTTGATGTACAAGCACTGTTAATCCCGAAAACATTGAATTGTGAAAAAAGAGAACATTGAAAGTGAAGAGGGGTTTGCGCCCAGAAGAGAGGGACCCAGGGGTGAGCCACTATCACCCTGCTTGAGAGCCACAGTAAACCCGGTGAAGGGAGGCTAAGAACCGAGAAGGGTCGGGGCCCGGCAGAGGGGGATCCAAGGGTGCAAAGTCATCGAGATTGAGAAAAGTGAAAGCAAAAGATAAGAGACGGCAAGAGTGAACTTGAAGGAAGGATGCCAGTGATGAAGCTATCACTCAAGTACTAGCAGTCAACAGTGGTCCGAGCCCGGTAGAGGAAGATTCAGAGGTAAAGCCATCATCCAAACTTCCAAGTAAGAAAAGAGCTGACACATAAATTGAGGATTACGATACGTGAAGGGTCAGCGCCCAGAAGAGGAGCACCCGGGGGTGAAACCATCGCTCTATCTGAACTGTGAATTACAATTGAGCAGGGTCAGTGCCCAGAAGAGGGAGACCCAGGGCGTGAAACCTTCACCATATCTGAACTATGGATTACAATTGAGAAGGGTCAGCGGCCAGAAGAGGTGGACCCAGGGGGTGAATCATTGTCACACTAACAAACTTTCATTTGGTTAAAGGAACTTTGGTTTTTATTATTTGAACACGTCAGGCACCGAAGGCAAGAGACTTTCAAAGGAAACGAGATTTGACCATCGACGGTCCTGAGAACTGTCATTGGAACTGTCGTCTCGTGCTGGAGAAGCCCAAAAATGTACTGTGCTCCAAGCTCTCATCTTACCCCGTACTTAAAACGTGGGGAAGGAAGGCCCAGGCTACCTCATCCTGACATATTATTTAAGAACACTTCTTTCTTTTCTTGAGAATCCCTTTTTTTGTTTTAGTTGTGAGGTCTGGCAAAAGGTTTCTTAGTATAAGCCCTTTTATTTTGACACACCACCATTAGGACTGCCTTATTTTTAATTTGATGGTTGACCCTTACTCCCATCCTAGTTTTAGGTTTAGATTAGGCGTTTTTCCAACCTTCATACAGCATTTATTGTTCAATAAACACCCTTGAACTGTGATCACTTGTGTCTGTCTTACTTGTATTTATGGATCTATGTGATCACTGCGCCACCCATAACTGCGATGGCCGAAATGCTGACGCCAGTTACGGTGCGGCGCAGTGATCATATAGATCACTGTGCCCGCTTCCCTGGCCTGCTTTTCCTTCCTACCCCCAACTTACCTTTCTAGGCGGCACACTTCTGTGTGTGCCGCCTGCACCCTGCTATCCCTGCGGCATCAGGTCATCCCACTAACGTGGGTTAGAGCTGACACCGCAGGGTGCTTTTCTTTTTTTTTCTTTCGTGTCCCCCGCTTACCAATATGGTAAGCGGGGGACACCCCAGCAACCCAGGAATACCGTTACGGCGCCCAAGCAGAGCGGATGACATCCCCGCAACCCCTGCTCTGCTTGGGCACAGTAAATGTCGCCCTCATTTTGTGCACCCCCAAAGTCGCAGTAACTGCAGGTGCGCACAAATGAGGGTGATATTTTTGTACGATTCAGTATTTATCAGATCTTTTCCTGTTGATTTTAATGTGCATGAGAGTCCCTTTTCATGGCTCACCCTTCTACAGGGTATTTTGAACAAATATTCTTTTTGGGCCTGTCCCCTCTGATACTCGCTCAATATTCCTCTGAGATGGAACACCCTCTTTGCACCCGGGGCTGTTCCCTGTTCTTCACCCAAGACCCATTCATCAGACTTCCATGCCTGCTTCAAAGTCAATTTCTGCCTCAAGACCCATTGTTGTCCTGAATCCCACTTCTGTTAAGAGACCCATCTCTGCTATGAGATCCAACCCTGCCTGAGGCCCATCACTGATGGAAGGACCATTCATGACTATGGCCCTTACCTGCTCCAAGAACAATCTCTCTTCCTGAAGCTAGGTTTACAATCATTTAATATCTAAAGTATGCAGGCGTGTTTGTGTGTATGTATATATATATATTTATTTATTGTGTGTTTTAGTTTCACATTAAACCTTTTCACTCCAAAAAAATCTTTTTTTTAAATTGTTATTAACCTGGTAACAATGAATTACTAATAACAGTCATATATATTTACATAATTACATCCTTACATACATAAAACCATCTTTTAAAAGTCCAAAACAGCAATAGTTGGAGAAATCTCTTTTGTATTTAAATTTACAAATCCACAACCAATTCAACAAAATCTACTCCCTACTGTACATAAAACGATCAAATGACTCATGATGAGCTTCTGTAAGGGCTGGCCAATCAATACATAAATGTTTCAAGAGAGACTTTACAGTATTGACACAATCTAATTTCTTTTGGAACTTTAGTGCTGGCCCCTAGGACCTCACTAGTTGCATAAAACTTCTTTCTAAGGACCGTATTCCTAAACTCGTGTGAGGGATGTTTAAAAGGTATGGAGATAAAATATGAAAGCCCTTAATCGACCAATTAAAATGGTCGTTAAAACAGGTACACCCTAATAAAACCCCCCTGTTTAAAATCCAATCTCTTCTAAAAAAAAATGTAATCTAATGTTCTTGGATTAGGAGCCAGCTCATTTGATGAGGAATTAATCCTTAGCAATAACTCCTCACAATTCTGCAGGTCATTCAATTCAATTTACAAAGACGCTTGAGGAGGCATTAAAATCCGCTCATAGACCTGCACGATCTTCCAATCTTCCAATCAATCAGTGCCTGGAGAGAGACCAAGCCTGATTCATGTTGCACACCACCCATAGGGACCGATTTGGGCAAGCAAAGGACTTTCCTCCAAACCATAGAGTCAAGTTTGAACCAATCTATACCCGACTCACAGGTTTCACCTCCAAATATAAGGCGAGGAAGAATGTGCTGCTTATTACATTTTAGGACAGATAAAATTGAGAAGCAACTGAATTTAAAATCAAATTGTCGTAATTTGGTGGCAGCTGTTAAAAATCCCAATCTAAAAAATGTATGCACTGCAGATTTACACTTTCTCGCATAAATATAGTTACTCAGATACTTGAAACGCTCCACCATTTCCACATTTTTTCCACTCATTTATTCATGTAAAATGTTTCCTTTTTGATCTTTCTACATTTCGTATTAAGATTTTAGATTTGTCAATATTCATCGTTAAATCCAAGTTCAACAGTTACAAATTCAAGCTCTTAAGTGACCTCTGTAGGCCAATTGGAGTCAAGTCGTATATATGACTATCTCAGTATATTCCCAATTTAACATTCTCTGTTTATATCAGCAACGTGTTTTCCCAGTCTGACCATGCTGTATAGTCCCACTTTGAAAATCTCACTCTACTGTCATCTTGCACAATTCCATTTTATTCCCAGTTGTACAATCCACTCAAACACCTAGTTTGAAAAAGGCCAATTTGACACCCCAATAGTCTCCCCATTTGACAGCCACAATATATTGCCAGGTTACACAATCATAGCAAACTCTGGGTTTGATGATAGAGTATATTACCATTTTGCAATATAATTTTTAATTGGCAATTGTTTGTAATTCCTAATCAAACATGACAACTTTTTGGAATCCTGGTATGTTCCCAGATTAACATTCTATTATATTCCCAGTTTGAGACACCCAGTACACTGTGTTTCACAATGCCAGTATAGTTTTAGTTTGACAATCTCATTATATGTAATTTGTTTTGTTAAGCTTATTCCGCAGTACACTCCGTTTATAAAATACTACTTTCATAATTCCAATATGCTCCTTGTCTGACAAACCCAGTATACTCCTAGTTTGACAACCCAGTATATTCCCAGTTTACACCATTACTGTACACTGAGTTTAACAATAGCAGTGCATCCCATGTGTAGCATTCCCAGTACATCTCTCTGAAAAGTAAATCAGTACAAGATTGGGGAACAAGCTGTAATTGGAGAAATCCTACTTGTGTAAGCTCAGATGAAAAAGTTGCAACCAAAATCTATACGCTGCATCGAATCTACTGGCAAAGAAATTTGAAGAGTTTTGGGAACACATAACAATGGCTTTCCAACAACACATGGAAAAAGGAAACCCTGCGACCAATTAACGGGAAACAGCTCCCTTATGCACCCACACAATATAAGAGTTTGCATGCAGTACAAAGAAATAGTCATGATGGAAAACTTGACCCTGTACCTGGCAGCCATCGTAAAGGGCCTTGATGTCAGGTGACTTTGTGTAGGACAGCTCTTCGTCATTGGCACCCATGAACTTCAGGGATCTGGCGTAGCTCTCTGAAGTGGAGTCGTACCAGGCGGCTGAGTGCTGACAGTGGTAGGTGAAGTTCTGCTGCACAGTGGCACTTAGTAGTTTCAGGAAGGTCAGCTGAACAATGTGCACCGGGTTGCTATCCGCATCTATATAAAAGAACTGTGATGATAGAGATATGACTTGATTAGAGCTGTTCTGTGAATTCATTGTAGCTTCTTGAGGTAGTAATGTTCTGCTTTCCCATCTATGCGAATTATGTTACGTAGGAAGCTTCTTAAAGATAGATCACCAGGTATGGGTGACCACATCCAAAGTTGCCAAGGCTTAAGAACCCAAATGATTGGCACTTTTTTCTCTATATGGTTTCTGTTTTCACCTTTCACACATTCTGGGCATAATAGTAACTAATTAACACAGTTCACTACGGCACCATTCTCCGTAAAGATCATCTTAAGAATGATAGCTCTCCTGATCTTTCTTTTTGTGTGGTTGGCATTGTGGAGTATTGCATCTAAAAACAAAAACGCTATTGACATATGCTGTTTGTGAGTATTTAAATCTAAACCTCCTAATGTAGTAGGCTTACTGGAGCAGCGTGGCATAACTTGTTTTGTTCCATCTTTGATGTCAAAAGAGCATGTGCTAATCTTGGCATGGGATAGTTAAAAGAAATGTAGATGCAACAGGAGAATGGGAACATTAGGACTCTTAACCAGTAATGTTGAGACCTTCCTGGATAATAGCTACCAATTGAAAAGTCTGTAGCAATTGACTGATGAATAATTCAAGTAAGCATACAAGGTAGATTGATGATTAAATAAAAAGCATGAATTGGTATACGTTCCTAAAGAGATGCGCCATTTGCATCACGGCTGCAGTGAATACTATTGGCTGTGGTTATCAGGGATTCAAACGTGCCATTCATTTGTCATTGAGACTTTTTAAGATGAAGGGCAGCAGCATAAAATGTACCTTTTCAGAATCATTTGGAATTCAGACATTAAGAACAGCAAAATTTGTATTTGTTTGTGACTGTGAAATATATGTGAACTGAACATTTCCGCTCGCCAATCAATGGCCAGACTGACACCTAACAAAGGCACATTCGTTAATCTCCTAAGAGTTCAGCATAGCTGTTCAACATTCTGAGCTATATGAAAAGGGCCTGCTGATCTGATAACTGTAAAGGATACTAAGATCCTAGGACTGTCCATCATAAGAATAAATCGCATTACCTGTCTGCCTCGTTTAAATGTGCTGTACCAGTTCCCCGGCTTGTCCTTTGTCCAGGAGGCAAGTTTCACCTTTGAACAAAGAATGCCAGGGCAATGTTAGAAGTTACTCTTACAATGTTTCAGTTCATGAACGTTGTATGCCTTTCAACTATACAATCAGCATTTTAACACACTTATTTTCAATTGTAATATTTCATTTATAAATTAACAAAAACGCAGACATTGATTGAAAAGAGAAAAATTAAGTTAGATTTTATTTCTACTTATTATCTCCTTGTATTTCAATGGAGCTGTTATTGAGGTTAATTAAATGACGGTTTTCATGGAGAGATGTATTAGGGAAAGAGAATTAAAAAGTTTAATGCTGTTTCCTGGGTATCCAGCATCACCAGTTAGCAGGAGCTACTTCTGGGGAGCAAGGCGTGAGAATATAGCAAGCAGCAAATATAAATTATCCTTGAGAGGTAAATGATACCATTTGTCCCATTTTACGTGACCTCTTATGCTTTACATTTCTTCTGGATGTGACAACTAACACTCCCATGTACACATTCCCAAATACATAGATTTAAAGTCAAATATTTTGTTTATATGGCATTCCCAAATAGAGGGACTTAAAACCACTTAAGTGCTGGAGTGGGCGGAGCCTACAAGAATTCCTTATGGGAATTCAGGACGAATATAGACCCCCTTAGTACTTAAGTCAAATAGTATGTATGGCAGCAGTTGGCCCGTAGAATCAAGAGTAGCTCCTGCACACCGTTAGTGTCAGTCAATCAGGGTCTTCTAGGTAACAATCAGGAGCTAAATAGCTCCCAGCAATTGCAATCCCTGCACAAACGATATTATCTATAGTAACTTCTGAGGTGAAAAGTAGCCTAATGTCATTAGGAGGACGCTTATCCAGCCCCAGCTATGTACAAGCTGGGAGTTGTATTTTTTTAATTCTCATAACTAATTTGAATCTAATAATCCAAGTATGCAAAGCGTTGTTAGTTCCATAGAAAATACCAGATTAAAGTGATCCAAATGACACAGAGCTCAAGTGCTTCTGCCATTGGCCCTGGCTGACAGTTTTGCAAGAGCAAATCAACCTCTTTCATACATTGACTGCTGAGTTGCAAGTTTATTTACAAGTAAGGTAAGCTTTTTTTTTTTTTCCTTCCTTCCCTCCCTCTTCCCTGCCCTCCCCACCCCACTTACCTTCTTGCTCATGCGTCCCCGGTGGGGGACTATGGCAGCCTCCAAGCCTCCAGCAGTGTGGAGACTCGGAGCAGGCCCACTCCCGATGGCCACCATGTAAAGGGAAAATGGACTCTGTTTCCCCTTTCCTGGCGGCCATTTTCTTGGTCGTTTCTTTTTTTTTTTTTCCCCGAAGCGCTGCAGCGTTTCGGAGAAAAAATTGCTTTTAGTTCCCCGATCACGCATATATTGCGGGCCGCGGTACTAATAGCAATTTGAGCCTCGCAGCGGGGGCATTACCAACTCAGGTAATGCACTGGGGCCTTCGTTAACTATGGGCCTCGGGGCATTACCTGAATCGGTAATACCTCCGCTGCTCGGGTCATATTGCTTAAATACCACTGTCAGCCTAATTTTGTTAGAAATCTAAATTGCATACAAGGGATCACCATTGCCAGCGCTTACATGCTGTTGGGTCTCCTGCCTACAATTAAAAACGTTCATGAGGCGGAGTGAACAAGAAAAGAGTAAAAACATGAGAACTCGATTAAATGGACATTGTCCTCTTACGGCAACTGCAAATTGTGCCTATGAAAATCCACCTGGTTTTGATTTGATAGCAATCCATTTGTTTTACGCCTGCATGAAAAACGTATGCAGTCATAAAGTGAAGAGCTCACACAAGATGGAAGAGGTTGGAGACTCAAAAGGCCTCATCACAAGTTGGGCGGAGAGGTAAAATGTGGCAGTAACGTTATTACCACTGCATTTACCGCTCTGCCCATTAACGAGCTGGTAGTAAAGTTGGAGTTTTACGTCCAGCTTTGCGGGAGGTAAAAAATCTCCACTTACTGCCAGTTTTCGTACCATTGGATAGACTCATTGGGAAATGGGTATTTACCCCCTTAACACTATTCGTGATCCGGGTGCAAATTGCGTCAGACCGAGTAGCGGTAACGCTAATTGCGTTGGGCAGTATCCCAGCGCAATTACCACTGGGATACTGCCCAACTCGTGATAAGGCCCATCTCTGCTCTGTACCACTCTTTCGCCTTCTGTCAGCATGAAAATGGGGTAGGATGGGAAATGGAGGCATACATGCATTGCGCCTTGAATTTATATCTCCATTTCCTACACCATCCCATTTAAAAATGATGATGTAAGGGGTCATATTAAAGAGGATGGAGCAGGAAAGGGAGTCGTAAAGCAGTATTTTTGAACAATGGCAAGGTTTAGTTAGAAGGAGCACAGGGCAAAGTTAAGATAAGCCCAGTGTTATCCTTTTCTATCTTGTCGGCGCACTTAATTTTGCACCTGCATGAGATTTTCCTGCAGGTGCAAAACAAATGGATTCCTATGGAATGTGACTCAATTTAGCAACTGCTAAAGAACACGTGTATTCCACAGGAATCCATTAACAAGTGTCACCTGCAAAGCGTAATTTGCAGGCTTCATTTGTTTTTGTTCCCCAAGTTGGAATGTCAAAGGAAAAAGTAAAGGCAGTTATACTCTACCTCTTGTAAATGTTTAAAATTGCATGAAGCGGACACTATAGTAATTAAGTGCAACCATTGGTGGTCACCTAGATTCAATTTGCATTTCATTTAAAATGACCCCCTCCACCCCCACATCTAATTATCCCAGTGTCATTCACTGCCCTGCAGGGTCAGATGTCTAAGGATATTGAATGAATGCAGGGCATGGGGGACGCTACTGAAGTTGTCATGCCTGAAACACTATACTAGGGACCTTTCAGACAATCCCAAACTCCACGGCTCAATGTTTCATTATGAATTTACTAGGTCTAGAATACCAGGTGTTGATGGGAGTTGCCCCGCTTGAAGCCATATTTACCATATTTGAGCGAATGTGCAAAAGTAAATAGAGTAGTAGTCTGTAAGATATGACAGTGTCTTAACATGACCAGAATGAAGTACTGCAAACACTGCTTTTCACAACTTAGTCAGTATTCATACCACACTAAAACAACGATGAATACCTTTTCTTGCAGATTCCTGTTCCATGCCTGAGGAGAAACAAGTAAGCAACGTTTTTGAAAGCTCCTTTATCCGAGTAATTTCCACGTGTATAGCCCTACAGACGCCGCAGAGCTTTCGCAATGTCCCCTTAGTCTGATGGTGTAATTACAAAATCTAAAGACATTCAACGAATTACCACACACTAAACAAAACTATCAGTAGAGGAGATCGTACAAAGAGAAAGGCAAAGAAAGGTCAGTTAAAAATCACCTTGTATGTGTTGCTTATATGTTGTGTTATATATTGTTTGCTTCCACAGTCTTGCAGTGTCGTGTTTAAGTAAACAACATTTAAATAACATTTGATTGAGGTAGAAGATAAATATGAATTTTGAATAAACATAGCCGATAATCATTTTCATGTCATTTTCATTAAATTACTGCTAATGTCACACAAGTAAATTCAGTTTCAGTGCGTCACTCACATTTACATTTTAAAGAATACATTCCCTATGTACCCCGGAAGCAATATAGGTTTTAAAACCTATATTGGGCATTACATTTGTATCTTGGCAAACAGATATTCTCTTCCGCTATGTCTCAGAACTGCTTGTACTGTCCCAAAAATGTCTTAAAACCTCTAGCCTTTGAACCGTGTCTTACTCAATATTCGAATATGTGTCTGCATTTCTGGTTAAGTTATGCTATTAAGTTCCATATAGAGTGGCTGCTCCCATCTGCAAGGCGTCTTGGCACTTTGGCACCTGTATGAGCAGGGGGATGGGCTGTTGAGTGTGGAAGTGTGAAGACAGCTAGGCTGCTGTGCTACATTGTTGGTGCGAAGACGTCTAAAGAAACCATGCGCTCTGGGAAAGCCCAAGTGTTCAGAAAAGAATCGTCATGTGTGTGGTGCTACATGCTGTATAGTTTCCTGGGTATCAGACTAGCCTGGCTGAGTGTGAGCATCGATAAGCAGTTGTTGACTGGGTTAGAGAATGGAGTGAGAATCAAGAGTGAGGGTGTTGGCTGTGTGTAGATATTGGTTATACCTAAATGGTGGGCACTATAGAAGGCTACCCTGGAGGATGAGTGTGTTTACAAAAATTAATTGTTTGTTTTGTTGAATATTTTTTTTATTTTGTATATTTTTTTCTTTTTATTTTGCTCCCATTGCTCTACAGTGAAAACCCAATGGTCCTACAGCGTGTTTAGTTTATGACAATCCTTTGTGTACATTTTTCGGATTATATTTTTATTTTGTTGTGCTCCAACTGCGCACGAGATGTGTGTGGTTCTATATAGGGAGATGCAAATGTGTTTGTGTTTTTGAGGAATATTTTTCATTTTGAGAAATGTTTTTCAATTTCCTTTTGTCTGTCCAAATCTAGTGGCTTATGTCATGCCTGCGCCATGGGCGCATACATTGGCGATCATTATGGACTAATTGTTATTCATTTATCTACAGAAAACTCTTGGATCAACCCCTATTAATTTTTTGGACCTTATTTCCCATTTGCGAGACTTTGGTGCTTTTTTATTTTACCCAACAAACTACACTTACCATAATGCACTTGGCTATAACTATCTATTCCTGGCCATTCCTATTCGTCATCATCAGAACTACAACCCCCAGAAGCCCTAGGGATCAGCGCTGCTTTCACCAGCTCAGGAACAGAGAGGGAGGAGGCAAATTGTATTCAGGTGTGCTGATCCAGGTGCGGCCAATTAGACTGCCTCTGTGCTGGGCAGGGCGGTATAAAATCTGCTGCCTGCAGGGGCTCAGTCTCTTGAATTAAGAGTCCTTCCAGCACCTTTTTGCTTCGAGCTACGAATCTTTGTATGCTGTTCCTCCTTACTCCTTTTGAACAAGTGCCCTGCCGGGCTCTCTGCATTGCAGCCGATCACGCTCTGCTGCTTTCTACCCCCCGCCTTTGCCCTTCCGGGCTCCTGCCTTGCAGCCGATCACGCTCCGCTGGTACCTTCCGCCCTTGTCTTCTAGGCTCCTGCCTTGCAGCCGATCACGCTACGCTGCCTTCTACCTACAGCCTTCGTCCGCTGGGCTTCCAGCCTTGCAGCCTTCTACAGTCAGCGGCCTTGCTCCTCTGGGCTCACTCCTTGCTGCCCGACCCTTCTGGCTCCTTGCCGCGCAGCCTGCTTCACTCCGCTGTCAACAGCCCTTGTTCTCTGGGCTTCCTGCCTTGCAGCCGATCACGCTCCGCTGCTTTCTACCTACAGCCTTTGTCCGCTGGACTTCCAGCCTAGCAGCCCTCTACAGTCCTCTGCAGCCTTCTACAGTCAGCGGCCCTGCTCCTCTGGGCTCACTCCTTGCTGCCCGGCCCTTCTGGGCTCCTTGCCGTGCAGCCTGCTTCACTCCGCTGCCCTAAGCCCTTTCCCTCTGGGCTCCCTTCCTTACAGCCCTGCTCCTTTGGGCTTGCTCTTTGCTGTCCTGCTCCTCTGAGCTCTCTACCTTGTACCCTACAGTCCTCTGCAATCCACAACAGTTTACCTGCATTTATTACTTTCAGTTATTGCAGTCCCCCTGTTTCCTGACTGCTGCTCCCTTGCTTTCTTCCTTGTTTTCAACCCTCTGTTCTTTATCCCTGTCCAATTCAGTTATACTGCTTTCCCTTCATTCCCTTCTGCTAGTTTGCTCATCGACTTCCTTTTTTCCTGGATTTGTCTGTTATTGTCTTCTCTTGTATCGTTTGTAGACCCCTTTGTACAGAGCTTGTCTGTTGGTTTCTGGCAGGCAACCTCTGCCCCTTCCCTTGTCTCGTTTCTGTGTTACAGACACCCACAGCTGTTGTTCCCAGCCATGAGCAAACAGCGTGGGCCTCTGTTATAGCAAACTGTGCAGAAGGCTGGAGTTTTTCCTAAGGTCCGTGGAACACTCTTTTCCCATATCTGCATAAACCCCAAGAGGGAATCCATTCTGTTGTACCTTATTTCCTTGCTACACTTGCCTACTCTTTGTTCTCTTTTACTTTCAGCTGTGTGTGTACTTATCTGTCCACCTTACTTCGGCACAACCACCCAAACCCTACCTGGGTGCCCTGTGCCACTCTTAACAGAGTGCCATCCGTGACAGCTTAACTGAATACAGGTGTGTGCGAGTGTGCCTGTCTATGTATGTGTGTATTGTGGCAGGTCGGTGAATTTGGCAGATACTTAAATCACATTCTTATTGGTGTTTATTAAAATAATAAAAATAAGACCTACCTTTTCCCTATTGCTAGAGTGTTACCCATGCCTATATAAATAACTGAAGGTGCTCGTCAGTCAGCAGAATGACTAGAATGAATATATCCACAGTCCAAAACTAGTTCTAACTAACCCTTCCACTACTTTAACTAACTTAAAATGTACTAGAAGAATATCTCCCCTCTCCAAGTATTACCTTATTGCAAAGTCTCTCCTTCAGTCAAAAGTTCTCTTCAGTAAGATATCTTCAAATAGTCTCTTGCCATTTTCCGAGCAAGGTCTTGCAATTCTTTTACAATCCACTTGGGGTTAGTCTCCCAATACTGCAATACTAACCCTAGTGCAGTTAGGACCACTCCAAGGCTCCCGCAGTTCAAGAAGGAAATCATTACCATAAGCTTCACGGAATACCCAGGGGTCACTTGGAACTTGCTTTTTCTGATAACTTTCCTCTGTAATACGGGATATCCATGCTACCATAACCTGTACATTACCCTTCGCACGATTAACCTTACATTACTTGTACAGTGCTCTATTGCTTCCTAACTAGGTTTGTGATACATAAACCCGAACATAGAAAATACAAATGAGATTAGCTCTTTCGAATGGATTGTGTACTCTCACAGTATTGCTAATCTTTTGATATTTCCAGCAGGTGCCGCTGGGCATCGATGCCTGTTGACTCAATGTCCCTCGAAGGCCCCCGTCTCGATGTCACCAAAGGTATATGTAGCACGCACACTGCCCGTTGGCTCCAGTTATGTTTTTCCGCGCCTACGCTTCGGATACGGTGTGCTTCGTTCCTTGTGAGAGAAACTTTGAGTGAAATTTCCGAGTAAAATCTTGAAATCTTCTAGTAAAATTGAGAGAATTGCTTTGTCATCAGCGTCTTCCACTCCCAAGTCGGGTTTCAAGAAATGCTGTGACTGCGGTGCAAAGATGTCCGTTAAGGACCCCCATAGGATATGTCTATGGTGTCTGGGAGGATATATGATATCTTATTCATATCGCGCCCATACACAAGTGTTTCAGGGCGCAACGAGGCAAGGGAAGAGTACAAAGGAGGACAAAACAATGATCTTACTAGGCCCAGTGACATTGAGAACGCGCAAGTGCAGGGGAGCGGGAAGGGGGAAGTGCAAGGGACAGAGGAGGAGTGGAAAGTACTGAATATGTGATCAAAACAACAACAGTTTATTGCGGCCAGCAGGCAAGTGCAAGAATAAGGCGCAGACAATGGGTGTCAAATAAGTGCAGGAAGGGGGCTGTAAGGTTGCAGAAACAGACCCAAGTGCAAGGGTTTCCACGAGGAAGTGCAGGTATTCGGCTTGGTGGGCAGGGTTCGGGGCCGAAATCAGAAGGTAGCCCAGTGCCAAAACAGGCATAGATCAGCAGGGGAGAGGGAGAGCGAAGGCAGAAGCAAAGAGGAAGGTCTTGAGGTTCTTCCGGAACCGAAGATGGTTCTCCTCAAGTTTCAGTGAGACAGGGAGGCTGTTCCATAGGGAGGCCCCAGCAGAAGAAAGAGATCTACCCCCAACTCTTTGCTTGGAGAAGGGACTGACTCTGAGGGAATAGTTGGAGGTGGAGAAATGAAGAGCATGAGTAGGAAGGTATTTCCGAAGGTAGAGTTGCAGGTATTGCGGACCCAGGCCACAGAGGCCTTGTGGACAATGCAAAGGGTCTTGAACGTATTCCTTGCAGTCACCGGGAGCCAATGAAGAGATTTCAGGGCTGGAGAGAGATGTTCCCTGGGCTTGAGGCCAAGGACAAGTCTTGCAGTCCTGTTCTGGATGAGATGCAATGGGGGAGAGTAGATGCAGGCAGATTTAGAAAGAGGCTGTTGCAGTAGTCCACCCTAGAGAGAACCAGAGCTCTGGAGACAGTGAGTTTCCGGGGAAAAGAGAGTAAAGGAAAAATACCTCTGAGGAGGTGCAGTTGGTAGTTTGACTTCTTAGTGACGTCAGAGATGTGTGGAAAAAGGGAAAGCGTGGTGTCGAAGATGACCCCGATGTTCTTAGCCTCACAGGTGGGAGCAGAGAGAGCAGGGAGCAGGGACGGATCCACTCATCCATCATCCGAGTGTGAGGACTGCCTGTCGATGACTTTGAAAGCCCTGAGAGAGCGCAGAGGGATGCTCATGGCAGGTAGGATGCATGAATCCCCTTCGACTACGTCGAAAAAACAACAAAGTTCGGACGAGTCGAGAACGGTTTCTCCTCACCATAAGAAGAGCAAACTATCACAATCACATAGTGGTTCCCACCACTCGTCATTGTCTGGGCATGGAAAGAAATGGCAACAAAGATCGCCATCTTCCTCGTCTTCCAGCTCCTCTCTGGAACGGGTCGTTTGCCCCCCTAAATCTACTTCACTGGCCCATTGGGAGGAGTTTCAATTGAAAATGTTAAAGTGTTCGAGAACGCGGCCTTGCCCTCCTCGACTACGCCTAAAAGCCATGCTCCGATCGAAAGACCTCAAACATAAAAGTAGTGTGTCTTTGGACCCGGCGGTCAAAACTCCTTGGGAGCGATCCAAGGATCCCTCAAGTCGAGGAAAAGTCCTTTCAAGGGCTGAGTTGTTGACATCCTCGATGCCAAAAGACTCGATATCGACACCACCAGGGTCGAAATGGGCGTCATTGACGCCATCGGGCCCCAAAACATCTATGCTTCGAGTGTCAAGCACCTCAACGCCACAGGTGTTGAAGTAATCGACGCAGCCTTTGAAGCCGTCGACATCGACAGTCTGGATGGTTTCAGCTCCTTTGGCTACAAATATTATGATGACATCGACTACAATGGAGAAAATCTATGCTCCTTTACCCAGATCTGACTATTTCGAGTCTCTCTCCTCTATCTGTGAGGGCACAGAGGAATCCTCAGATGAAGCTAGACCTGTTGGTCTACAGTATGGTACACTATCAGTGCCTGAGGCATTAATCTCAGAAGACTCTAGAATGAAGAATTTCCAAAAATGCCTGCATGATGCCAGTGGGTTAGACACATCACCTGAGGTAGAATTTGGCAGGGCAGACCGCGGTGACTGCAGAGGTTGCTTTTAGACAATTAACGTCAAAAGTCATGGAATATATGGGTTGGTGGAGACCGACTCCAGTCTTTGAACAAGACGACTTAATGGACATAATGGATAGGGGACCCAAAGAGGATCCAATTATGCCATTGCATCAAGCCTCACAAAGGCGTGTGGCTACCAACTAGAAGGCATCTGAGGCTATTCCGGCTGTCAAGAAGTTGACTTCAAAATACAGAGTTTCAGGCTCTGACCCAATTTACTTGTCATGCAAAGCAGAGGGGGGTCTGGGAAACTCTCTACCAAAACGAACACAGCCCATTGACTTGTTCTTGGGTGGATGGCCCCTGGGAGAGTCTCAACCAAGTCTTTAGCTCACTGTTCTTTTCACAGAGAAGACATTTCCATGCATATCAGTCTTTGTCCTGCCCAGGGGCAATCCAGCACCAAAATGCTAGGCAATTCTCCTTTGAACAACAGTACCACAGCAACCCCATACACTTGTTTCACCCTAGTTAGGCATCATCAGTGAGGTGAAGCTGTGCCTCTCTAAGAGCAGTGAGCAAGGGGTCCACGTCTGTATTCCGCTGGTAACTTAGGGTGAGACGCAAAGTTACTTGGTATGCAAAGCGTCTGGGAAACTCTATACCAGCACGAACAAAGCCCATTGACTTGTTCTTGGGTGGATGGCCCCTGGGAGAGTCTCAACCAAGTCTTTAGCTCACTGTTCTTTTCACAGAGAAGTTACTTATAGACAATTAATGTCAAAAGTCATGGAATATATGGGTTGGTGGAGACCGACTCCAGTCTTTGAGCAAGACAACTTAACGGACATAATGGATAGGGGACCCAAAGAGGACCCAATTGTGCCATTGCATCAAGCCTTACAAAGGCGTGTGGCTACCAACTAGGAGGCATCTGAGGCTATTCCAGCTGTCAGCAAGAAGTTGACTTCAAAATACAGAGTTTCAAGCTCTGACCTATTTTACTTGTCAACACATCCAATACCAGAGAGTCTGGTGGTGCAAGCTGCCACCTCAACCAGTAGACAGAATGCCTACCCTACAATTCCCCCGGATAGGGATGATAATCGTTACGACGCCCTAGCCAAAAAATAATTTTGTCTGGGAGTATGTCCTTGAAATCGGCTAATGCCACGTACATGTTGGCAAGGTTTACTCAGACCCTTTGGAAGTGCATTTCCATGGCGGCAGACCATATCCCCAAAGGGGCAGAGCGGGACACATTTTTAAACATAGTCAAGGACAGTAAAGATGCGATGTGTGAATCCCTGCAGACTGGTCTTGACTCTGCTGACAGTTTCAGCAGAGCTCTGGCAGCGGCGAGTACAGTTATGCACAGGTTTGTCTGGTTGAAAAAGTCAGGATTTGCCCCAGACGTACAATCCAGACTTCTCAACATGCCCTTTGACAGCACTCATTTATTCGGAAGCAAGGCTGATGAGAGCTTGGGGAAGCTGCAAACTTCTAAGGCAGCAGACAAATCACTTGGTGCTGCAATCAGACAACCTCCAAACCGCCCCACGGGCACACCTTGGAGGGGTAGGTCCTTTTGTCACTACTCCACATTTGTAAGGGGCAGAGGAAAGCCAGTTCAAAGAGGCCAAAGAAGTACTAAATCCGGACCAGCAGCAGCAGCTGCCTTACCTTCAGCCACTGCGTTATCCACCACAGAACCTCTCTGAGGTCTTGGTTCGCAAGACTGCAGTGGCAGGCAGACTGTCACGGCATCTGATAGAATGGGAGGCTATTATTTCAGATGCTTGGGCATTGGAAACAGTTGCCCAGGGTTACTGTCTTCCTTTTCTGCAAAAGCCTCAGTGTCATCCACCGGGGAATAACTCTTTCAAGGTTCCAGATCCACTCCTTATGAAGGAGATACTAACCCTGCTAGAGAAGGTGCCCTAGAACCAGTCCCTGTAGCGTAGAGGAACAAGGTTGGTACTCCCCGTATTTTCTAATTCCATAAAAGGATGGAGGATGAGACCCATCTTGGACTTAAGAGACTTGAACAAGTTCCTCAGGAAGGACACGTTCAAGATGGTTACCCTTTCTCAGATACTTCACGCCCTCCAGCTTCAGGATTGGAAAGTATCATTTGACCTTCAGGATGCTTACTTTCATGTGCCGATCCATCACAAGCACCTATGGTACCTGAGGTTCGCAGCTGGTGGTTCTCATTATCAGTTTTTGAGTTCTGCCATTTGGGCTGCCCACCCCAAAGGTGTTTACCAAACTGATGGAGGCTGTGGCAGCAATTCTCAGGAGAGTGGGAATACACGTTTACCCCAACCTGGATGATTGGCTGATCAGGGCCAGTTCCCCAAAGCAGGCCTTGGAACATCTCAGCTATACCTGTCACTCCCTTCACAGACTGGGCTTATCCCTCAAATTCAAGAGGTCCAACATGATACCATCACAAAGACTCCAATTCATTGGAGCAGTCCTGGATGCATCCCTGGTAAAAGACATTCTGAAGATGGTGACCAAATTCTAAAATGCCCACCATCTTTCGGCTTTCGATTTTCTGAGGTTGCTCGGCCTTATGGCATTCTGCGTTTCACTGGTGCCAGAGGCTCGCCTGAGAATGAGATCTCTCCAATGGTCTCTCAGGACTCAGTGGTACCAGTTCTCAGGAAGGATGTCGGACCTCCTACAAATCCCAAACAGAGTCTCACAGGCCCGTCGATGGTGGGCCTGTCGGGAGAACATCTTGAAAGGAGAACTGTTTTGGCAACCATGGCCTGAGGTAACAGTAGTGACGGACGCCTCACTCACGGGGTGGGGAGCCCACACTAACGATCTGACAATCAGCGGCCGTTGGTCTCTATCGGAGTCCAAACTACATATCAACCTTTTGGAGCTGAGTGCAATCAGACTACCGCTGAAGGCCTTTCTGCCCTCTTTTCGGGGAAAGAATGTCCTGATCATGACGGACAACACAGTGGCCATGTACTATCTGAACAAGAGAGGAGGTGTAGGGTCACTACCACTAGACAGAGCGGCAATGCAGCTCTGGATCTGGGCAATACACAGAAGGAATCTGTCGGCAGTTCACCTAGCCGGAGAGCGTAACACAACAGCGTACACTCTGAGCAGGCACAGCATAGTTTTCCATGAGTGGGAACTAGTACAGGAAGTCCTTCAACAGATTTGTGGAACCCCTCAAGTGGATCTGTTTGGTTTGAGCTGTACTGCTCAAGGGAATTTCCCCCAAGAGGAGCTCTAGGGGACGTGTTCCTAGTGGACTTGGAAATTCCACTTCTGTACGCGTTTCCTCCAGTCTCCGTCATTCCTCGCGTAATCAAGAGGTTGAGAAAGTTCCGAAAATCCATGATCCTAATTGCCCCGGATTGGGCCAGGATGACGTGGCATCCAGACCTTCTGGACATGTCCATCTGCCCTCCGATACGTCTTCCACAAAGAGAGAACCTTCTCTCGCGAGAGGAGGGTCAGCTTTCCCATCTGGATAGCAGGACTCTTAGCCTTCACGCATGCTTCTGAGAGGCTGAGATACAAGGATTGGGACCTCCTAGACGACGTAATGGAGATATTGCTTTCGGCCAGAAGGCCAGCAACTAAATCTTTGTACCGCTGCCGTTGGAATAAGTTCTGCAGCTGCTGTAGCGATAAGCATGTTGATCCATTCACATGTAATGCACCAATGGTGTTGTCCTTTTTGTCACATCTGGCTAATCTGGGGCTCCAGATTGATACCATTAAGGGATATCTGGCAGCGCTTTCTATTTTCAAGCGCCCTTCAGAAGAAGTTTCTTACTTTGAGATACTTCTAATAATCCAATTCTTAAAGGTATTGACAAATGTTTTCCCTCCAATCCCTTTTCAAGTCCCGGTTGGGGATTTCACCTTAGTATTGAAGTTTATGACGTGTGCTCCTTTCGAGATCTTACACTCCTGTCGTTTGAGGTTACTAACCCTAAAGACCATCTTTTTTACGTCTGCCATAAGGGTGTGTGAGCTACAGGCTTTATCCTGCAAGCCTCCTTACACTGTGTTTTATAAAGATAAGGTGATGTTGAAAGTAAAACCTACCATTCTACCCAAAATCATCTCTGAGTTTCATCTTAAACAATGGATAACTTTACTATCATTCCACCCTCTGCCCACCCTGGGAGGGAAGAGGAGAGGCTTCACAGGCTTGACCCTAAACGTGCACTGAGCTTTTATATATCTAGAATGGCAAAGTTAAGACAGGATGACTAATTATTTGTGGGTTATTCAGGTCATGAATTGGGTATGGCTATCATCAAACAAACATTTTCTGGACAGATTATATTGGCAATATCCGAATGCTACACACTGGCAGAAAAAGATCTTCCAGATGGCCTACGAGTTCATTCGACCAGAGGAATGGCAACTTCCTCTGCTTTACAGAGGGGAGTTCTAATAAAGGAAATCTGTGCGGCTGTCACATGGTTGTCTGTACATACCTTCACTAAACATTATAGTTTAGACTCTTCCTCAGGTCAAGAAACTATATTTGGTAAAGCAGTGTTGCACTCTGTGCACACACACCCATAAAGTCTATTAAATTATCATATGAAATTTGGACACCCTCCTCCAGTAACATTACAAACTGCTTTGAGAGTGTATCAAAAAATAAGGAATACGTGGGAGGACACAATCCATTTGCAGAACAAGTTACTTACCCCTGGTAATGTTCTTTCAACTGGATGTTCCTCCCACCTATTCCTTATTGGCCCTCCCAACCTACCCCGCAGTAGAATTGCCTTTGCTATTAGTCTGCGCTCTCTCAGAAGGAGTAACTGTCAGGTGCAAGATAAATCCTTCACTCATAAAAATGGAACTGAAGCCAACAGGCGCTGCGCTTGCTACATATGCCTTCGGTGACGTCGACATCGAGAGAGAGAGGCCTCCGAGGGACATTGAGTCGACAGGCATTAATGCACAGCACCCCCTGCTGAAAACAAAATTCCAAAGCAGCGAATCTGGATATTGGAAATATCAATAAATAAGGAATATGTGGGAGGAACATCCAGTCGAAAGAACGTTACCAGAGGTAAGTAACTTGTTTGTCTAGTTGTTTCACCTGCAATGCGTTTAACGAACCTCAGCTAGCACAAATCTGACTCCTTGCAGTGGATGAAACAGTTGTTGCTATCAAATTTAACCAGCATTGTTAGTTCATATGTCAGGAGTAGGACAACTTATTTAATTCACATAACCTGAAAGCGTAATTGATCACCTTCATTCTCTGACTTTCTCCTGAAATGGTAAGTTAAAAGTAGGTTGGTAACTTCATGGATAACGAGAATCCAGATATTGCTTCTTAAGACAGTGAAAACCACAACATGTTTTAATTTTTAAAATCAGGCTTCTGTAGATGAGGAACCCTTCACCATACAGGTGATGGCTGTGGCACGTATTGGGTTTAACATTTTAAGATCATGTTAAGTGGGAGAAACCGAGCATCTGTTGTCTGCCAGAAAAGAGGTAATGTCAGCCACAGAACGAGTGCAGTCATTCTCTGTCCTTTTGCTGCCCAGTGGTCCTTAAATCCCTTTAGAGGTGTTTGCAGCTGACACCTGGCGTGGTATTATTTCTTATAAATGTCCTTAATGGATGTTTGCTAAGTGTACGCGCCCTCTGTTCTTTTTAATTGTCATTGACATGAACAGGGTTTGAAATTGCTCGGATCTGGGAACTATTTAGCTCCTGCTACTAGCCCGTATAGCTTGAAACCAGGTGCTACCTTTTATTGCTAGGGCCAACTGGTGTTGTACAAGCACACATATATGACATTAACTGGGTATTTGAGAATGTTAATAAAGAAGATTTACGACACATTTAATACATTTAAACATAATGGATCATACATAATGGAATACAAATTAAAGTGTGCATGTCAAGTAGAAGTTATATTTGCGGTGTGCTGGGTACACGCTCCTGGTTCCCCACAGTGGTTCCCCCTGCCTACTGCTTTTGCCTGACCCCCAGGAGCTGGTTTTAGCTCCTGCTCATGGCTGCACCCAGTGTTGTTCTTCCTAGCGCCTCCCCCCGGCCCCGTAAACGTATTGATTTTGTTAGGAGCATTGGTATGGAACTAGAGGGTTGAGATGAACTGCACCCCCTGCAAGGTCATTGTAACTGGCATACTTCCAACTTACCCTCTTGCTACCTTTTATATTCATTTCTCATATGCCCTGGTACAATGAAGGGGTACCACTGTACCGTACAGAGACGTGTGTATCACAGCAGTACCCACTCCCTTTTTGCCTTCATAAAACTTGGTCCTTGTAAAGACAAGCCGACTTCATTAAATTTACATTTATAATCCACTTCTGTTCTAGATACTTTAGGGAGGATGGGATGGAACACTGTATATGTAAATGTATTGTTTTGGACAAAACAGGAAGATGGTGTTTGGGGTATTTCGAGATATAGGGCCTCATTACACGGACGGCGGTAACCAGGGTGCGGTTAGCGCCATGGTTGCCGCCGGTATTTTACTGAGTCTGCCATGGTGAATGGCGAAATTACCGCCCTATTCCAAGGTGTGTGGGTGCGGTAATTCCCCATTCACCATGGCACTTCCCCATTCCCATTTTTGCCCCCATAGAGCTCAATGGGAATGGGGAAGGCGGTAATTACGGTACCGCAAATTGTGGTACCGTAATTACCTCCAAGGGCCCTTTGCGGGTCCCGTCCTTAACGGCTGGTAAAACCAGCTGTTAAGGTAGGGTCCCACAAAGGGACCTCGTAGTAAGGTGGTAAGGGTTTTCCGGCACTGGTACCCGTACCAGTACCGGTAAACCCTTACCGCCATCCGTGTAATGAGGCCACCGCCATCCGTGTAATGAGGCCCATAGTGTTTGATTTCTATGTTAGGTTATCCAGTGACTGTACCCGGGGTGACCTTCAGTGCATAGTGACCTGCAGATAACCCAAATAGACCTACCCTAATGCAGTGTCTATCCTGTTTGCAACATTCTGAGTTGCCTCTAAGTGTAAGAGTTGATATTTAGCGCTGTCTTGAAATAGAGTTGGCTCTGTTCAGCCAGAACTGATGCTGCAGTAATCACACTATCAATATCCCAAGTACAGGATGGTTTGTCATGTCAGTGGTGTCTTGGGTACCGAGCAATCGAAGGACACAGTTAAGTTTCTTAGAGCAGACATTAGCAATGGAAAGAATCCTATGAATAGAGTTGATTTATGCCCTGACCCATTTCTGCATTCTATTGCAGCACTCTTACACTGTGCCACGTGTCATTGCATTTGAGTGAATCATCTCAAAAGAACAGACCTTTATGACAGATAATATAAAATAATAATAATTTTCCAGAAGTTACTTAACCACCCTTTCCTTACCGATTCAATCTTCTTATCTGGGTATAAGCACGTTTCTCCTCCAGCCGTGAAGTTGCAGAAGACCTTGAAGGAATCCCTGGAGCATCCCTGGTTAGGGTCAATCCAATAATCTCCTGATCAATAAATAAAGGCGACATGGTAAGGAAATGGATTTAATGAGAGATCTAGTAAATAACTGAGGTAATGCAATGCGAATTCTTTTTCAAGTTGTCACAAAGAATATGGCAGTGCTGACTGAAGTTTTATTTCATATTTAGAACAGTATGTTCTAATTTGAGGATTGAGGCAGAAAGTAACAGTATTAATGTTGAGAGGAGAACAGCCTATCCGATTTCTTAGAATAAAGTTAACTACTAGTGTATGTTTTCAAGAATCTCTCTCCAGGCTCAAAGCACTGACAATGAGCAAATGGATCACTTTTGAAGATATTTGTTTGTATTTATTTATTGGATATTTGTAAGGTGCTTATACAACAAAGACAGTGGGCCTCATTACGATACCGGTGGTAGCCGTGCCGGTAAAACAGGCATGGCTGCCTCCAGTATAATTTTTTTTCTGGCGCCCAGGAATGGTCAATTACCAGGTCATTACGGCCCCCCCGGACCTGGTAATTGCCCATTCCTGGGCACCAGAACAAAATGCTCCCCATTCCCATCGAGTCCTGCAGGGCTCGATGGGAATGAGGAGGCCAGATGCACCGTAGGGGTGTCACGGTATTAGTTTTATGACGGTACAATAACCTTCTTGCCAAATGACGGTATATCATGGTTATCGCAGTATAGTAGGTGGAGTTAACTAATCTTAACAAATGTTTTCTAAAAGGTCATAAATTGTCAGATTTATCATCACAAACAAAACCATGCACCCAGGGCCAGAATTGGGCTTTTCAACATAATTTCCACTGAAATGCCACCCTTGCTTGCACCAAACACAAACACACTTGTGGAGAGGAGGGGGAGGTGGGGCCCTGCTGCGACTGGCAAAGCAAACTGAATAGCTTTTCTTAAGTGGTCATTTTAGGCTTTTTGCTCCCCCACTGGCTTCTGGTGAAGATGAACATGTTGCCATTTTGATAATCTGCATGCCACAGATCAATGGAGTCTGATGCTATTATACGCTTTTGCGCATACACACACACACGCACACGCACTCTCTCTTTACGTTACAGCCTTTAGTTTACTTCTGGGCCTAAAGGTGTTCAGTAATCACGGACATGTTACCCTTTAGTATGGCAGCAAGGAATACCCACAGAGATGATTACATTTCGCAGTGTGACCTATTATATGTAAATTCAATGATAGAACCAGGGAAATACGCCATTGTCATATGTTTAGAAAACATTATCCATTATAAATATATAAACCCCAAAGCTGCCAACCCAAAGTCCCGGGAGGATAGCTCAGCGCCAAACGTGCGTGCCTTGACGACACAAAGCAACACAGGTTCGATCCCTGGGTCCGCGCTTAGAAACCTCTGGGTGTTTAACCACGTTATAAATACGCAACTAAGACAAAAACAATTACGCAACAAAATAAACAAACCAATTTCTTTAACAGCGCCTCGATGCCCTGGGGCTGTGTGAGCGTTTTAAAAAACAAATGTAAATAAAAAAAAGTAAACCCCTTTCCTTCTTGGCACTGTATTTATTCTTCCTATTGCTAACATGTTGATTTTGTGTCAGGCACGTGTGGTTTATCGAATGGCATTAAAAACTGCTCAAACTGAAACTACTTGGCAGACGGCACATCCAACAGTGCAAGACCAAGACTGCGCAGAACTTGCTTACTGCAGCCTTTCCAAATCAGATTGAAAAGCACACTTAACGGTATGAACGGTATACCGGTATAAACAATGTGACGGTTATTATTGTTCAATTAAGTGGTTCACGGTATCTTTAACGGTATACCGTAATACCGTTACAACCCTAATACACCGGCACCATTCAGAATGGTGCTGGTGCATCCAGCATGGTTGGCTCGCGGATGCCGGTCCACCCGCCAGGTCAGACCTGGCGGGCGAAAAAGGTACCCACGAGCAGAACTCGTAGTTTGCCGGTATGGTAACAACGGTACCGGCAAACTTGGAATGAGACACAGTGTTTCAAATCGCCACAAGGCAAAAGGGAAGGGAACAAGGGAGTAAATAAAACAATGACAATGAACGAAAAAGAACAGCAGTCCTACTAGGCCTTGTAACATTAGCAGCGTGCAAGTGCAGTAAAAACTGGAAAAAAACAAGTGCTTAATGGGGTCACCCCGAGGGGGAAGTTCCAGAGATGCCTGTTGGGGGCAACAGGTAGGTACAAGGGTGGAGACGTCCCAAGTGAAGGGACGTCTGATCAACATGTGTGGGCCCGAAGGCGACTGGGTAGATGGCCTAGAACCTATTGGACTCTTAAGGAACCAGGCCACCAGTCAGATACAAAGGAATGGTGGGCGGGATGCTTGGGGGGACACTACAGGCCCATTTATGCCCTGACAACACTGTTGATCTTGGAATTGTTATTGCCCCTTAATATTCCTTTCCTGTGACTCAGTCCCTTAACTCAGATATAAGTTCATGATTAGCGTTTATGATTGGTTCAACTATCAGTAAAGTTATGTAATATGTAACTGAACATATATTTGGTCAATAAACAGCTGCAGCACATGAGTTTCATAATCTGATATATCCAATTGTGGATGCTGCCATTCCTGTCATTTAGTACGTCCAGTTCTTCAACTTGGCTCCTAAAGTAGCACTTTCCTCCACCGCCATAGTCACATTCGACCAGGCTTTAGTTGCGGGAGTGGTGCATAGCAAAGGGCACCTCTCAGACAGGTGCAGCATTAAGAATTGTGGACCCACAATTGTGGGACGTGCACACAGCAAGTGTTTCAAAACAGTCAAGGAGGGAGGGAACAAGGGGACAAACAGTCATTCAGAGCTCTTGCAATTCTGAAACGATACTAGTCTGCACAGGCAGAGTAAGTGCATATAATATAAGTAACAGTGGAGATAACAGCAAATAGGTCTGACGAACGATTCTTCCGTTTTTCCAATTGCATTAAGGCGCACCCATGCAGGGCGGGAAGACGAGGGGAAAGCAGAAAGACGATCTTCAGGAATGGTGCATACGGATCGCGCAAAAACCCAGACGGCTACAGGGGAGGGGGAATTGGAGGGGGGTACAAGCAGTGGAGGGACCAAGTGCGCCCAGTCGGTAGAGGCTGGGATAAATGCATAGAGATGCCACTCTCTAGAGTCATTGACCAAGAGCAGTGATGATGAGGCCAGGGCAAAGGCCCGGAGGCAAGTGCGAGAGAACTGGCGGGGATGCCTTGGACCTGTGAGACTGTGAGGTACACCAGGCGGGCAGTCAGCAAGCTGTACAGAAAAGGAGGGAGAGAGAGAGAGAGAAGGATAGAGGGATCGGTTAGCAGGGTAGCAGGAGAGAGAAGGAAGAGGAGTGGAGGAAAGTCTTGAGGAGTTTCCGGAACTTAAGGAGATCAGGCTCAAGACGGAGGGTGGCAGGGAGACTATTCCAGACAGAGGTCCCTGCTAAGGATAAAGATCTCCCTCCAGATCTCTGCTTGGAGAACCGGCTCACTCGTAGAAGGTTGGAGGTAGAGGAGCGGAGGGCTCGGGAAGGATAGTATTTAGGTAGGCAATGTTGCAGATAGGTAGGTCCAAGGCCCCAGAAAGTCTTGTGGACAATGCAGAGGGTCTTGAACTTGATCCTTGCAGCCACGGGGGGCCAGTGGAGGGATTTCAGCACCAGAGAGATGCGGTCCCTGGGCTTGAGGCCAAGGATAAGTTTTGTGGTTCTTTTCTAAATGAGTTGCAGAGGGCGCAGAGCAGAGGAAGGGAGGTGAAGAAAGAGGCTGTTTCAGTAATCCACTCTTGATAGATCCAGGGCTCTGGAGACAGTGGGCCGCTGGGGGAAGGTGAGAAAAGGAAGAGTACCTCTGAGAAGGTGCAGCTGGTAGTTGGACTGCTTAGAGATGTCAGAAATGTGATTGGAGTCGAAGATGACCCCAAGGATTATTTTGCTTCTCAGGTTGCTGCGGGCGCAGGGCCTAGGGAGGCCGGCCAGAGTTAGAGTGGGAAAGTGGAAGCAGGAATCCCAATGTGCACAATCTCCTTCTTACTGGCATTGAGGCAGATGTTGTTTGCAGCACACCATGCCTAAACTAGTCTACCACAAATCCCATGCGTCTAAACTGCTTGGTACATATTTTGAATGACGGTTGAGTTATAGTAGAAGTAGCGTTTCTGAAGCCGACTCAGTCAGTCTAGCAGGGGGATGTAGGCTGTTGAACTGTCACTACTAGCCCTCTTGATCTGAGCTGAGATTTTTGCACAACATGGGGGGAAAAGAGAGGGGAAGTGAAAGCGACTTCAGCGTCAAAGAGGATTACGCATATTTATTTATTTATTTTGCATTTTTAAAGTGCTCACAGAGCCCGCGGGCATCGAGGCGCTGTTACGGGAATTGTTTGTTTTTGAGTTGCATAAATGTTTTTTTTGTCTTAGTTGCGTTATAACGCGCTTAAACACCCGGACCCGGGGATCAAACCTGTGTTGCTTCGTGTCGTCTTGCTTCCAAGGTGCGCACGCTGCCGCGGAGCTATCCTCCCAGGACGCATTGTACAATACGATTCATATTAAAATGGCAGAGTGATCCAAGACATAAAAGTCACAATTTAGATTTGAGTGGTTGGCCGCCAAAGTACCATTAGAATATAGTTTGCCATTGAATCACATTATCAACAATAAATGTTCCCTGCAGGGAACTTTGAAAGTCATAATTCTCTGCAGTGATGTCACACACAGACCTACGTGTGCTGCTCTATTTAATCTCTGTGCCTATACATGAAAGAACGGCACCCAGGCTCTACGCCCAAAACTATTTTCCTTAAATGGAACAACAGCAAAACATAAAATATTGCATGAAGGGCTCTAAATTCACTCTTTCAGGCTGTCATGCTCCGGACAGTACTCCTCCACCGAATAACAAACATGGATGTATGCACAAAAAGCCTCACTGTCACATCCGTTCAGACACTGCTTTTTCTAGCATACCAAAAGGTAGACACGGCTCCAAACAGATTATGCCGACCCAGAGCCAGTCTCCAGCTTCCATTTAAAAAGCAAACATGATCGGAACTGAGGAGCCAGACGCTTCAAGAGCAATGCACCCCCCTTTCTTCCTGCTTCCCCCTCAACCCACTTGATTTAGTCAAAAGCTGTGGAAGTTGTTCACGAGAATCTATAGACAGCATACAATTTCTAATGGATTCTTTCCTCCCACCGATTCCTCATCTGTGATAAACATATCCACAGTGCAGTTGCTCTTCGTAAACAGTTCTGCCACCAGGGGGAGCAGCGTGACTCTGGGTCAAACCCGTCTTGAGTTTTCAATGCACCCCGCGCCAGACATGATGTTATGACCATTATATATTGAGGTACTCTGTTTGCCTATGGATCACACTCTTCGAGTTTACAAATTTGTCGTTGCCATTCCCAAACCTGGGAAGGCCACAGGGTTCAAATTGCACGCACTCTGGCCGGCAGATGTCGGTTTTCGGATCCGCACCAGATTTGTGTGTACTGCTTGGGTGAGGAACGTGACAACCAAGATTACGTGTCGTGCTAGTCCATGCACGCGAGTGCCTTCCAGGAGCAGGCTGCAACGTTTTTTACCTTCATCTACAAGACGAAGGGTGATGTTGCACCGTCCTGTTCAAGGTCACACTGTGCAGAGTGTCAGTGCGAGAGGAGCTCACCACCAAGTAAGGAAAAGAAAAAGAAACACTGCAAGAGTCCCCCTCTCCGGGTAGATCCTCGTACCAGAATTCTTCCTCCTCTCTGTAGCCTGGTGAGGTACTTTTTCCTGCCAAATCCTCCACCCCAGGAGGAATGGGAACAATTTTACAAGACACTGCTTAACATCTTCAGTGTGGTGCCTGTGGCTTCGGCCCCGGCACCGAGGGGACCTACCGCGTCTTCACAGACCGGAGGGTGTCTGCTGTGCTCCGCACCCGCATGCTTACGGGCTTGGATCTGCCTTCCTGCATAGATATCACGGCGCCATCCCCGATTTTGTCCATGCGGTGGCAGCCGGCGCTGGTACGCAGGAGAATCTCAAGAGTATGTTCATCTTCAGTTTCAACCCTATATGATGAAGATGTGTGATAACTACGCCGAGGGGACGGACCTGGTTCCCTTCTGGTTTGAACCTCTGGTCTCCAGGGAGGGCAGAAACTTTGTTATGGAATTCTACGAAGAGGGAGAGGACATCCAGGGACAGCCCTGAGACCTTCAAGAGGCCAGTGGTCTAAACACCTCCCTACAGCTGGATATTCTCCCAACCCTTACCCCAGTTAAGCCTCAGGCCTCCTCGCCTGTTTTTTCTCTACACTCATGCCTCCCCGGAGAGCTTTGTGGTGCAGGCCGCGACTGCCAATGTGAAGTTGTCGACATTACCCTCTCTTCCAGCTGACAGGAAATGTAATGGACTGACCACGTTGGTGTGTTTGCCTTAGGCAGCCTGGCCCTTGGTGCCGTGATCGCTTCTTACACCCTGGTGTAGTTTTCATTTGGACTATGGTCTGCTGTGGCAAGCGTGGTGGAAAATATCCGTGAGGGGAAGATGAGGGACTGGTTTCTGTCTATGGAGACAGATGACAGGGCAGCTTTCCGACAGTTATTGCAATCTATGTTAGAAACGGCTGTCTGAGTGGGCATGTCCATGCCGCGGGACCAGTGCTCAGGTGCCACTCATGGATGATAATGTCTCGATTCACTCAGTTATGCATCTGTACTGTTCTATACCTCCGTAAAGCGCTCTGTTCATCTGTATTGTTGTATACCTCTGTAAAGTGCGCTGTTGCTTCTCGAAGCTAGGTCAATAAATGCAATAATAATAATGATGTCTAGGCCAAGCTCCTGGACCTGCCCTTTGATGACTGAAATCTGTTTGGTTTGAAAACTGATGACACCCTACAGAAATCTCAGGCCTCAAAGGCCACGGCAAAGTTGTTGGATCGAGTAGTGCATCAGCCTCTGCATCAAGAGGGCGTGGGTTTTGTCCCTCAGGTTCCTTCATCCCAAAGGGCTGTGGCCAGGATGCCCTGGTAAGGCTGAGGGCAGACGCTTCCCGAGGGGTAGAGGTAGAGGTACCCCCAGAGGTGCAGCAGTGGCAGCTGATGTCCCTTCTGCACATCAAGGGGGCAAACCTCTGTGAGGTTTTTGACCAAGTTCTCCTATGGGAGAGACGTTCCCTGTACGGCACGGAATGGGTCAAAATCACATCCAATGCTTGGACCTTGCAGGTCATTCAACAGGGTTACTGGCCCTCATTATGAATTTGGCAGAAACCATGCCGGTAAGGTAGCCGCCGGACCGTAATTATTTACCGCCGCCTGACTTGCCAGAATCACCAGGGTATTACAGCCCCGCCAGTCCGGTAAGTCAGGCGGCAGTAAACGTTAATCCCCATTCCCATTTGAATCCCATAAGACTCAATGGGAATGAGGATCACGGAAGCACCGGCCCGTTAATAACGATGAAAGTCTGTGGGCGGGTGCCGTTCCACCCACCTGCAGACTTGTAGTTTAAGGGTCAGGAATGAACGTTGCCAGTAAGCTTACCAGCACCGTTGTTTCCGGACTATCAAACTTGCAATGTGGGTTGTCTCCCTTTCTTGCAGGGTCCTCAGGACCACAGCCATTACACCAGCACCTTGCCTCCAGAACCCATAATTTTGGAGGAGTCTGTCGGCATCTGTCGAAGAGTGCGATAGAACTGGTACCGCACTTAGAACAAGGCAAGGGGTGGTACTCGACCTATGTTCTGGTGTTGAAGGAGGACGGGGGCTTGTTCCCATTCTGTATCTGAGTCAAGGACAAGTTCAAGATGGTTACGCTCAGATCCTGCAAGCCTATTCTACAGTAGATTCTACAGGATTGGTTGGTATCTCTGGACCTTCATGAGATCTACTATAACGTACCGATACATCAGAAATACTGGAAGTACCTGAGGTACATGTTGAGTCAACATCACTCTCAGTTCAGAGTCATGCCGTTTGGTCTTTGTTCAGCTCCCAGGGTTTTTACTGAGCTGTTAGTGGAGAGGACGGCATTCATGGTTTTCCCTACTTGGATGGCTGGCTCATCTGAGCTCCTTCCCCAGAACTAGTGTTGGACGATCTTCTCTGCACATGCACTCTATTTCAGAGCTTGGGCTTTTCCCTGAACTTCAAAAAACCTCAGGTCTTGCCGTCCCAGTCTCTCAGATTTATCAGATTGGTGTTGGACACCTGCCTGGGCAGAGCATTCCCGCCCGAGGACCCAGTGGTGCACATTTTTCGGATGGTCAATCTCCTCCAATCCCAGGAAGAAGTCCCACCCTCGGCCTTCCTGCGCCTTCTGGCTCCACAGAACCCTCAGATGAGCATGGCGGCTCAGAATTCCTCACATCCATGGTCTGGTGCTCCAGAACAATGACAGGAAAAGAACCCCAACATCCTACCGGTTCTCAGGGATGAGGCACAAGAGGAAGGGGGGTGCAAAGCCTTAGAGGAAGCTTCCTTCCCCACTTGTGAAAAGCCCCTGGAAACCCAGGAACCGGAATAAAAATCTCCTTCCCCCGAAAGTCTGCAACCCAAGGAGCAGAGGGGGGTAGCAGAAATAAAGAGCCTAAAAAGGCCCATTTTGTGGAGGAGGGGCAAATCTTCCAGTTTGAAGGAGAGTGGTCCTCAGAGGATTCTGGGAAAATGATCTTCTCCTTCAGGGATGGGGAAACTCCTCCCAAAGAAAAATGGGTCCCAAAGGATCCAAATCCAGACTGGGTAGATGTGGGGACCGAGTTAAAACCGCCCATCATCAGTACCCAGAATGACCAGCACGAAAATCCCCTGGTTCAAATCCATCCTGGTGACTGCCTCCAAAAAGGAGGGGGCAGCCCAGAATCAGAACCAAGGGAACCCAAAATTTCCCCCATATCTAGCTGTCACCTTTTTCTTACAGGTTACCAAGATCTCAAACAGAATCCTGTCCAAATCACCTCCCTGTCAGTATCCAAAGTAAGGAAATTAACCCACCAGTTGGCCAAAAATGTGCATTATCTTGGAGAGCAGTTGTTCATCCCTATTCAATTAAATGAGGGGAAGGACTCTGTTCTCGCCCGAATATGCGTGAACAACGGTAAGAGCTTCATCAGCGAGGCCATGTTCCACAAACTCCCAAAAGATCCAGCCATTCCCACCTTTGGACTGATGGACGAATGGGAAATGGACCCTGAAACACCCAATTCCAAACATCTCCTGCCTAGCAGTTGTATGCTCAAAATGTCCATAGGCAACAAGAGCATAGTCCATAAATGTTGGGTCGTGCGAGATGTCCCTGCTGCATTTTATTTAGGCAGTGACCTTCTCAATCGCTTTGCCATTAGTTTGGACCTAATAAACTTCAAAGCTCGGTCCCGATTAGAGGGTAATCCCGTTGACTTTGATGACCCAGAGAAAGCATTTTGGTCAGCTCAGCTGCTGCCATATGCAATTGAAATTCAGATTGGACAGGAAGTCACCATCCCAGAACGGACCCGACAATTCTCACTGGAAGTAAAAATTAAACGAGGACAGAAACTGAAAAACCTCAATGCTCATTTCCAACAGCAAGTTTTGGGGGTAAACCCAACACCACTAGTAAGTATAGAACACGACACCATTCCAATAGAGGTGGATAACAGCGACCTAAAGAGTATCACTCTGGGCCAGGCACCATTATTGGAATGGTGGTTGACGACCGACATTTTTCCATAGATTTAGGTAATGAACTGTTAGGACCAATCCCCAAGGACTGTTTTGACAGTGATAGCGACGATGACACAACACCAGACAGGATCTTCACCCAGCATGGGGAGAATTTCCTGGTGTCCTCTTCCTGCCCTTATGGTAAGGAAGATGTGCATTTGACCTCAGACGGGATGAGGTGATCTTTCAAGTCCACAAGGACTGCCTTCTCCACCTGAAGCCATTAGTCCAAATCAGCGCTTTGACCAGGGACTTCTCCATTGTCATGATCTCTTCTTCCAAAAGGTCAGGGTTTTCCCAACTCCCTTGGAAGCAGATCCATAACCCAGGTTCCGAGTGCCAACCAGTCCCAATTGGGACCTTTTGGACCCAGTCCTGGCGCTAGTGGCACCAGGCTCATAAATATGCCCAGTCCCAGCGCTGGAAGCGCCAGGCTCATAATGCTTGGGTGGACTTACCTGCAGCAGACCATGCTGCTTACTTGCCTGCCAGTTGAGCCTCTGATCCTCTTCTGTTTGGAACTACTTTTCCTGTTGGGTGGGGCAGGAGCCACTCCCTAGATTCAGAACACTGGAACTCTTCTGGAAAGCAGGAACTCTTTTCTTAACTAGGCGTGGCTGTGGAAGGAGACACCTAAGCACTACAGGAGGCTATTTAAACCACACCCGATGGATGAATCTTGCTTTGCGTTATTCTGCATCCTCTGCAGCAGAACGCTCATCGTGTCTTCTGCATCTGATCCTGGGCCTAAGGAAAAAGGCTTACCATCCTGAATCCAGTCTTCAGCAACACCTATAAAGACAAGAAAGAACAGGTTAGCATTACGGTCTTCAGTGACAGCTCTTCACTTACCTGGTCCATCGGCTGTCACCAACGCCTCGCGCTGCATTTCGGCATCTGAAAGACAAAAGCTTACCAACTCTTTGTACGCTCCGGAGGCCTTCGGCGCTGCATCCCGCATCTGAAAGACAAAACAAGGTGCGTTTAAAGACATTGGGGAACTTTAATACTCACGTGCCATTACTCCTTTCCACATCTAACCCAGTGGGTATTCCGGCACCCTGCAGCCGCTCCGAACTTGTACCTGCAAAATAAAAAGACAGTTAGAGCGCATCGTGAAGCAGGCAACAAGCGCTTACTTATTACGTGCTTCCAGGCGCTTCTATTCATCACACGGGCTCCATCTTCAACTCACTTCAGCCCGTCATCCGCCATCGCCGGAACCCTGCAAAACAAGAGACATCATTACTAAAGACTTTAAAGACATTAGAATTACTCGAAACTTACCGTTCGTGCAGTAAACGACGGACAGCAGTCCTCTGAAGTCAAGAGGCCTGCTCCCCTTATCCAGTGAAGAAACTGGTTACAGCACCCTGCCCCGAGGCAGATGGAGAGCACGGCGTTCACTTACCTAAGGTGAGAGCGTTAACCTTTGGGGTTCTACAGGAGAAGAGAAAGGGAAGAAGAGAGAGAACCCAGTTCCTTAATCCCATATTTTCTATCTGCAGACATCTACCCCTTCGAGTCAGACATACAGTGCACAGAGGTCCAGCCCAAAGAGCCAGCCGTGTGTTACACATCACCTTTGAAGATACGGTATACGCCCAGTCAAGACCGGCGCCTCTACGGGAATCAGGTGAGCGTTACAGAACGCAAAGCCTACCACAAAACTCCCGTCCAGGCGCTATGGAAACCTCAGATACTGACCAGCTAGCCCAGTTACTTGGGGAACTAAGGGCAGAAGTGCATGCAGCCCGTCAGGAAACGAACGCTCTAAGAAGGGAACTGATTATTTCCAAGGAGCGAACAGATGATCTCGCTAGACAATTGCTACAGTCACAAGCCGGACAGACCCCGTTACCCGCATCTGGGGGAAATCTTCCTTCTACATCCTATATGAATCCAGTCTAGATCAACCTACCTGGGAATGTACCTCTGGCTCCGCCCGAACGATTTTCTGGTGACCCAAAGAGGTTTGCAGTATTTATCAATCAGTGCCGGTTGCATTTCTTATGCCGGCCAGCAGCCTTTCCAACTGATCAAGCTAAAGTAGCTTTCGTGCTTTCGTACCTTAGTGGCAATGCAGCAGACTGGTCGATCCCTCTAGTAAATCAAGATGATCCGGTCCTCCATGATTTTCAAGCTTTTCAGCTCAGTATGGAAAAACTGTTCGCAAGACATTCACAGGGGCAGGCCTTGGACAATGAGCTTCTTTCGTTGCGACAAGGTAATCAAGACCTTTTGGCTTAATTTGCGTCTTTCAACAGACTGATAGTGGAAACTCAATGGCCTGAGGACAAAAGGATTACGCTGTTTTATAGAGGTCTACGTGGAGAGCTCAAAGATGTGTTAGCCCAAGTAGTGAATCCCCCACAAGATTGTTCGGACTATATAGACTTAGTCGTTCAAATAGATCACAGACTGCAGAACAGGAAGGCCGATCGTTCCAAGTTTGATGCTCGAGTATTTTCCAAACCGCCAACTCCTTCCAAAGGAGTAGACTCCGGGGAACCCATGCAAATAGGGGGTCTGAAAGGTCCTCTAACACAAAAGGAGCGGGAAAGGAGAAAACAGTTGCAATTATGCCTCTATTGCGGAAACTCAGGGCACTTTCTTCGAGACTGTCCGGTGAAACCTGCCAAGAAGGCAGTAGGAGCTGCAGTTACCAAAGTTACAAACTCTGAGCAGGGAAACGACCTCGCCCGACAAGAATAGAGGTCCTCTTGCCGAGTGTGAAAACCAGTTCCGTGACCTCGCATTTCGTGATACCTATGGTCCTCATTAGCCCTGATAATCCGGATCGATTACATGCAATTGAAGCTTACGTCGACAGCGGGGCCATCGGCAATTATGTGGATCATGAAATGGTTTTGAGGATGAATCTAACTCTTTGTCCCAAGGCTGTAAAGGACGTCATTACTACGGTGGATGGTACGGAGATAGCCTCCGGGCCAGTAACGCATACCACTCAAGAGGTGACGCTAGTAAGTCAAGATGGACACCATGAGAAGATCGTGTTCGATGTGATCAAGGCCCCTCAGTTTCAGATTATTCTAGGAATACCTTGGTTAGAGAAACACAATCCTCTGATCGATTGGCGAGCAAGAACGGTCCAGTTTCCAGAATGTGTCTCTACTTGTAACGCTCCACCTGGTGTTGCACTAGCAGCAATTTCTTCAGAGACTCCCCAGTTACCTCCCGAATACCTAGAATACCAAGATGTTTTCCGGAAGGATCAGGCTAACTCTCTACCTCCTCATAGGTCTTATGACTGCCAGATAGACCTGATACCTGGATCTACTCCTCCTTGTAGTAGAATGTATGCCCTCACCGAGCCTGAGAACCTTCACCTTCGACAATACCTGGATCAATACCTGGCAAATGGGTTTATTCGTCCTTCCAAGTCCCCTGCTTCTTCAGCTTTGTTCTTCGTTCCAAAAAAGGAAGGAGACCTTAGAACTTGTATAGATTATCGCTCCCTGAACCAGATCACTGTTAAGAATAGATATCCGTTACCTTTGATCCCTGAACTCCTGGACCAAGTCAGAAAAGCATGCATATATACAAAGCTGGATCTTAGAGGAGCTAACCACTTGGTACGAGTAAAAGAGGGCGATGAATGGAAGACGGCCTTCCGCACCAAGTATGGGCTATTTGAATATCAGGTCATGCCCTTCGGACTTTGCAATGCCCCGGCCGCCTTTCAATATTTTATGAACGATGTCCTCAGAGAGCTCATAGATGTGTGTGTTGTTGTTTACATTGACGACATCCTCGTTTATTCTTCATCGGAATCTGAACATCGGAAACACGTGAAAATGGTCCTCGAAAGATTGCGTCAACACAAACTTTTCGCTAAGTTGGAAAAATGTGTTTTCAACGTGACTGAAGTTGAATTCTTGGGATTCATATTATCACCTGGCGGAGTGCGTATGGATTCAAAGAAGGTCGATGCAGTTCTCAAATGGCCATCACCATCCTCCGTAAAAGGTGTGCAAAGCATGTTAGGCTTCGCTAACTTTTACCGCAGGTTTATCCCCGAATTCTCTCGAATAGTCCAGCCCATCACTGCCTTGTTAAAGAAAAACAAACGTTTTGAATGGTCTACCGAGGCGGAACAAGCTTTCCAGGATTTGAAGCCTAAATTTATCTCTGCACCAATCTTAAAACACCCTCGCCCCGAACTCCCCTACATCGTGGAAACTGATGCTTCAAGCCTTGCCATGGGGGCAGTTCTATCACAAAAGGACCCGGTAACCAATCAGTTGCATCCCGTGGCATTTTGGTCCCGCAAATTCTCGCCTCCTGAAATCAATTACACGATTACTGACAAGGACTTTCTGGCTATTAAGTCTGCCTTTAAGGCTTGGCGGCATTATCTGCTGGGGGCCCGACACACCGTTACTGTGATTACGGATCACCGAAACCTGCAATATTTGAAAACCGCAAAAGCCCAATCCTCTAGACAACTCCGTTGGGCATTATTCTTTGCCGAGTTTGACTTCATAATTACCTATCGACCTGGTACAAAGAACGGTAAAGCTGATGCCCTTTCTCGGATGGGAGTGGAAGAACACTTGATCAACCCTAAACTTGTACCAATCATTCCCGAACAAAGAATTCTGGGTGTAATCGCCACAGAATCCATAGAGGAAGTTAAGGATAAAGCCAGGCAACTTGTAACTCCAGCAGACATACAGAATTGGCATCTGCAGGGAAAGGACTTTGCAGTAAAGGACAACGTATTGTATTTCCAAGAACGATTATACCTACCCAGCACAGATTTACAGAAAAAAGTAATCTCTTGTTATCACGATTCTTTAATGGAAGGACATCCCGGTATGGCCAAGACCTCAGAAAAGATCAAGCGCTACTTTTGGTGGCCGTCTTGGAAAAAAGATATCAGAGACTTTATAATGTCCTGTGGAGTATGCGCCCAAAACAAGAGTCAAAAGGAAAGACCAGCAGGCCTCTTACGCCCTATTGACATCCCACCTCGCCCTTGGCATACGCTTTCTATGGACTTCATCACCGATCTACCTCCATGCTCCGGATACAATACGATTCTAGTAATCGTGGACTTATTCTCCAAGATGGCGCATTTCATTCCGCTCAAAGGCTTGCCAACAGCAGCAACTCTGGCCCGAGAATTTCTCGAAAACATCGTCCGACTGCACGGTTTTCCTTCGGTTCTAATTTCGGATCGAGGTAGTCAATTTATTTCTCATTTTTGGCGAAGTTGCTGTCGGTCGGCTCAAATTGATGTGAGACTATCGACCAGTCACCACCCTCAGACCGACAGACAAACCGAGAGGACCAATCAAACTCTGGAACAGTATTTACGCTGCATGCTGCAACAAACTGAAAAAACTTGGAAAGACATCCTTTGGATAGCCGAATATGCCTACAATAACTCTGTCCATTCGGGAACTGGGAAAACCCCGTTTTTTCTTTTGTACGGCAGTCACCCTCGAACCTCGGAGTTGGATCCCCTCCAAGATCTTGAAACACCAGCAGTAGACTACCTGCATTCTACAATCACCCAAGCCTTTAAGGAAGCTGTTTCTCACCTTCAAAGGGCTAAAGAACAATACAAGAAAGGAGCAGATCAACATCGGAAGGAAGCCCCTCAATATCAAGTAGGGGATCAAGTCTGGTTATTCACCAAATATCTACCTCTAAAAGGGCCACGCACATTCAACCCAAGATACCTTGGTCCCTATTCCATCACTACCATAGTAAACCCAGTAGCGGTCAAGTTGGACTTGCCCCCGCACATGAAGATACATCCGGTCTTCCACGTCTCTCTATTAAAACCCGTGCAACCTCAAACCCGACTAACTAAATCTCCAAAACCTATCCTAGTTGATGGAGAACTCGAGTTTGAAGTCAAAAGCATTCTGGACTCCAAGAATCTAAACTATTTTACCTAATGGACTGGAAAGGCTGCGGCCCCCAAGAGAGATCCTGGGAACCTGCTGAATATGTCCACGCTCCTCGCCTAATCAAAAGATTTCACCGAACATTTCCTGACAAGCCAAAACCCCCAGAGAATCCCGGTTTGGGAGGGGCCTTGAGGGGGGGTACTGTCATGATCTCTGCTTCCAAAAGGTCAGGGTTTTCCCAACTCCCTTGGAAGCAGATCCATAACCCAGGTTCCGAGTGCCAACCAGTCCCAATTGGGACCTTTTGGACCCAGTCCTGGCGCCAGTGGCACCAGGCTCATAAATATGCCCAGTCCCAGCGCTGGAAGCGCCGGGCTCATAATGCTTGGGTGGACTTACCTGCAGCAGACCATGCTGCTTACTTGCCTGCCAGTTGAGCCTCTGATCCTCTTCTGTTTGGAACTACTTTTCCTGTTGGGTGGGGCAGGAGCCACTCCCTAGAGTCAGAACACTGGAATTCTTCTGGAAAGCAGGAACTCTTTTCTTACCTAGGCATGGCTGTGGAAGGAGACACCTAAGCACTACAGGAGGCTATTTAAACCACACCCGATGGATGAATCTTGCTTTGCGTTATTCTGCATCCTCTGCAGCAGAACGCTCATCGTGTCTTCTGCATCTGATCCTGGGCCTAAGGAAAAAGGCTTACCATCCTGAATCCAGTCTTCAGCAACACCTATAAAGACAAGAAAGAACAGGTTAGCATTATGGTCTTCAGTGACAGCTCTTCACTTACCTGGTCCATCGGCTGTCACCAACGCCTCGCGCTGCATTTCGGCATCTGAAAGACAAAAGCTTACCAACTCTTCGCACGCTCCGGAGGCCTTCGGCGCTGCATCCCGCATCTGAAAGACAAAACAAGGTGCGTTTAAAGACATTGGGGAACTTTAATACTCACGTGCCATTACTCCTTTCCACATCTAACCCAGTGGGTATTCCGGCACCCTGCAGCCGCTCCAAACTTGTACCTGCAAAATAAAAAGACAGTTAGAGCGCATCGTAAAGCAGGCAACAAGCGCTTACTTACGTGCTTCCAGGCGCTTCTATTCATCACACGGGCTCCATCTTCAACTCACTTCAGCCCGTCATCCGCCATCGCCGGAACCCTGCAAAACAAGAGACATCATTACTAAAGACTTTAAAGACATTAGAATTACTCGAAACTTACCGTTCGTGCAGTAAACGACGGACAGCAGTCCTCTGAAGTCAAGAGGCCTGCTCCCCTTATCCAGTGAAGAAACTGGTTACAGCACCCTGCCCCGAGGCAGATGGAGAGCACGGCGTTCACTTACCTAAGGTGAGAGCGTTAACCTTTGGGGTTCTACAGGAGAAGAGAAAGGGAAGAAGAGAGAGACATTCAATAACCCAGTTCCTTAATCCCATATTTTCTATCTGCAGACATCTACCCCTTCGAGCCAGACATACAGTGCACAGAGGTCCAGCCCAAAGAGCCAGCCGTGTATTACACATCACCTTTGAAGATACGGTATACGCCCAGTCAAGACCGGTGCCTCTACGGGAATCAGGTGAGCGTTACATCCATCCAGCTGGAAGAGGCAGCTGAGATAGCCAAACTGGAAGTCTTTCCAGGCTTCAGGCAGATGGTTGAAGAGAGAGTCAACCTAGCTGATGCCTGTAAGACTCTGGAGCAGAAGCAAAAATGTAAACAAGTTTTCTTAGATTTTCAAGATCTCTTTGCGGTGGACTCATATGACTGTGGTCGCACCAACATCCACACAACAACAATTGACTCCAGTGTTTGTGAAGCAATATCGATTGCCTCTCGCATCAATGGAGTCCCTTCCTGAAATAATTAAGAACCTTGAGTCCCGGGGGATAGTTTGTCCAGTCCACAGCACCTTCAAGAATCCGGTGCTGGGGATTTTTAAACCTAATGGCCAGTGGAGACTCTGTGCTGACCTAAGGGAGCTCAACAAACGTGTCCATACTTCCCGATAGCCTCTTCCCTACATTGAACAAGGGCTGGCCCAGATCCTGGGGTCACAGGTATTCACTGCCATTGACCTGACCAATGAGTACTGGACTGTACCTGTCAGTAGGGAGGACCAATACAAGCTGTCCTTTACCCTCGGGGGGCAGCAGTATACTTGGACCTGGACTCCCTTCGGATACATCAACTCCGGCAATTAATTTAACATCTTTCTACATAAGGCCATGTCCGGCCTGGGTGAGAGGGGTAACCTGGCCTATGTAGATGATGTTCTAGTCAAAAGCTCAACTGTGGAGGAACACATAGCGGAGATCCGTTATGTCCTGACACAGTTGAGGGCTGCCGGAACAAAACTCTCCTTTCAAAAGGCACAGTGGTGCAGAACCCGCGTCAATTTCTTGGGGCATGAGATAACTCCTCAGGGTCTCTGGCCCCAGGAAAAGAAAGTAGAAACCCTCCAGAAAATACAAGACCCCACAACTCTGCGGGAACTAAGGAGCCTCCTTGGACTAACTAATTACAGCAGAAAGTTCATTGAGGATTACGCAGAGATCACCAGACCCCTGATCCATCTTTTGAAGGGGGGGTCAAGTGGGAGTGGGGTCCAGAACAAGACGAGGCAGTAAGACAAAAGAAGCCTCTCACAAGCGCCTTGCCTAGCTTACCCTGTCAAAAACAAGGAGTTCTTCTTGGAGACAGGGTTCTCAAATACATGCTTGACTGCAGTATTATATCAAAAGCATGACAAGGACAATAAAGTAATCTCCTATGTGAGTAAGACTTTATCCTCTGTGGAGGAAAAATTCAAAGAGTGTGAGAAGGCACTCCTGAAAATGGTGTGGGCATTGAAGAATTACCAACCGTTTATCCAGGGGGAACACATCATAGTGGAGACTCCACACCAACCTTTGCAATATCTTCAAAGTGACAGAATCCGGGCCGGAAATGTGAGTAATTCCCAAATTACTTCCTGGATTCTGTCAATGCAAGGCTTTCCTGTGGAGGTCAGATATGGCCAAAACAAGAAGAGTCCCCTCGCGCAAGGTCTGGCTGACTTGGGTGATTGTGCCAGAGAAAACTGTCTCGAGGACGAAAGTCTTAAAATCAAGGACCACATGGAGGCCTACCTTAATTCCCCACACAAAGTGTATGAAGAAGACCAGTGTGAGGGAATGCCCACTGTCTATGTGGATGAGTGCTCCTACCATGTTGACAACAACGGGGAAAAGGAACTTGTGGCCGGCGTATGGAATGCATGTGTGAATGATGCCCCAGAACCCTCGCTGGGTAAAAAATCAGTCCCCGAAGTAGTCAAGTGGCAGAGTTGATGGCTGTGCATCAAGCCATCCTCACTGCTGTCCAACACCAACTCCACGAGCTGGTCATAATCACAGATTCAGAATATGTACGGAACGGATTCGTGGGGCACCTGGTTAATTGGCAACCAGAGGCATGCTATGTGCTAATAACAAACTATTGAAACATGGAAATGAATACAAATGAATACAAAATAATGATGATCTGGCCACCTTGAATGGGATGACCATCTACTGGAAAAAGATAAATGGTCATTCTAAAGACGAGGGACCAGACAAAACTGTGAATGACCTAGCCGATCAGCCGGCCAAAACTGTAGCCATCCATCGAGTCCCTGTTGGGGGAAATCCAGGTCAATGCTATCACTAGGTCCCAGACAAATGCTCACAATGAACTCTCAACTGCACAATGGAGTAAGGAGACCCCAGATGCTGAATTGATTACGGCTCAAAAATGGGATCCAATAATTGGCAAGTTTTATCAACACATTGAGGACCCTGAGAACTTTCCCCTGACGGAGACCGATTACAGAGGGAAAGAGAACCTCAGAGTGTTGATGAAATGTCCAAAAATGTTCAGAATCCAAGACGGTTTGTTGGTGAGGAGATCCATAGCTGGCCATGACCAGTGGGTGGTCCCTACCTCATTCCGAAGCCTGATGCTAAGTCACGCCCATGATGCGGCCACAGCCGGTCATCAGGGGTTTAATACGCATTAGAAATCTTGTGAGAGGTTGCATAATGGCTACACATGGGGCAGGACCTCGACCAATACTTGAAGTGGTGTCTTGTGTGTGCACAATTTCAGCCAAAAACACTCACACACCGTGCTCTCCTCCAAAAGAGGGGGATGACACTGCCTTGGTCAGATTTACAAGTCGATTTCATCGGCCCCGTGATTCGCTTCTCTAGGGGGAAAAAGTACATGTTGACCGTAACATGCTTGTTCACTAAATGGGTGGAATGTCTCCGGGCCCCAAATTGCAAGGCAGAAACAGCCGCTGCCCTGATGATCAATCACATCTTCTCGTGTTTTGGACTACCCCAAAGGTTTGAGTCAGACCGAGGCAGTCACTTCTTAAGCAGCTTCACTTCAACACTACAGCTAAGTCAATGCCTAGTCTGGGATGCTGAGGGAAACCCTTATTGATATATTTTTAGGTCCAGTTCATGTACTCTGGATGACAACCCTTATATAACACCCCTCTCTTAGAATCCCCCTGACCCCACTGAGCCAAGAAGTAGGTCTGTTTTGCAAATTTAAAAGGTTTATTTGAGAAATATAACAATATATATCTATCACACTTTTATAATAAATTAATATTGGATATCACACTTAAAGTATGACAGTGATCAACAATGGATAATGTTCTACTGGTAAACTGATTTGGTTACTTAGAAGTAGTATAGAGGATGAGGTAGCTGAAATGCTTTATGGTTTCAAGGAAATGCAAAGTGGAATAAATGCAGTACAGAAAATAAACTGATATGGTTTCACAAGAGATAATATGTTCACTTTTCCCATGGTGGCAATTAACCCCCCCTATATGCAATGCAAGGAGATGGAAGTAACGCACACAGTCTTCAGGAATATAATCAAATACAATACAGAATTCAGTTCCCCCCCCAGCAAGCATAGAGGAAACAGGTAGAAGTTTGAAACACAGGCCCAAAATGCTTTTAAATGTGATGGCAATCGATGGGAAAATGTGCTAACTGATTTTAATTCCCTCTAGAGATTCAGGGTGAGTGAGAGATGCTTGTTGGTATTAGTTCAGGCTCACTTTAGCAATCCTCTTTGAGTTATTAGCAGGTTGCAAACGAATTTTAGCAAGCAAAGCAAGGACAAATATTTTTACACGTGGCTGAAATTGAGCAAAATGTCAAATCGCGGTAAAATTCGCAAGTGCATGAATCGTGATTGCGGCAAAAGTATAAAGTAAAGTTAAATCTCGTTCCTAGGAGAAACCGTTCCAGAGATACGGACGATTTAATAAAGGTAGATTTTCGGATTTAAAGTAAAACTCAAAATGACAGGTGACAGTTTGCAGCTTTAGAATGACAGATGAAAGCTCGCAGCTTTAGAATGACAGATGACAGGATTACTAGCAGGCAGTTCTACTTAGGTTAAAATAGTTTGGATTAGATTATTTTAACTAAGAGATTGGGTTCTGCACAGTTCTGGCGGATACTCACTCCTAATTTTGAAATGAATGTCCTTGTCCCGGATCTGGTCAACTGGAATGGACTTCGGCGGTTCTGCTCACAGCGTCTGGGTCAGCTCTGCTCTGCTGGTCTAGCCTCTATGGATACAGCGGCCTCTGGTTCTGGATACTGCTCTGCTTTCCGGTCCGGATCAAGTGGATTCTGGATGTAACACTGCTTTCTGGGTACTGGCAAAAGTTCTTGGCAAAGAATTCAGACAGCTCGCCCGGCTGTGGAATAGTTTGCAAATGATTTTAAGGATGCTGAGGCCTGCTGACAAATACTTTTGCTTGCTGTGGGGCTTCTTGGTTTAAAGTTCTGTAGTCTCTGTTTAGCTTGGAAGTCTTAGTGTTGGATCTCTGGATGTGAAGTTGTCGGTCAGCACGCTCCGCAGCAAATGGAATTGAATGTCTCTACCTGTCCCAGCAGTCTCTTTTTATGTGTTTTGGAAGTGGGTGTGTGCGTGGCATAACTGAGCCTGCCCCTCTCTACTTGTCATTGGCCCAATTCTCCCCTCTCCCATGATTGGGGGAAGGAAATGGATTGTCATCATGATGAGGTCTGTTTATGGGTCAGAGGATCCTCCCCTGGTCAATTTGCCCACAAATCTATATTTGATTCAAATACATATTTCCCAGATACACAATTTTTTGAAATTACATGTACACATTATATATTCCTTATGGTCCATGCTTGTCCACCTCTGATCTTCCTGGGGGCTTGCATTCAAAAATGACAACATTTTGCGCTTTTTGACTGGTTTACCAATATCAGACATTTACCAAAAATGACACACATGTGCGCAAGGGGTATGGACATTAATTGATTGTCATGCCTGCTGGACATACCTCTGGACCAGGAACAACTTCTCCATACAAAATGAGTTACGCCCATAGAACCACTAGACCATTCTACACAAAATGGAGGTTGTCCGATGCATTGCCCGGAAAACGGCGTCTGCATTTTTCACGTCGTTAAATTTCACGTGACTTAGGTCCGTCACGTGTATCACGGCAGTGCGTACATAAGCAGCGTGGAAACTCCAATCGCTGCTTCTGATTAAGTCAAGTTTGGCGTTTTGGTAGCTGAACTCCGGACCTGCGTTCTCGCATTCCCTTCAGCAACTTCATTGGCCTATTTTGAGTGTGTTTCCTCCACACGCTAATTCCGGAGCTGCTTGTTTCCTGTTCGCGTGCCAAGTCTCCACGCGGACGGTGTCTGCAAGCGCGGCTGTCCTGATCTGCGTGAATCCTGTTCGCGTGCCAAATCTCCACGCGGACGCTGTCTGCAAGCGCGGCTGTCCTGAGCTGCGTGAATCCTGTTCGCGTGCCAAATCTCCACGCGGACGCTGTCTGCAAGCGCGGCTGTCCTGAGCTGAGTGAATCCTGTTCGCGTGCCAAATCTCCAAGTGGACGCTGTCTGCAAGCGCGGCTGTCCTGAGCTGCGTGAATCCTGTTCGCGTGCCAAATCTCCACGCGGACGCTGTCTGCAAGCGCGACTGGCCTGGCTGCGTGTATTCTATCGCGTGCAATCCTGCACGTGGTTTTCTGAACTACTTTGAACCTTTCGTACCTGTGACAGTTAACAGGTGAAATTATAATTTTTGTTCATCGTGGGAAAGGAAGTATTTCATGAACTATTTGAAGGTTATTGTGCACAGTACTTTGGAAGCTATCCTGTGGTGCACCAACCCGGTATCTAGCGAGAGCCTCGTGCCGTTCGGGATAAGTCTCCCTTACTAATCTTCCCTTCCTTTGTCGTTTGTTCAACTCCTGGTTTTCTTCAAGGAACCTTCGTGGATTACTTCAGTTTTTGCCATAAGGTCAGTGTCTGAATTAATGCTAAACTGTGTTATCTTAGTAATTCGTTTGGGACAGTTTCTTATGATACTTTATCTATCCTAGGCATACTTCCTACAAAATTCCCACGCCCTTTCCAGTGATCCATCTCTCTGCCTGTTTTATCCAGTCAGAGAGTTGTATCATTTGGAAGGTCTAATTTGACCTGCCTACAATCAAGTCTTGTGAAAATAGGATCCGGAAGAGCCCTACCAAATTGTATCCTTTATTGGTTTCCGTATCCTTTTCAGTTGATATATTGGTGATTTAGGACATTGATGAAGTGTCAGATTTTTAACATGCAGACATTTGGAGTAAGACCCTATTTTCCGCTAGCAACCCCCAGCATACACCACAGGGTCCCAACACCTCTTAAAACGTGCACAGAAAAATCACAAGAATAATGACAAGTCCGTACTATGAATTATCCATCTTTTTTAAAATTATGCTCTGGCCCAGATGGGTGTGGTTTAGGTTCCAAAGCACATGGGGGAAGCTTCTGTCTGCCCCCGCCTCCAGCTCGGGTGGCTCCCAGAGGCACTTCTTCTCCCAAGAGGAAGCCACTTTACGGCCCCCCTAATATAACATTTGCCTGAGTCCAGGACAAGGCTTTGTTCAACCTCCTGCAAGTGCCCCTCCCCTAATCTAATCAGAGAGGTGTCAACTCCTTTTGGTGGGGGAAGCAGGATGCAGCTAGGCCTGGGAAGAGTGGCTGAGCAGGTTTCTCTTGTCGGGGGTAGTTGTCAGGCAGAATTCAGCTAAATGTCACTTTAGTTCCCAGTTTAAATCAAACTTACAATTTTTACATATACATTAAATAATTACTTCCTTCAATTCATTTCAGAATATAGTTTTACATTGTGTCCACCTCTTAGCAAGTCTTTCCTTGGCCTGGTTTGGGTTCCTCTGTTCAGTTTTACACAAAAGTCTGGTGGTTTTAAAACGCCGGCTTTCTGATAGTGGCGAGTACCGGTATTGCATCAATTTTTGGGATCCGTCTTGAATTACTGCATTTCAATAGAGTGGTCTTTTGCTTGATAGTATAGGACCCTTGCTTAACATTGTTTTGATGGCATCTCTATAGTAGAGTGGTGATGTGGAACCCCCCACAAGAAGGTTGTATTTTTGGAGTGGTCTTGTGCCAACTGCGCAGTTCTCCTGGATTCTGGCGTGAATGTGGGCGGCGACAGCTCATCCCCACATCCACACAGTCTATTGATTTAGTTTGTTCTGGGATAGAATAATGGGCGGCGCCAGCTCATCCCCACATCTACCCAGTCTAAGGATTCAACATGGGTCAAAACCCTTGACACACTTCACCAGCAAAGTGATGACAAAGATGTCTGAGATACTTGAGGTCAAAAGGAAACTACACATTGCCTACCGGCCAGCCTCTAGTGGTGGAGTTGAGAGATACAGCAAGACTATTGTGAGCATATTATAAAAGTTTGTGGCAGATTCTGGGCCAACTTGGGACATTCGATTACCCCTTGTCCTGATGGACATCAGATCTACCCCTTCTTCTGCAACAGAAATGTCTCAGTTTGAGCTGATGACTGAACGAAGGATGATGCTACCCCAGCATCTGCTCTACAGAACCCAAGAGCAGACCTTGATAAATGCCTCCACAACTCATGAGTATGTTGAGAATCTGAAAAAACACCTTCAACATGCTTTTGCCTATGCTCAGCGGAATCTAGAAAGATCTGCAGACAGTATGAAGACCCACTATGACCTTAAGACAACTAACAAAGAATACCAAGTAGGAGACCGGGTCTACTTGTACAATTTCCAAAGGAACCAAGCCAAACAGTGCAAATTCCTCCCAATTTGGCGGGGTCCTTTTGCACTTGTAGACAGAATCTCACCAGTCGCCTACTAAATCTGCATCCCCAAGGGCAGTTTGGCAGAAGGGGAAGACAAATGGGTCCACATCAACCAGCTGAAGAGTTGCCATCCCTGGCATACTTTGCGGCAAATAGAGGAGCCAACCGGAAACCCAGAGGGGGACATTCCGGCAACCTAAAAGAATCCACCTGTTAAAACCATTAGTAAATACAGGCAGGGAATATTGTAAATTGTATTTCAATGTATGCATCTGCCCCACTACATGAATAGTAGTGGGGCAATGTCCATAACCATGCTCTGTTCTGTCTCATAGCACTGGAACCAAGAATTTCTAATTACAAAGGAGGACCACTCGGGGACCGGAGGAAAGACACAAGGAGCCCAGAGTATCGTTCCATACTCCCGTCCAGAACCGGCGAGGAGAGCATGTCGATCCAGTACCGATGGGAGAAGCAGACGACTTTCTCCACCTGGACCAAAGAAAGAAAGAAAGAACATCCCAATCTCCCGACTTCCCCTTGACGGGCGGTCAAACTGAAGTCGTGAGGGGGGCTCTGTGGGATGTTTTAAACCACTTCTACTCTGCTATGCTGCAGCACCGTGTTATGATGGTGCCAGAAATAGCAAAATGGCCGCAAAACCCCTGTGCACGCCAAAACCTCTAAAAATTGCGCTTTGCAATGCACAAAAAGATGGCTGCCCAACTTGCCAGGCATGGTGTCAGTGGTGGAATAGAGATCTCACTCCTGAAATAGGTCACTGGGCTCCACGACAAGTGAAAATGGAGTACAGAAGGGAAAAGCAAGGTTTTACTAAAGAAAGCTCAAAATCTTGCTTTAAATCCCTGTTTCTTTGTTGCTGAAACTGCAGAATGCCGGTACAAAACACCCTCAAACATCCAAAATCTTGCTGGGTGCTACAATTCACTGAGTTAAGAAATCATTGTAAACTTGCAAGGTCCTGAAAAGCTGAAAGCATAAAGGGATTTCCGCAGCAACAGTGGCCTGGCTGTGGATGTCAGAATATCTGTGCAGCAGTGGACTGCAGGGATGACAGCTGTCAGGAAGCCTGCGTGATTAAACTTTAAACATGTATAAACTGAAATCAAATGTTTGCCATCTAAGAAGCATTTTGCTGATAGTAACCTATGTTGTAATTGTTTGGTCCTCTGGTTTAAAATCTTGAATGAGAATTCTAGCGGCTATTTTGAAATCACAAGTTTGTTTTAAGCTAAGGAAAAATGCAACAGAATTAACATTTAAATCAAGCCTGGCTAAAGCCAACCAAACTGGAATAACAGTTTTCCTCACAGATAGAAGGCCTTTTCCTCCAGCAGGAAATCACACCAGAGCGATAATTATAGGGTTTGGAAAGAACCTGGTCTACAGAAGCAAAAGGGAACAATGAACAGCTGCTGCTGAGGAAATGCAAGGTGTGAGGACAGTCGTAAATGGCCTCTGCCAAGAGCAAACAGGGAGGAGACTGCTTCGGGACAGCAGGGGAACAACAGGAGTAGGACACAAACAGCCATCTGTGGCTGAACATTAACAAAGAACATTTTTTTAAAAGACATAATTTGCCAGTTAAAATTGTGAAAAATGTAAAAGTAACAGATTTGTGAATCTAAATTTTGGCTGCACGTTTCAAGAGATGGGAAAATCGTGTGACATGTTCTGGAAAGAAACGGCAGAAAATGTGATTTTACACCAAATGTATTTCTGCTAGAAGTAGGAAACTTTATACTCTTATGCCCATGTTAAACGCGCACACTTGTAGACATTTGCTTATAAATGGGACGTGTTCCTGATGCAAAGGGCAAAATTCTGTGAAAAGCAGAGCTAAGATCCCACGGCTACGGGGTTTTGAGGGATAGCTGCTATATAAAATATGTAATCTATATATGTGATTCTTATAGAGGTTGCACATGTGTAAATATGTATTGTGCCAAAAGTAGATGTTGTGTACAAAGGGGCTAGGGGTGGATTCTCAGCCTCCTAAAACCATACCATCAAGGTGACACACTGTTTCTCCCCTCCTCTCAAGGCAGAGAGGAGACTCTGACCCAATCGCCTGCCAAAGGGTCGAGTTTAGGCTAAACCAGCACACACACCCCTTTATCATAGCATAAATAGAGACAGCTCACCACTCAAAAAGACAGACAGATTCACTGACTATCCTGATCCTGGCGGAGCACCCTGTTGCAGAACTCTCCATCGTCCTTGCTCCACTCTCCAGAAACCTGGCAAAGCAGAAACCCATTGCATAGCTGAATCATTTTCAGCTAGGCCTCAAATTGCAGAACCAGAACCCCACAAACCTAAGGGGAAGCATCAAAATACAGCTGGGCTGCACTGTACTGCTTGCCTGCTGAAATAATGATCATCAGAACCAAGAAGGGCAGATCCAATCCAGTCCTGTGCCATGCTGTGACCAGAGTGCATTGCAGATCCAGTCCTGTGCCGTGCTGTGACCAGGGCGCCTTGCTGATTCCAGATCCAATTCCTAAGACCTGATCCAATTCCCTGACCAGAATCTTGACGGACCAGAATCCTGACGGTTCCGTTTAAAAACATATCTAGTGAGTATCTATAGAAAGAACTCTGTCACTAGCATATGTACCTTGCTTAGTTAATCCCTACCTTAAACCCATCCTATCTTGTATTCAGAACCTGTGTTGTTAGAAGTATTTTTGAATTGTCTGAACTCTCTATCCAATCCCTTCTATCCTCCTCCTGTACTAGTATTGCTAAACTATCTTTGCCCTGATATTTTCTCATCTGAAGAAGGCGAGTCCTGCAGGCAGTCATCCTGATCAAGTGGCTGTGTTCCTGTATGGTATTCGTTGTATTCATAGTCATCATCTAGTGTAAGAAATACTTTTGTCATTTTAAAAGTGCAATCCCTGTTTTCCATTCTTGCACATATCTTGAAAAAACGACCTCCACTAAAATGTCCATAACTTCCTCAATTTTTGTGCTAGAAACCAAATTTCAACTTCTGCTTGTAGCTGACATCCACAGCGTTAAATGCCATCCCACATGCATACAATTCCCTCATTATCGCGGTTATCGCTCAGTGAAAAGTTTGCCAAAAATTTGATTTTTGCAAAATTCTGACACATGTAAAACAGCTTTTGATTGCTTCCGACTTGAATTTTAATATTTCAAATTGTTTCTTGGTATTCATTGCATGTGTTTGTGTGCAACTATCCAAAGCGGCTCCCATAAGAATTTATAACAATTTCATCAATTTAGACCATATTTAGTGTTTTTGCCCAATCCATTCTCAAGATAACTTTAAAAGCCATCCTGACAGCTTGACAGTCAATTCCGTTTTTCTCTTGTTACTGCTAGGGGAAAGTGGGATTGACATTTTGTTTGAATTCTGCTATTCCTGAAAACCTGTTCTCTCCTCCTATCTCTTTACATTGCCTATTGGGGGATTGAGGAGTGTGCAGGGGGAACCTTTAACCACAGTGCTATCTGATCTGAACACACACACAAAAGTATTATTTTTGTGCTGAATTGTTTGCTCACTATTACTCCTTGTGTATTAAAGAGATTATTCTGTGTTACATCACCCCCTTGGTGATTATTGTGTACCCATTAAAACATAGTTTGATTCCATTGTAAATACATAAATAAATATTTTAACTTTGCAAACCAGCCTAATTCCTGGTTCAGTGTGACCAGGGGGGGTTCCAGGAGAGGGGCGTGATATGAGTGGTATATCGTTCAGAATAAAGAACTTTTAGACAAAAATAAATAAGGATTTCAGTTGTGCATTACAAGCTATGCATTGACTTGGGTGTGTGCCGGATTGGAATCACTTACATGGCCACCTAGTGGGTTCAAAAGAAACATATTGGGGATCATGTACCGTGGACACGGCCGAAGGCCATAGGTTAGTAGCTCGTAAAAAAACAATGGTATAACAAAACCCTTTAAATTAACTGAAACAACATTAGTTAAGGTGCAGTTAAGTTGAGCAGATTTAACGCAACAAAACCCTTGAAATTCAGCAGATGTGGGAAGTCATGACTAGTTTAACTCTGCACGCTCCATTTACAAAGTCCATGAGCACATACATATCATAAGAGAAGGATTCGCAATGAGATACAAAACGGCATTATGGGGGACATCAACGGGCGCGCGCAGAGTTAAGCTGGTCATGACTTCCCACATCTGCTGAATTTCAAGGGTTTTGTTGTGTTAAATATGTGCAATTTAACTGCACCGTAACTAAAGTACTCCTAGGTCCCGTCCCCTTTCCTCCATACTTATGGGACATCTCTCCGTCCTGTGGGACGGGACCGGAGCACTTTGTAAAAAGCATCCCCAATTTTTTTTTTCCAAAAATGTGTTCTTCCTCTCTTTCTGCGCGGGGCCCGGCACGCGGCCATAACCCCGCCCACCTTGGCTCCGCCCCGCGCATCGCCCATCAGTCCTTTTCTCAGCTCGTTGAGGACTGGTGGCACTTGCATTCTCGGAAGATTTTCTTCCCTTTTTCCTCTCTGGCTCTCGCTAGCGATCGTGTGCTTTTCTGTCTATGTCGTTCAAACTAGACTTTCCAGATTGTTCATCGTGTCACCGTTGTTTCGCGAGGGCGGATCCCCATCCTCTTTGTTTAGAGTGCTTGGGTCCGGATCACCGTTGGGACTCCTGTTTTTACTGCGACTCCCTTTTGGTTCGGGCACTTCAACGTTGGTTGGAGCGGCGGGAGGAGGTGTTCCGACGAACTCCTCCTTCACATTTTCAGGCGTTCATCGACGAGAAGAAAAAACACCCGGTAAGTTCTTTACTTTTCAGAGCACCCCGGCTGGAGGATACCTTTCCGGGTTCCTCTCGGGCCGGGAGGAGCGTTGATCGCTCTGTCACCGGGGTTCGCCCTGAGGTGCCCGTTGGGCCTAATAAATGTACTGGAGTTTTCTCCGAGGGTCTCTGTAAGGGTCCTGTGGATACCGCAGCACGCTCTGAGGCCCCTCCTGTGGGGGCTGTTTGTAGACCCAGTCCTACTGAATCGTGGGATACCAGAGCTCGCTCTGAGGCCTATCTGTCGGCTTCCCTCAAAAATAAGACCGTGGTGCACCCCGAGGCCTTGGCAGGGCTTGCTGTCTCTGAACGGATGTTCGAGGCCCGCGCAGAGAAGGCTGTTACCGGACGTGGGTCTGAGGTCCCTCTTTCAGAGGCTAAAGTTTCTGAGAGGCCTGACAAGGCCTTATCGGTGAAGGCAGTTGCCCACCGATCCCGCTCTTGTGGTGATACCAGATCTGTTGAGGGGGCAAAGAAGGAAAGTTCTTCTTTAACCAGCAGTGCCGAGGTCCTTCTTGGGAAGGCTAATTTGGTGGTTGGTATGTCGCAGAAACATTCCAGGCCTCTGCCGAGGTTCCTTATGTCAAGGCTAAAGTTAAGACCCCTGATCCATCGACGGGGACCCCTGCCTCACTTCCTCACGTGCCGCAGCTCCCCTCAGGTGATGACAAAATCGCGCCCGTTCCCGCCACGACCACGGCGGATATTTTGGGTGCTACCCCTACAACTACGCCATCGGCCTCAAGTGTAGGGCTTGGTTCCTTGGGTGAACATAGAGTCCCTTCTGCGCATCCTTATTGGCCAGTTTACGATTGGAACGCCTGGATGCCTCTTCCGCACAATGTTTTGTTGCCTGCGGGGTCGGCACCTTTGATTTATGTGGATACGTCGGTGGAGGGGCCTGTGTGGCACCCTTCCCCATTACGTCCCTGGATTTGTCTACCTCATGAGAGGCCTCCTCAGGTTCCGAAACAGTCCCCGGAGGATGCCTTTTTCGGTAAATTTCAAACGTTAATGCATACCGACCCCATGAGGGAGTATTTCAAAGGGCTTTTTGGGGAGATATGTCCGCCCGCGCCTCCGGCTCCACCCGTTCCTCCGGTGGTTCCGCCGGCGCCTCCCTTGCCTGCGGTGCCTCCCCCGACTCTCCCGCATTTGCCTCCATTGTCCCCTGTGGACAAGGCAGCGCCCGACACGGCTCAGCAGAATCCTGACCTGTCGGATGAAGCGCTGGGCGATCAGGACAACGAGGACCTGCCCTGCTCTATTAGAGCTTTTCATGACCGGGTACTGGACATGATGTTCTTCTTAGATGTTCCGGTGCCCGAGGCACCCGCTCCGCAGGAGGGCGTGCTTTCTGGGGCGTTCACCCTGTCTCCTTTGGAGCGTACCGGCCTGTTCTTGCAGAAGGACGTTCTGGCCGAGGTCCGCAGGGTCTGGGAAAAGCCACACTCTGGACTTTTTGTCAATAAGAAAATTGACGTGAGATACAGGCTGCATTCTTCGGAAGAGGTGGCCCTGTCGTCTTGTTCGCCCCCCTCCTCCACAGTGGCGGCCGCGGCCACTTTGCAATCCAAGCCTGCAGCATCCTCTTCCACGACGGCTACTCAGGTTCTGGGAAAGGAGGACAAGCTCCTTGACTCCCTTGGGAGGAAATTCTTTGCCAACTCGACCTTGCAGTTCAGGCAGGCCAACGCCTAACTGGTGTTAGCGGGAGCTAATATGCGGATGTGGAAAGGTCTGTCGGAGTTTGAGGAGTTTATCCCGGTCGAGAAGCTGGAAGACTTTAAAGGGGGTTTATCCGACACCAGGGTCTTGGCCCAGGATCTCCTGGAGGCTGCGGCTTATCACGTAGGCACCTCGGCTCGAGGCCTTATGCTGGGGGTTGATACCTCATGGCAGGCCTAGTTGCATGCAACTAAATTCTTAAAAGAAGTGCAGGACAAGGTGTCGGACCTTCCGTTCGATGAGAAGGAGCTCTTTCATTCTAAACAGATGTAGAGCTCACCAAGACGAAGGAAAGCACTCAGACAGCGAAGTCCTTGTTGGTCCTTGTTAAGACTCCTTTCAAAACCCAGAGACCGTTGTCGCAAAGACGACCTTCCTCTGGGTTTAGGGGCTTCCTCAACCTAAAATCTCTGAGTGGATACCCCTGTGAGGAACAACCGCCGTAGGCAACAACGGACACGGTTTTTCTCCTGCTCCTCAGCATCCTCCTCAGGTTCAGGTGGCAACACCACCGAAAAACCTACTAAATGAGGGTTCTCCGCGCTCGCATGGGACCCTGGAGGGAGGACGCATTGCGTCTCATTGGGAGGTGTGGCAGACCATCACAGAAGACAGATGGGTCTTGTCAGTCGCTCGGGCGGGTTTCCGCTTACCACTACCCCTTACCCCACCCGTCAACCCTCCTTTTCAGCTATCGGGCTCGCCCTCCCTCAAAGCCGAGGTTCAGAAATTTGTGGACCTCAGAGCTGTGGAACCCGTTCCTCTCGGGGAACGAGGGGAGGGCTTCTACTCCGGGCTGTTTACGGTGCCCAAACCCAACCAGGCTGGCCTGCGCACCATCCTAGACCTTTCCCAGTTCAATCTTTTCCTACCCCAAGATAAATTCAAGATGATCACGCCCAGCCAGATTCGGTCCTCCTTGCAGATGGGCGATTGGCTCAGTGTGATGGATCTTCAGGATGCGTACATGCATATTCTGATTTGGAACCCACACAGAAGATATCTCCGTTTCTCTCTGGGAGAGGAACACTTCCAGTTTCGAGTGCTTCCTTTTGGCCTCAGCTCGGCGCCACGTGTCTTCACGAAGATGATGTCGGTGATTGCGGCCTACCTTCGTCTCCAGGGTATCCATGTTTATCCATATTTGGACGACTGGCTCTTACACAGCCCTTGTCTGCTGGAAGCAGCTGGCAATCTTCAGTCTCCCCTTCAGCTTCTGTTCCATCTTGGGCTGTCAGTGAACTGGCGGAAATCTTCCATGACGGTCTCGCAGGACCTGATTTTCCTGGGTGTTTGCTGGAACACGATCGACTGCAGATTGTACCTGACCAGGGACAGAATGTCAGATCTGTTAGCCACGTGTCAGAGGTTTGCGCAGTCGGAGAGCATGTCGGCCTGGTGGTTCCAGGGGCTTCTGGGCCTCATGGCCTCGTGTGTGCTGGCTCTTCCTCTTGCTCGTCTCAAGATGAGACGGACCCAGATTGCTCTTCGGAGTTCTTGGCGTCAGGCTGTGGACCTGGATTCCAAGCTGATAATGATTCCGGCTTCCATGTGAGTGGACCTGGAATGGTGGTCATCTCTCAGCAACCTGTCAGTGGGTGCAGGGTTTCAGGACCCAGCTCCTATGGTGACGATCACGATGGACTCCTCCCTCCTGGGGTGGGGTGCGACGTTAGATCTTCTCCAGGTCTCGGACCTCTGGTCACCTCAGGACAAGCTCCTTCACATAAATCATCTGAAGCTGCTGGCGATCTTCCTAGCACTCGGGGCGTTCAGACCGATCATTGCCAACAAGGTGGTCCGCATATGCACGGACAATGTCGTGTCGATGTATTACATCAACAAGCAAGGGGGATAGAAGTCTCACCCTCTCGTGGACCTGTCCATCCAGATTTGGGAGTGGGCCGTGCTTCATGGTGTCTGGCTGCTTGCAGTGCACATCCCGGGCCAGATGAATGTTACAGCGGATGCCCTCAGCCGGCAGACAGTGGTCAGCTACGAATGGGAGTTGAAGGCGGAGGTCCTCACATGGATCTTCTTGCGTTGGGGCACACCGGAGGTGGATCTCTTCGCTACGGCGGTGAACAAGAAGCTTCCTCTGTATGCCTCCAGAGCTGAAGAACTCGGTGAACTGTTCCCTTCTACTCATAGCCCCCTGGTGGCCGGCCAGGTTTTGGTTCTCAGAACTTCAACACCTGTCGATGTATCCGCCGATCAGGTTACCAGTGACCCCCGATCTTCTTCATCAAAGGGAACAGCAGATGTGGCACCCCTCGCCCACAATCGCTCAGCTTCGCAGCATGGTGCCTGAGTTCAGGATAACATGCGTATTATCCAGCCAGCCAGGAAACCCTCGACCAGATCCCAATACAGGAGTAAATGGCTCAGTATCTTTCATTGGTGTTTGGGAAAGCAGTTGGATCCAAGGGTGGCTACGATTGACACTGTGCTGTCCTTCGTATCCTTCCTAGCAGAGTTGGGTGTTCACGTTCTGTCATGCAGAACTTACCTTTCAGCGGTCTCCGCTTATCTTTCTACAGACCAATGTTCCTACTCTCTGTGTAATCCAGTGGTTAAGAGGCATTTTGCAGGCTTAACACGCCTCTACGCTCCAGTTCGTAGTCCGCACCCGCCGTGGGATCCAAATGTAGTCCTGACGGCGCTGTGCCATAAGCCTTTTGAACCCATGGCCACGGTGGACCTCAAGTACCTATCCTGGAAAGTGTCCTTTCTGGTCGCTGTTACCTCAGCAAGGCGGGTGAGTGAGCTCCAGGCCTTGTCGGTGGAGCATCCCTTCTTGGTCTTTCACAAGGGTAAGGTAGTCCTACTGACAAATCCTGCCTTCCTACCGAAGGTGGTAACTGAATTCCATCTGAATCAGTCGATCCCCCTGCCGGTCTTTTTCCCGAACCCTACCTCAGAGGCAGAAAGGGTTCTGCATTGTCTCGATGTCAGAAGGACTCTTACGTTCTATCTTGACAGGACTTCCGAGCTTAGGAGTTCTTCTCAACTTTTTGTGACTTTCGGTAACCCTCAGGGTAAGCAGGCATCTAAGGCGGCTATTTTTCGGTGGGCTGAAAACTCCTAAGGGTATTCATGCACACTGGTGCGGGGCAAGGCAGCTGCGGTTGCTTTTCGGAAATATGTCCCCTGGGAGTCCATCGCTAGGGCAGCTACTTGGGCCTCCCCATCTGCTTTTTGTAAGCATTATTGTCTTGACATGAGTTCGAGAGCTGATGCTCAGTTTGGTCAGGCTGTGCTAAAGAACCTGTTTTAGTAAGGGGTATTTCCATTCACCCATAGTTCCTGTAAGGAGTGTTTGGCAATCTCCCAAAAGTATGGAGGAAAGGGGACGGGACGTAGGAGTATTACCAGGTTACTCACCGTAGTGACCACCTTACTCCTAGTCCATAGTCCCCTTTCCTCCATACGCCTGCCCGCCGTCCACTCTAATAAGGTTCCTCTGTTATTGCTAATAGGTCTACCTGGCGATAGAAAAGGACTGATGGGCGATGCGTGGGGCGGAGCCAAGGTGGGCGGGGTTACGGCCGCGTGCCGGGCCCCGTGCAGAAAGAGAGGAAGGAGACATTTTTGAAAACATTTTTTTTTTAATGCTTTTTTCAAAGTGCTCCGGCCCCGTCCCACAGGACGTCCCATAAGTATGGAGGAAAGGGGACTATGGACTAGGTGTAAGGTGGTCACTACGGTGAGTAACCTGGTTACTTTTGTCAGTGAATATATACATATATATATATATATTTTTATTTTATTTTTTTATTCTTTTGAGTGACATTAAGTTGATCGTTTAATGCAGCGAAACCTGTGAAATGTATCAAGTGTTGGAAGCTGTGCCATCTTAACTTTGTACCTCCGTTGCGCAGGCCATGAGCACACTGAAGACATTACAGGTGACATACGTGTATAAATGGCAGAATTATCACTTTTGATATACCTTTGACTGATATATGTGTGTGTGTATATATATATATATATATATAATATAGCTTTTAACTTCTTTCCAACAAGATGCCTGCAATTGCAAGATGAAGTTAATAGCGCCTCTTACAACAAAAATCTGAGGTTTCATCGCAAACAATTGTGTCAGTGTATAACAGACATATGGTGTGTAGGGGAAACATCCGGAACTGAAATGTATACATACGACCGTATGCAGGCACGGTGTTGAGTTTGTTTGCTGGTTTGGTTTTAATATAGAGCGTGGTCCAGTAGCTTTCCAGATGTATACAGGTAACCAGACTGTCATATTGTTATATTAGCAAATGCAGTATGAGCTCTAATATGGTCCATTGCATAATGTTCAAACAAAAGGACGTTGGCCCTCATTACAACACCGGCGCTAAACCATGGCGCTATTGGCACCATGGTTGCTGCCGGTATTGTAACGAGTCCGCCATGGTGAAATGGGGAAGTACCACCCCATTCCAAGGTTGGCGGGGCCGTACTTCCCCATTTCACCATGGCCCTTCCCCATTCCCTTTTTTGCCCCATAGGGCATATTGGGAATGGGGAAAGGCGGCAATTACGGTACCGCAAATTGCGGTACTGTAATTATCGCCAGGGTCCGTTTGCGGGTCCCTGCAATAACGGCTGGTTCCAGCCGCCGTAATGGCAATTGGGCACTAAGGGATTACCGGTACCGGTACCCTTAACGGTACAGGTAATCCCTTAGCGCCAGGGTCATAATGACTTGTCTTGCTTCATTTGATTGCAGGTATTTTTACTCAGTACCTATCCCAGGATTCCAGTGGTGAATCGGGTCACTTGAAAAAGGCTGATGATGTAAATCATTTAGTAACATTCAATAGAGAGTGAAACATGTTGAATGTATGCGACATTGAGAACAGTGTAGCCAGTATGGAATTATTTTGAACTATGGTGTGTATGTGTAATGTGATGACATACTTTTTTTGTAATGTATTAAATGTATACATGGCATCATTTATTATATATACTTTCTTAAATGTCTGATTCAGCTATATAGTACTTGTAATTAATATATTTATCTTTTAATAACAACATGTTGGAATTAGAAGTTATAAATCCTTTCACCATGTAGAAACAAAAAAGACAAGACACTTCAGAACAAGAAATGTATGTGTTTAAACAAAAAGCCATTTGGAAGATGGCAACGTGCTCATAGATTTCCGCGTGGGTCTTACATCGACTTCTTGGGTTGGTAGAAAGATAGCGTTCCTGTTTGAGTCTGTCATTACACAGATCTTGTGGCTAAACAAAATTCCACATGCATACCCCTCAAACAGACCAATTTAATCTAATCACAGTGGGTAGATAGACCTCTGATATCATCACACAATTCATACATGTAGATGATACTGCCTGGAATAGTTTGACCCAATCAAGAGTTTGTCCGTGTGAATAATTATTTTGCAGTATCACTCTGTTCCTTTAGTTACCACTGATTAACCTTGCGCCTAGAAAGACTTGTGTAAAGGCAAGTAATAAGTGACGTAGCATATCTTCATTTCACTTGGGGACTGTTTCTGTATCCCTATAGTCCCACTACCAGCACTTGACACCTGATGTCTGCACTTACCTTTGCACTTGCCACCTGTTGGCCGTTACTTTTACTTAGTTATTATTCTATGCCCATGTACTGCACTGTTCCTTTCCCCTTACCCCCGCACTTTTCCGCTTCCCACATCCCATGCACTTGCACGATCTGAATGACACCTGGCCTAGTAGGATCGCTGTCTGTCCTCCCTTTTTTCCCCCTCCCTTGCCTCGTAGCGCCTTGGAACACTTGTGTATAGGCTGTTAACACATAAGAGAACCCCATTCTCACCGTCTTTGTAGTCTGGGTGGCACATCTGCAGCTCCTTACAGGTTCGTCCAGGGCTCTCCCGAGTTCCCACCGGCCGTCTCATTTGTTCAACTTCTGTCTTGAGGGAGCCAAGCGAGGCATACACCTCCTCCATGCCATCAGCTTGGTAGTCGGATCCATCTATCGACTGGTCTCCTTGTTCGTCATCTGACTCCCGTCGTCGTTTTCTTGACAGTTCAAGTGGCAGCGACTGCACCACTTCTGCTGGTGGTCCCTGTAGAACACAACGCCATGGATGACAATATAAAACACAATCTATGCTGTTATAGGTCCTACTGTAACTGCTTCTCAATATATGCATCAACACACCAGTGAATTCCTGCCCTTTGAGAACTCTTCCCTAATAGTCTCCCCTGCGTAGATCTTCATTCTGGTTTCTTTACAGGTGGTAGTTAACATGGTTGGTTTCTCCATTATCTGGCCTGGCAGTGAAAAACGTACGTTTACCTATTGGGATTAGGAAGGTGCTCAAGAGACGTTTCTGTTGAGTATAGATTTCTCTTTTTTATGGAACTGGAACCATTTTCCAGCAGAACATTTCCATGCATAAGCATTTAGCACATAGTCATGCAGCTACTCTTCTCCAGACGCTGCACCCATCCGCGCTCTGTCAGGTCCTTTCTCCTTCATGGACAGACAGTAACCCCGAGCACAGAGTGTGCACTCTTATTTTTCCTTGCTGTGGTTTACATTTTTTAATCCCTGGCGTTATCCCTCTTGTGCCCAGCGGTTTAATTCAACTGGCTATGCCGTATAAAACTGGTTTCATCAAGGACATGAGCTGCGACTGGCAGATCCCTTTGTTAGACCCTCACTCCTTCGTCCGGGACTACTTAGGCCCAGACTACCGTTGGGACTGGTGTCGGCCTGCAGTTTGAGGATATGTTTTCTAGTATCCCTCCTCAGCACCTCAACGAATACTTGGAAGCAAAAGGTCATTGTCATGTGAGCGACCTGCCTTTGGTGCACTCTGGCTATAGGACTCCTTTTTGGGAGTCGCTCAGTCTGGCAGGTATCCTAGTCCTCAAAATTCTGTGGTTATGGTTCGGTGCAAACTCAATGATCCCTATCTAGGGGCAAAACCAGTATGTCCAGGTCTAGGCATGAGGATCCCTGTGATGTGGCTGAAGCTGGACGGCCATTATGAGAATTCCCCTCAGTGGGCTAAGTCTGGGGTAACACCCGATGATCCATGTAAAGGGGCTAATACAGGGTACATGTGCAAGGTTTCCCAAAATGGGTCTAAATAGAAGAAAAGGTTGTGTCAGGGTCTCCCCAAAGAGTCTAGACCCCCACATGCAAAATTACAAGTTGGCATGAACACACCACAAGATCGTATATCAGGCAGCAACAAAGCGGGAGCCTTAAACTGCCAATTCCTCAGCCACCCAAAATGGTGGGTAGGCCTGCGAAAGAGCGGGAAAACGCTAAATCTTCTACTTTAATGACATCAGATTCCGTGGACCTTCTGGGTTCTTCCAGAGCTAGTCTGGGAAAGGAATTGTGGACTCCTCATTTCATTGGTCGGCACTGACGGCCCATCGTGGATCTTCAGCAGGCATTATTTGCATTTTTATAGCACTACGAAGGCATCTGAGCGCTGCTTATTAATACCCACGGTGTGTGGTGCACATGTATAGACCTTGGAAAGGATGAAAGGCTGAGTTTTGGCCCTGCCGGGATTCAAACCTGCTTTGGCAGGCTCTGCATGGATGTCAAAGAGAGCGCTCTACTCGCTGTGCTATCTGACCAGCTATCTCGTGGAACCTTGTGGGTGCCAGTCTCAATGGCATCAGTGGCTTAGGCACCTCTGCAGCCCTTGGAACATACTCACGCTCTGGCAGAGGAACACTTTTCTTGCCAAATTCCAGATGAAAATGCAGTCAGTAGCGACAAAGGGCTATTTCTGTAACATCATCCAGGTGATGCTGTCACAGCCCCAGCCCCTGATGATGGTACAAGGAACTAAACCAGATTCAGCACCTCTGCATATTCTGCCGATCTTACAACAGTGGGCCGCGCCTATGACATTTCCACCTCAGGTGTGAGGACTGTTACAGCCCAGGCAACCTTCTATGCTGCCAGCATTTCTACCATGTGTACCATGTTTGCCTCTGCCTCCACTACTGACTGCAACTTATGCCAGAGCTGCTGACTAGATGGACACTGATAACAATCCGGATAGCACAGAAGAGAAGCTGCCATCATTGCCCCGAGCCTTCCACACAAGATTCATGTACTAGTTCAGTTTCTAGAACTAGGTTGGCCTAGACAGAAGAGGGGGTCCTGTTGGGATTGTTCGCCTCAAGGGGGCATGGGCATATTGTGATGTAGTCCCATAGGACTTCATGAGGTGATTTTCCGTCATTACCGCCACCGGCAGTACTTTTTTTTTGCCAGTGGGGCACCTGCCTTACCTCCAGCTTTTAGTTGGAGGTAACTTAGGTGCCCCACCGGCAAACCTGTAGTCGGCCGGTCCAGTAATGTGCCGGTATACATCAAAACTGGCACTTTATTACCGGACCGGCCGACTTGGAATGAGGCCCCCCTAGTATCCTGTAATTAATGGGCTAGCATACAAGGCGTCCAAAGGCAACTTACCGGAGGGCCAGGCGGCCCAACTGGACCCGGGTCCCCTCTCGTCCCAATTGTACCCTGCAATAAATGAAGGCAAATGGTGAACTGAGTTGAATTGTAATTTATTTTTTGTAATGCGCCAACACGCTGATAGGGTTCGGAGTGCAACATAAGACACCCAAACAAATAATACACAAAAAGAAGTAAAATACAGAATCCATAAATAATAAAACAGTTAGACAGAGAAAACAACTATCTTCAAGTCCGATGAGACTCTTGACAAGTCAATTCAGAGTTTCTTTGAACAGTACTACCACCCTATAGTAAACATATCTACAAGAACGTAGGAAATATGTTCGCCACAAATTCCAGAAAACAAATGACTTCATGGTTGATGTCGTGAGAGTTCATTTCCTTTTATATATGTACAATCTGCCCCTCCTACTTAAAAAGGTTTTGCCAACAGAACAGGACAAACCTTATTGTAGAATACCCATAGGTATTTTTAAAAACAAAAAAAAATATTTGCATTAAAATTGAATTGAGTTAGGACTTTACCAAGAACGGAAAAAATCCGGAAATCAAAAAAAGGAAATTTCCATAAACAACATATTTCATCAGTATTTAAAAGTTTAAAAGTAAAAAAGATAAGAGAGTTAAAACAAGTGAATGATAAAACGGGTATGTCCGTAGCAAATTCAATATAGTTTTACATTTCCGATCTCTGGGAGAACTTCAATCAAACATTTGACTACTGCAATTATGTGCTTGATTGTGTGACCTGTTATTAAAGCCTTCCACCAGCCATCAATGTCAGAGAGCTCAAAGGTACCCATAAGTATACTAATTCTAAAGTAACCGCTAACAAAATGCATTCAGCACTTGTAGTTGCTAAGCCAGTCATTGGTAAAATAGCCCATGCAATAGTGATAAGTGGTCTAATGTCTTGTGTGCTGACAGCACTGCTGTACAAGCATCGCAGTTGCTTCTGAACAGGAGGCCTTTTCTCATTGCAATACTCACCGGCGCCCCTTTTGATCCTTTCTGTCCCAGTGGGCCCTGTTAAACAAATTACAAAGTCACTGAACGAGCCTGACGATACATGATGTGCACAAGGCACCACCCTAACTGTCATCAGTATTCAAGTTGGTGAAAGAAATATAATCAGCTATCAATACATTTTATGTGTTTCTATTCGAAGATTAACTCCGTGGTATAACCAAAGAGGAAGTGTAATCCATATAGCGTTCCATAGGTTGCTTCTGATTGCGTTACATAGAGTGACAGTGCAACTGTGAAAGCTTCCCAGTGTTACTGGGCATGTAACATTGAGAGCGGTTCAGTTATTAGATTTCTGAAAGCGTAATGGTGTGATTGTCTAGTGATAGATACATAGGGGCCAATTCTCATAAAATGGGGCATATGAAAATAACACGGAAGATGCACTATTTTTAGATGCCCTATTTTTAGAAGAGTGCAGGCCACCTTATTTTTAAAGGTGACCTTAGAGCAGTGCAGCAATACAAAAGATGCGTTGGTAGCTGACCTCCGACCCTAATGTACGTCAGGCTTCCACTGGCCACATGGGTGCTCCAAGTTATTTCAGAGCCAACAGGCCAATAAATGCTTTGGAGAAACAAGGCATTAGGAAATTCAGTTCTGGCTTTTGTGTAAGCATGGGATAGGCATTTATTTTCCAGTCACTTCCATAATGGTGCTACCTGGCCAACGGGTAGACACAGCTGTAAAAACTATGAGTACCCTGGCATTTGATCTAAAAGCGTCACAAAAGCCAAAACAGTTGGCTTTGCCAATGCTTGTTTTTAAGATTTCTGTACGAGGAACAGGTTAGAGGACACACATATTGCAAGGCAGTTATGTTACACCAGGAGCTCATTTACAGCTGCAGTTAAGCCATTAACTCTAGAAGACGGTTTAACAATTTCACTGGCACGGCTTATACACACAAGAGTTTGATGTTACTGGATTATAGAGCTAGCTCAAAGAAATCCTAACAAGGTGTGCTTTGGACAGGATCAAATAGTGAGTGGGAATTTCTATCTGGATTAGCATGGCCATGGACGGTCAGTGGATGGGTAAATAACATCTACAGTCTACAGTCTGTGTTCCCCTTTTCACCACCCATCTCTTCTATCTGCACTGCAGTGCAATAGCTCAGGGTTATATGTAGCTAATACTCAAAGCCAAAAAGCATTCCAGTAATTGAGGAATAGAAATGCAAGTGGCACTTAGGCAAAATACATGGCAGAATTAGAATACTGTCATGCAGTGCACTTCCCCTGCACCTCTTCCAAAAAGGCGCAGGGAAAGTGTTTGATTTCTGTGCAATTTGGGATGCGCTGGAAAAGTGCAGAAATTGCCCCTTCAACCACCTGTTTTGCACACTTTCTCACAGGTGGGGAAAATGGCATCAGAATGTGCAGGTTATCTGACGCAAATGAAGAGGATGCCCTGGTGAATTGATTTCTTTCTTGGTCTCAGGAGGATAGCTCAAGGGAAACGTGCTCGCTTGGAACCAAGACGGCACGTAGCAACACAGGTTCGATCCCCGGCTCCGCGCTTAGAAACCTCTGGGTATTAAGCGCGTTATAAATAACCAATCATATCTCTAGAAAAACCATAGCGAATCTTGTCCATCGACACTAACAGTGAGAGTATCCCTGTATTAGATATACTGATTTCAAAATAGGGACAGTGCCTCAGACAGTGAGGCGATGTTAGATATACTGACTGATTTTGAGTGTTATGCAGGGAGTGGTGCAGTGTTAGATTTACTGACCTTATAAGAGTGCTTTTCACGCATGTGGAATGCATGAGAGTATGGCAGTGCGGGCACGCCAGTGCTACTGTAGATAGACTGATTATGACCAGCGAGGACGCTCAAGTGTTTGATGTGCTGATTGTACCACAGCCAAAGTCCCATAGTGTTATTTACAGGGTGCACAATTTCAAGTTACTAGCCACAAACAAAATACACTCCAGGACACCCACAGATCTTCGAAAGTTATGTACAGGGTTAGCTTATCCAGCACAAGCTATAACAAGTACATTTTAAAATTCCAATCCATTAGTAAAAACAGCAATGAAAGGTAGGTAGGCATGTAACATAAGTAGCGCTCTTGATTTAAACTCACTGGCTGTTAGAAACCCCTTGTAATAGCCTGGATACTTACTGGCAAACCTGAAGGGCCGGGTGGGCCTGTTGGACCGGCTAACCCTGATAAACCCTGAAATAGATGAGAAGTTTTAATCATATATTATGTACAAGAATAGGTCTTCAATCCGACCCAAAAAACAGCCATATACTTTGTAGAGATCACTGTGTTAATTTGTGCACTTCTTATAGCCATTTTGTTTTCTCTGTAAGGAATTATCCTGTAGCGCCTTATCGCACACTCACCGCATCGCCTTTGGCACCCGGAACCCCCTGGTTTCCTGGAAGACCTCGATCTCCTTTCTCCCCTTGTTCTCCCGGAGGACCAATCAGACCAATCAATCCACCATGGCCCTAAGGAGAAGAGTCAAGACAGGGTTTCAAATAATGATGCAGCCTTTGTTGTTATATAACAAATATTCATGTGTGTTACGTGGTACCGCGCAAGCCAGGCAGAATAAACCACATTTAGGTGAAGATTTAACCTAAGGAGAAAGTAAGCGACACAAAAACTCAACAGAAAAGAAACGTTTTGCTTGCTTTCCGGAACCGCTGACAAGATGTAAGATAACAAATTCTACTAGGAAGAATGTAAGCCCCAGATGCAACCACAGGGGGCACCGACTGGGAGTGGCTATACACCTTGGTTTTAGCCCAGCAGAGTCATTGTCTGTTTTGAGTATGAGCAGCCGGAAGTAAGGACTAGCCGGAAGGAGGAAGAACATGGCGATTCCATTTTTTTTTAAAGGTAAGTAAAGGAAACACTTTGCAATTGTTTCATTCTTCAAGCAGCAGATTGTTTCATTCTTCAAGCAGTAGAGCAGCAACTGTGCACCCTACTGACAAGCAACATTGCATTAAAGAGAAATAAAAAAAGCACAATATGTGTATATATTACATGGCCACAGTAGTGGCCATGTAGTTATGGTTAAATTGCTGTTTCCATAGGAAGAGCACTTTTTGGGCGGCTTATAATTTCGCTCCCCCTGGAGGAATCCTCACCAAACTTTGCAAAAAAAGAATATGGCCCACTCTGAATTTTTTTTTGCAAAGTTTGGTGATGTTTGGTCCAGGGGGGGCAAAGTTATAGGGGGGGGTCCCAAAAATTATTTATTTCCCATAGACACACACGCCTACAGCCCAAACCGCTGGATGGATTTACACCAAATTTGCGGCAGGAGCGGAGGCTTGGTCCCGAAAGCATGCTTACTTTAATTAGGTATAAATCCATCCAGTGTTTTTTTTTTAAAATGACAAAAATATAAGTGAAAGAAATTAGTGATATTGTTCGCTCCGCAGACAGGACAGGGATTGGGCAAGCGGCTTGCGTGATGTGACGCGCTCTCCCATTGGCTGCGGTGAAGTGTGCAGTGCGTTGTATTTTCAGAGACGCCCGCCATCTTTGTTTATCCCATCAAGAGGCTTTGTTAAAAGGAGCGGGATCTGCCGCCTGCACAGTAAGTGTCTCCCTCCTGTTCCCCCCGCTCATGCTCCGTGTCTCCGCTCATGCCCCGTGTCTTTCTCCTGTTCCCCCAACCCCCGCTCATGCCCCGTGTCTTCCTCCTGTTCCCCCCACCCCCTGCTCATGCGCTGTGTCTTCCTCGTGTTCCCCCACCCACGCTCATGCCCCGTGTCTCCCTCCTGTTCCCCCACCCCCTGCTCATGCCCCATTTCTCTCTCCTGTTCCCCCCCACCCCCACTCATGCCCCGTGTCTCCCTCCTGTTCCCCCACCCCCTGCTCATGCCCCGTGTCTCTCTACTGTTCCCCCCACCCCCCGCACATGCCCTGTGTCTTCCTCATGTTGGCCCCACCCCCGCTCATGCGCCATGTCTTTCTCCTGTTCCCCCACCCCCCGCTCATGCCCCATGTCTTCCTCCTGTTCTCCCCCACCCCCCGCTCATGCCCCGTGTCTCCCTCCTGTACCCCCCACCTCCGCTCATGCCCCGTGTCTCTCTCCTGTTCCCCCACCCCCCACTCATGCCCCGTGTCTTTCTCCTGTTCCCCCCCAGCCCCCGCTCATGCCCCGTGTCTTCCTCCTGTTCCTCCCCACCCCCGCTCATGCCCCGTGTCTCTCTTCTGTTCCCCCCACCCCCCTGGTCATGCCCGTGTCTCTCTCCTGTTGCCTCCCACCCCCGCTCATGCCCCGTGTCTCTCTCCTGTTCCCCCACCCCCCGCTCATGCCCCGTGTCTCTCTCCTGTTCCCCCCACTCATGCCCCGTGTCTTTCTCCTGTTCCCCCCCACCCCCTGCTCATGCCCCATGTCTCCCTCCTGTTCCCCCCACCCCCCGCTCATGCCCAGTGTCTCCCTCCTGTTCCCCCCACCCCCTAGTCATGCCCCGTGTCTCTCTCCTGTTCCCCCCACCTCCCGCTCATGCCCCGTGTCTCTCTTCTGTTTCCCCCCACCCCCCGCTCATGCCCCGTGTCTCCCTCCTGTTCCCCCCACCCACCGCTCATGCCCTGTTCCCCCACCCCCGCTCTTGCCCCGTGTCTTTCTCCTGTTCCCCCACCCCCCGCTCATGCCCCGTGTCTCTCTCCTGTTCCCCCCACTCATGCCCCGTGTCTTTCTCCTGTTCCTCCCCACCCCCCGCTCATGCCCCATGTCTCCCTCCTGTTCCCCCCACCCCCCGCTCATGCCCCGTGTCTCCCTCCTGTTCCCCCCACCCCCCAGTCATGCCCCGTGTCTCCCTCCTGTTCCCCCCACCTCCCGCTCATGCCCCGTGTCTCTCTTCTGTTTCCCCCCACCCCCGCTCATGCCCCGTGTCTCCCTCCTGTTCCCCCCACCCACCGCTCATGCCCTGTTCCCCCACCCCCGCTCTTGCCCCGTGTCTTTCTCCTGTTCCCCCACCCCCCGCTCATGCCCCGTGTCTCTCTCCTGTTGCCCCCCACCCCCGCTCATGCCCCGTGTCTTTCTCCAGTTCCCCTCCACCCCCACTCATGTCCTGTGTCTCCCTCCTGTTCCCCCCACCCCCCGCTCATGCCCCGTGTCTCCCTCCTGTACCCCCCACCCACGCTCATGCCCCGTGTCTCTCTTCTGTTCCCCCCACCCCCTGCTCATGCCCCGTGTCTCTCTCCTGTTCCCCCCACCCCCTGCTCATGCCCCGTGTCTCCCTCCTGTTCCCCCAACCCCCGCTCATGTCCCGTGTCTCCCTCTTGCTCCCACCATCCCCGCTCAAGCCCCGTGTCTCTCTCCTGTTACCACCCCGGGTTCCTACTTTGAGAACCTAGGATGCTAGTGGTCTTCATCCATTCAAAAGGAGGTTATGGTTAAGTTGCACTAATAAAAACCTATGAAATTCAGTAAAAAAACTTTGTTAAAGGGACGTTATGGTTAAGTTGCACTACTAAAAACCTATGAAATTCAGTGAAAAAACTTTGTGTAAGGGACGTTATGATTAAGTTGCGCTACTAAAAACCTATGAAATTCAGTGAAAAAAACTTTGTTAAAGGGACGTTATGGTTCCAAGTAAAACCGAAAAACCCTTGAAATTCGCCAGTTATGGTAAGCTAAGCAACCATAACTCGCGCCACCACCGTGCACTGCTAAGACTAACACCCAGAACATCAAAGATGACATCACAAAAGTTTTTTCACTGAATATATATATATATATATATATATATATATATATATATATATGTATGAGTAATAACGATTTTTGAAATTCAAATTGTCGCAGAGTAGCAGAGTGGAAGGGCGATCCCAAGCAATGAAGTTAAGACCATCAAGGAAACTGCGATTTTGGCCAAAAAGGCCTAACACCCTACAGTCATAATAGGGCCTTTACAGCGGGCTGCAGGGTAAACGGCAGCGCTCAAACTCATAGTGTGAGCAGTTGGAAGCCACTGATCCACCTGCTGAGCTGGCCCGCTACCAAGGGATGGTTGGTCACTGGGGCCTGGAAGATCCCTAAAAGAACAGAACCGAAGTGACCCTTAACGCAGAAGCGACTAAAGGAGTAAGCTGCAAGTGAAGTCTTTCACCTGGAAGCAATATACTTCAGTGGCATAATCAGCTTCTGTTAAAGAATCCATGCTGATTATGAAGGGATCGTCCATAAAACAACTCACTTTGTTCCTATGTGCAGCCTATTTGCTTATCCAATGTTTGAGAAAAAAACACAAAATAAAACAAGTAAAAGTTGGAGATGTATATTATAAATTACAGTAATTGTAATACGCTTGTATTTTTGAATCTCCAAATATGTGTGTGTTACAACTAAGGCATTCTAGTTACATGGACCAGTCACACAAAACCTATGGCCACCTCCAGTTTTACATCTAGGTTTTGAGATAGCCAAGGTCCTGTTGTTTTGAGACGGGAGTAACTGTGTTGCGCATACCAGGGATAGTTTAAACAGTACTCTCTGCCATATAGGAAGTCATGAAAGTCCCTTATATATCTCGGTTTCCATCATGAAGACCACATCAGGAGGTGAGTGCCTTTACCTTCTTTATTTGCAGTTCAATCAAACTCTGGGGGTTTACCTGGAGGCAAACCTCAACTTCGCACAGCACGTGAACTCAATCGCCTCAGCGGCGGCCTACACAGCCAAACTGCCTTATGCCAGCAGGCCTTTCCTCTCCACTCCTAACCGCCTTACAATAGCAAGAGCTATCACTGGAGCCAAGCTCGATTACTGCAACGCCTTATTTGCCAGCACATCCGAACACAACCTAAGGAAACTCCAGACGATCAAAAATTATGCCCTCCGAGTGGCCATTGTCCTCTCCAAATCGGACCACATCTCGGACGCCAGGAGAGCTGCACACTGGCTGTTCATCCGGGAACGGAATAAATTCAAGACATTATCCCTGGTCCACTGTTGTCTCTCTAACACTGCCTCGACGTACCTGCCACGATGTGTAGAGAAATACACCCCCACCCGCTTCTAAGATCGGCCACCTCTCACCTCCTGAAGACCCCCGAGTTCAACCGCCTCTCAGTAGGGGGCAAGTGCTTCCCGGTCATGGCAGCCAAACTTTGGAACAATCTTCCACTTACTCTCAGAAAATAACAGGTTTACTGGACCTTCCGCAGAAACCTGAGACGTGGCTGTTCAATTGACTGTACTGCTCCTAAGACCATTACATCTCCCTCTGCCTTTCCCCACCCCCTCTTAACTTCCTTTTCTCTTGTAAATAACTTTTCATGCACCTCTTTTCACGTAATGTAACCTGTAACCTTGCAATCCAATGTAACTAATGTACCTAACTAATGCACCCCAATGTAACTAGCGCCGAGATACCTGAGTGTTTTGTGCGCTGCACCAAATGCATAAATAAAATAAATAAAGGGCCATCTAAGATGGGTTCACAGAGCACACCACCCACCTCGTCTCTCTCTCTCTATGAACGCTTCTAGAACCAAGCATGCTCTCTTAAAAGTATGGGCCTTACACCATTCTGGTAACACCTGAGTACTCTGGACAGTCTCTAGGTATAAATATGCATAAATATACATATCAGTAGCACATCACTCACGCACACACACCCATATAGACCACGACAACCAGGTAAATAGTTTACACTGTACTCAATGCCAAAAAGGAAGCCATCGAAGTCCTGGTTGCAAGCTTGAGACAGAGTGCAACTTAGGCAAACCGTAGGTGCTCAACTGGAACGGGAACTGCAACGGGCATTTACATATAATCCTGCTTTTAATTAATGTGTTGCAAATACAGTGGGCATGACTCACAGAGGTGTTTTATAATTGTGCAATCCCATTGGAAAACACTCTGTGAATCAGGCCCAGTGTCTCTGAGAATCGATACTTTAGGGGCTATCTTTTGAAATTCATGCATGCCACGTGAAGTGCTGTTATTAGAAGGCATACATCTCTCTACCTCGATGGGTTTACAAGGGCAGCCCTGCAAACTGATATGTAGTCTCAAAATTGGGCCAATTTACGGTGTATTGGATATCATCAGTGGATTATTTGATTGCAAGAGGCCAGCTCTCCCCATTCAAGAGTTCCGTGCTTTACAACATAATCAGGAAAACACACAATTTCTACACAACAAATGAAAACACAGTTCATTTTAGAACAGCTGTATTTATTTCTTCGAGAAAAGTCATTTAAAAAAAAGGTTGAGGTATCTTTTATTTTAGGAAATTGCCCATGTGGAAAAGGAATAGCTCAAGTTATGGCTGTATCCAGGTCAGGTTACCAAACAATAGGACACCTGGAACTCCCCCCAACAGTTGCTTATCTTTCCCCCATCCTTCTCTCAGCTAACTGAAGTTGAGTGTTTGGTGCTTGTAAAGTCAGCCTATGCATTTTGGTCATTGTGACTGGACAGAGAATGGAGTACACAAGCAAGTGGTTTAACCTTTGCTATTGGACTTTTAATACATGATTTACACTCACCTGGCAACGTTGGATGATGTCATGTGTTTATCAGTTATTTAGGTGGAATAGGAATTCTCATTGATTCCTGTAACCATTACTCTTCCACTATTGCTGCCTATCTGAAGACATTGGAGTATTTGTTTTAATTTTAAAAACGATAACATTTGAATTTTCCTTCCTACAAGAGCGGCTGCCCTCAATTTGCTTAAATCTGCTTCAAGGCTTGTCAGTGCACAGAACTTTCGAGTCTATATTTTTCTGTGATCTGGAAGACTTTTTATGGCAATTAGAGTGGCAAGGTGAACCAGCAAACTACATGTGCTTTCTTCAAAAGAGCCATCCATTATATTCCCCAGTGATAAGGTGGTACTTTAGACAGCCCCCACGCGTATTCCTAGCTTATTCGTGATGAATTCTGCATGTCTCCTTCCAAATTGCTGCTTAGTATTCCAACTCTCTTAAGACGGTATCCTGTTGTTTCCATGAAGTAAATTACTTTGCAGTAATTTACTTTGTGGTGATTACTTCGAATTACTTTGAATTAATTCTATCTAGTTGTGGGTTAATGGTTTGAAAGGTGGGTGGGGAGCGGTTTGGGGTAGAGGTGGTAGTGAAGGGTAAAGGGGAAATGAGGGATGCCCAATTAAAAAAGAAATCGAAGTAAAAATTCAAAGTACCTAACAAGAAGTAAATTACCAGGAAGTTATTTTTTGTTGTTGAATTGTTGGATCACTTTAGACTTCATGCACATTCAACCAGTGCAAAGGCGACATCAGTAGCCTTTTAGAAACATGCCCCTGTCTCAGTAAAGTGTAGGGCAGAGTCTTGGGTCAGGCATTGTTCGTAGGATGCAGCTACCAGAAAGAATGCTTCCTTTGGGCGAAAACGTTCTACAAATGCGGTTTTCGTGAACCTTGTTGGCATGTTCTGTCACCCACTCCCAGGGCATACAGCTCTTTGGAATGTAAGGAGACAGAGCAGAAAAACATAGAATGGAAAATGATCTTGATGGTGGTTCTGGTTCTCTTGGTCCTTTGTATTTATATTTATATTTAGTTACAATTGGGCATGGAGTTTCGGCTGGAAACGCAGGCAAGAACTCACGGCAGGGTGCATACCAAGAGCAGGGCCTTACAGAGCTCGAATTACAATGTAAGTACACTTTCCAGTATGCATTATTATACAAATATGTCCTTCCCTTCCAAGGCACAAAAAGGATTGAGTCTGGAAGCTCGAAAACAGCCTTTGGTTTTTCTGATCTCTTTTGCCCTGTCTAAATAAAACGTGAGGGCTCTCAACATATAACGTGAAGTGGATAGAGGATGGATTAGGTAGGAAAGAAAAAAGGAGGAAACATCATCTGATTCATGTGAGAGTGCGAGACACCATTATTATGCAAAAGAAGGGTTTGTCCTAAAGGCAACCTTAACCCATGTGTTAACAGGAAATTGTATTTATCACATATCATACGTTTTACTTTTGATTCCTATTAGAAAGCGCAGGCAAAGTCAGTGCATTTTTATTTGTGTGTTTTTCTTTTAAACATAGGCTCAATTAGGTGATAAACCAGTTTGAATGGTTAGAAATATTTTATTTGTTAAAATATAATCCGGAATCTCACTTATGCATGGATATATGTATTGGTTGATAATTACCATAAAGAACCCAATGATGGGGAACTAGAATTGCAAGCAGGTAGTTTCCCTTTTGTTACATTTCTTTGTCCTGCCAAGCTTCATTAACTTTAATTGTTGTTTTCTCTCAGCTAGTAGATGGTTCACATACTGTGTACATGGAACAAAGTGGAAGTTTATTATTGTAGAGGGACAACACTTGACTTCTTGGTGCATTTCGATATGAGTGAAACACCTGAAACAGGTGTACATATTGTGACAAATTGCCATTTCGTAACGGTGTAGTAACCCTGGCTTTTTGATTTAAAATAACATGAATATGCTATGATATGGCATGTATAAGGCACCTGTACACGTGTTTTTCTATGTGCGAGAAGACAAGGTGGGGCAAACAAAGGGAGGACAAAACAACGATCTGGCTAGGCTTTGTGTCATTCAGTTTGCTCAAGTGCGGTTAAGGGGGCGATAAGTTCCGGGGCGGAGGGAGAAGTGCAGGTAGTAAGTGCAGCCAGCAGGTGGCTTATATGTGCAGAGAGATGGGACTGTTGGGTTGCAGGAACAGACCCTTAAGTGCTGGGGGAGCCAGGAGGAAGTGCAAGGGCAACTGGACATGCAGGAACCTGGGCCCGAGTACAGAGGGTATCCAGTTGAGCAATGCACAGAGAAGTTGGGTACATCAGCAGGGGAGAAGAAGAGAGAAAGTGGAAGTGAAAAGGAAGGTCTGCAGTTGCTTCTGGGAACCGGAGGTGGTTCGGATCAAGTTTGAGAGAGGCAAAGAGGCTGTTCTAGAGTGAGACCCCAGAGGAGGAAAGGGATCTGCCCCAACTCTCTGCTTGGATTAATGTCTCACTCTCAGAGAGTTGGAGGTGGATGAGCGGAGAGCTCGAGAAGGAAGATGTTTTGGAAGAGAAAGTTGGAGGTAAAGTGGTCTCGGCTCCCAGAAATACTTGTGGACGATGCATAGGGTCTTGTACCTGATCCTTGTATCCACGGGGAGCCAGTGAAGAGATTTCAGGGCTGGAGAGATATGATCCATGGGCTTGAGGTCAAGAACAAGTCTCGCAGTCCTGTTCTGGATAAGTTCTAAAGGTCGAAGGCAGAATTAGAAAGAGGCTGTTGGCAGTAGTCCAACCTAGAGAGGATCAGAGCTCTGGAGACAGTGAACTTCTGGGGGAAAGTGAGAAAAGGAAGAATACCTCTAAGGAGTTGCAGCTGATAGTTTGACTTCTTAGAGATGTGAGAGATGTGAGGAGAGAAGGAGAAAGTGGAGTTGAAGATGACACTAAGGTTGTTAGCCTCACAGGCAGGAGCACGAAGAGGGCCCAGAGTGGGCGGCCAGAGGGAGAGAAGAAAGGAGGGAACAGGTGTCCCAATGAGGGGGATGTCAGTCTTACTGGCATTAAGGATGAGATCATTGGTGGCACACCATTCCTGAATTGAGGCCAGACAGTCTGGTATGAGGGAGGGAGCATAGGTGGCTGTGGGGAGCCTGAAAGAGAGCTCAGTGTCATCTACATAATACTGAAAATTGGATACGTAGTGATGCAGTGGGCAAGAGGTGCAAGATAGTGGTTGAAAAGACAGGGAGAGAGGTTAGACCCCTGGGGAACACCACAAGTAGAGAGAGAGAAGAGAGGAAAGACCCCAGGGGGACCTTACAGGGTCAGTCAGTGAGAAATGAGGTCAATCAGTCATACTCAAGTTGTCATGGAGGCGTTTGAGCAGGATAGCATGGTTGACTGTGTCAAAAGCAGAGGATATATCGAGGCGAGTGAGGACTGTGGGATGTATTTATCCACGCATCCAAGCCCTACCTCAAAACTGTGCAGTACTGACATGGAAAACATCATGATGGCCAGAGCTTCCCAGAAAATGCCCAGGGAAGTGCATGAAGAATAGGCTGCCACCCATTTTTGCCGATGTTATGGGCACAGAAGGACACTGCCTAAAACCACCATTGGACTACCCACACAGTAGTCTGAAACCATTGGGAATGGCAATGCTGATTGCCAAAAGCAAACCCATAACTGTTGGGAATTCATTTTCTTAAATCCCAAAAAGGGGTGCAATACCAGTACTCACCACTATCCAAAAGCCGGCGTTTTAAAACAACACCAGATTTTACTTTTTGTAGAAAACTGAATAAATGAACCCAAAACATGCCAAAGAAAGACATTTTAAGAGGTGGATCCAATGTAAAGTTATATTCTGAAGTGACTTGAAGGTTTATAGCAAGACTGGCTGAGCTGTGGATTTCAGCAGTTTAAGTAAATTTGGACTGAAAGACACTACAAATCTAAATGTTTAAAAGAAATGAGTGACCTACTTTGAGTGTCACATAGGTTGCAATTGTTTAAATGTCATAGTTTTAAACTTAGAATCAGCATCCTAGCTGCATATGTAAAAAAATGTCTTGACTTAAACTGGGGAACAGAAATGACATGTAGCTAAAAACTGGCTTAAAGAGATTCCAATTTTGCCTGGCAACTACCCCCCATCAGGAGTGAAACTTGAGTCACAGCTGTGTTCCCAGGCCTATCTGCCTTTTGCTGGCCATACTAAGGATATCCCATCTCTCTGATAATTGAATTAAGGGGAGCCCCCACAGAATACAGGAGCTCTGAACAAAGCCCTGTCCTGACCCAGGCAGATGGTTTATTGCAGATGTCGTAAATGTAGCTTCCTCCTGAAAGTAAAGGGGAGGAGCACTGCCTGTGAGAGTAAGCTGGCTTGGCAGAACTGGAAAAACCAGAAATTCAACCTTGTGCTGGGGGGAAACCACACCCCTTTGGGGCCAGAACATAACTCTAAAAAGATGAATAACTCATAGTACGGATTTGTGAAAATTATTTAAATGACACCATAATTCTTGTGATTTTTCTGCCCACATTTTAAGAGGTTTTTAGAACCGGTGGCATGTTCAGGGGGGTTTTAGCGGAAAAGAGGATATTACTCAAAATGTGTGCATGTGAAAAATCTGACACTTCATCAACTAATGTCCATACTCCTTGCGCACATGTGTGTAAATTTGGGTTAATGTCCGATATTGCAAACCAGTTAAAAAGTGCAAAATATTGCCATTTCTGAATGCAAGCCCCCAGGAAGAGCAGAGTTGGAACAGGGGATACCTCCTGTGATATGTGATGGGTGCATGTAATTTCAAACCACTGTGTAGCTATGAAATATGTATTTGGTTCAAATCTAGATTTGTGTGCAAGTTGACAGGAGGAGTGGACTTTCTGCAGGCTGTAAAATGACATCACTCTGACACAACTTAGCTCCCCCAATCGGGAGAAATGAAAGCTTGGCCAATGATAAGTGGAGAGGGGCTGGCTAGTGATGCTGCACACACACCCATTTCAAAGCACATAAAAGCAGAGAGACAGGACAGATAGGGACCTTCAAATCCATTTGCAGCTGGAAGCTCTGCCGGGAAAATCCATACTTTACCTCCATCAACCTTCAGAGAGCAGACATAGAGACTTCAAATCTATCAAATTTCCAGAACCAGAGAGAGAGCAGAGCTGACCCAGATCACTGTTAGCAGAACCAGAGAGAGCTGACCCAGATCACTGTGAAGTGCAGAGACCAGAGTCCAGTCCAAAACCTGACCAGATCCGTGGCGAGGCTTAATTCAAGAATATAGTGTGAGTACCTAGCAAGACTGTGCAGAACCAATCTCTTAGTTAAAATAATATAATTCAATCTATTAATCTAAGTAGAACTGCCTCCTAACTGTCACCTGTCATTTGTAAAGCTGTCACCAGTCATTTTCTAGTTGCAAGCTGCACTTGTCTTTTTGAACTTTAAAATTTCAAATCTGAAAAACGACCTTTATTTAATCGCTCATATCTCCGTGACCGTTTGTCCTAGAGACTTGCAGTAACTTTCATCTGGAAGCTGAGATCCTAGGCTTTCCTAGGACCCCAAAAAGATACTGATAGTCCTTGTAGTTCCTCTGTAATCGCGCCCGGCGCATTCGCAAATTTTGCCGCGATTTGACATTTTGCCGCGATTTGCAAGTTTCTCCACGTGTAAAAATCTGCTGCTGCTTGCCTTCCGTTAAAGAAAAAACTTGTTTAACCTGCCAATCATTCCTGAATCATTGCTAGGGTGAGCCTGGACTAATATTAACTAGATACCACTCACCCTGAACCTCTAGGGGGAATTAAAAGCATTTTAGCATATTTTTCACTTCATTGCCAGCACATATAAAAGCATTTTGGGCCTGTGTTTCCAACTTCTGTAGTGTAAGCTTGCTGGGGCGAACTGAATTACAGTTGATTGCATTTCTGAGAACTGTGTGCTTTCCTTCCATTTCCTTGCATTGCATAAAAGGGGGGAAGGGAATTGCCAGAGAAAAGTGATTACATTGTTTTGTTGAAATCATATTGAGTATTTTCTGTATTGCATTTTCATTCAACATTACATCCATCTGAACTCATATAAAGCATTCTCTACCACCTTCTTCTTCTGTTCCTATTCACAAGTGTGCTAGTGCCAGATTCTCCGTTGTTAATCTTTATCATATCAGATTAAGTGTGATAACCAATTATTAATTTATTATCAAAGTGTGATATATCTATACATTGTTTAATTTTTTTCAAATAAATCTTTTAAATTTGCAAAACAAACCTACTTCTTGGCTCAGTGGGGTCAGGGGGATTCTAAGAGAGGGGTGTTATATAGGGGTAGTCATCCAGAACGCATGAACTGGACATAAAGATATATCAATAAGGGTTTCCATTCAGTATCCCAGACTAGGCATTGACTTAGCTGTAGTGTTGAATTGAATCCTCTTACAAATTGGGGGCTCGTGCCGGACGTTTGGGTTAGATCTACCATTTGTGCAGATTAATACAGCGTGCCAGCTGACCAGATACACATATCCGGTCGGATCACCACGCTGTGTTACGCTGTAAAGCACTCCTCAAAGGAACGCTCTTAGGAAAAGGTCTGTTTTGCAAAAATAAAATACAACTTCTGTAAGTCAGGACAGAGACCAATCTCTAGAATGACGACCTTAGTAGACATGAAAATAGCCAGAGAGCACTTCTTACATAAGTTATTTGTGAGAGGTGAGTGGACTCACCAGGACCAGATGGTCTGGTTGCAGGCCATCACGCAACAGGTCACGGAAACAGGGTCAGATATATATAGAGATCAGGGTCCCTTACATATGGCCCTGAGTGAACTATACATGGCTCCTAAAGCTAAGGATGAACAAGACAAGATGGTTAGGATAGCGGCATACCTGTACCTATATATGGGAGACATGCAGGATAAATGTACTGAAAGCCAAGATCTGGCGAATAAGCGACAGATGGCGTTAGAGAAGGTCCAATCTGACCTGGTCTCTTCTGAGCAGAGGCTGCAGGGGAGCCAGGAGTCAGAAAATGAGAGTAGACAGCACATCATTAAAATAAAGAGGGATATGGACATCCTACAACAGGAAAAGACAGACCAGGATACCAGATTTCTGGCCCTGCAGAAGGAGCACCAAGACAGTTTGGACTCCTTACTGCAGAACCAGAAAAAGTTGGAGCAACAGATCAATTTCAACAGGGCATGCGCGGAGCAGGTAGTCACCCTGCAAAGCCAGCTAGATAGAGAGAAAGAGGAGAGCAATAAACTGATTCTGAAAGACCTGGATACCCAGGCAGAGTTTGATCAGGAGCGCCAGAAAGCTGGTGCCTTCCAACGGCAGAGGGACGACCTGGCAGCACAGATGCAGGCTCTCAGTCAGGAAAGAGACACTTTAGGCCAGGAAGTCTGCCACTTAAAAAAGGAAATTGAAGAAAATCACCTGGCCCTCCAGGGGCTGGATGACCTCCAAAAAGAAAACCAGAACTTGGTAGAGCACACCAGAAGGGTGGAAGAGGCTCTGGCAAGAAAGGAGCAGGCCAGTAGGGATGGGACCCAGGAGGTAAACCTCCTGCAGCAAAGACTGGCCCAGTTCTCCAGGACCAACCAGGAAGCACAGAGGGAAAATGAGGCCCTCTGTCAACACAATGATAGGCTCCAACAACAGGTAGCGATGCAGGAGAGACTGATAGTCTAGTAAGGCCTTGACTGAGGAACTGAAAGCACAAATGCAGGCTCTTGCATTGCAACAGGGAGCAGGGGCGGATAGAGATGAGGTCCGCTGGGAAAGAGAGACTCCTGACCATAACCTCAGGAGCCCTAACACCAGGGGCCTTCATCTCTCCCAGTCCCTGGACTCTACCATCCCCATGTCCCCTGGCGCACATGAGGCAGGGCCACAGGGATGGCAGATTACTATCCAGCTAAAAGTATGGGGCTCATAGGCCAGTACCACTCAGTAATGGAGGGGTGGGCATCCGGGTATGGGCACCCAAGTACAGTACAGTTCAGTGGGGAACCCCAGGAGAGTAGGCCCCTTAAGGGCATCCTGAAAACCTCTGCCCAGTTAGGTCAGTGGGGGGGGTACCCAGCAAATCCTGGCAGCAAGGAGGGATCTGAGGACTCATCTGAGCACCACAGGAAACAGGAGACCAGGTCCCCACATTCTGCCAGCCATTCCCAGGCTCGCAGAATCCGGGAAAACCTGGAAGAACAGACAGGAACCTCTGGGAGCAGTGCCTCTGAGTCAGAGGATGAATGGACAAGGGTTACCCGAACCAAAAAGGCCAATAAGGCAAAAAGGGCCTTGCTTAAGGACCCCTTAAAGCAGATTAAGGCGATCAGGAGCGTCATCACGCCTTACCATAAGAACGCTAAGTATTCTGTTTGGGAGCACTTAGAGTTGTTTGAGCAAATGATGGAGACTTTCCATTTGAAGGACAGCCAAAGCTGTATTCAATATGTAAAGTGGACCTTCTCCCCGGAATACTCCAGTTTCTTTGCGGGGCTGGAGGACCAAAATCATTTAAGATGGTCCACCTATAAGGCGGCCATCTTGAAACATTTTTCCATTCATAGAAATCCTCAAGAGGCTCGCAAGGCAGCCTACAATTTGCAATGTGGGGAGGATCAGGCCCCACAAGAATTTGTGCAAGAACTAAAGCGTGCTTTTGCACAGACCACAAGAAGGGTGCGCACGGATAGCAGAGAATTTATTAATACGTTTTTCCATGCCTTGCCCAAATATATAATGACCCAGCTCGTGAGAGATTTTCATGAGAAAAGATCTTTAGACTGGGTCATTGAACAGGCGACCCGGATCTATGAGGTGCAGAAGCCAATAGAAAATAAAAATAATGCGCCCAAAAACCCCAAAGTCAACAACACCCCTGCTGCTGTCAAGGTGGCAGAGGTAAGGGTCACCCCCGTTTTAGAGTTGGAGATGGGGGGGCCTAAAAACCTACCTGCACCTAATAATGCTAGGCCCAGAAGGTCCTCGGGCCAGGCACAGACAGGGAGCCAGGGAGGCAGCCCCACAAATGGGGTCCCTCGCTCTCCTGACTATGTAAGTCCCCGTTACAAGGGAAATCGACCCATTCTGGGTTATGTGTGGACTCCTCCAGCCCAAGGGGGGGGATCCAGCCAAGCACCTAGCCCAGGGAACTTCCCTCCTAACTTCCCACCGGAGGGCAGAAATTCTCCAAATCCTGGGCAGAACTTTTTCCCCAGGTATCCACCCAACTTCCAACCCCAAAATCATCCATCCTTCTTTCCCCAATTCCCTGAGCCCAGACAACCTAATCTGGGAGAGGGGAGGCCAAGGGTGGAGGGGTACCCAAATCTTCCCAACCCGGGGTATTACCAGAGGAGGGACAGCTACCCTTCCCGGGATCAGCCCAGGGGAGAAAACAGGGCCCCGTATCAGCCTGAGCGGGTTTCCCAGTTAGAGCGCCAGGTTCAAAACATGGCGCGGGATCTGGGTCACATACTGAGGGCTCAGCAGAACCCTCAGATCGGCATGCCGGCGCAGAACGCACCCAACTCTGGACCTGGTGCTCCAGAACAATGACGGGGGCAGCACCCCGATAACTCACCGGTTCCCAGGGGGGAGGCACAAAGGGAAGGGGGGTGTAAAGCCTTGGAGGAAGCTTCCTTCCTCACTTGTAAACAGCCCCTGGAAACCCAGGAACCGGAAACAAAATCTCTTGCCCCTGAAAGTCTGCCTCCTAAGGAGCAGAGGGGGGGTAGGAGAAACAAAAGACCCAAACAGACTCAGTTTGAGGAGGAGGTACAGATCTTCCAATTTGAGGGAGAGGGATCCTCAGAAGATCCTGGGAAAAGGATCTTCTCCTTCAGAGATGGGGGAACTCCTCCCAAAGAAAAATGGGTCCCTAGGGATGCAAATCCAGACTGGGGAGATGTGGAGAATGAGCTACCGCCGCCCACCATCTCATCCCAGAACCAACAGCAAGAAAATCCCCTGGTTCAAACCCATCCTGGTGACTGCCTCCAAAAAGGGGGGGGCGGCCCAGAACCGGAGCCAGGGGAACCCACAATGGCTCTGATCTCCAGTTGCCAACTTTTTCTTTCAGATTCCCAAGGCTCTCCACAGAATTCTGCCCAAATCTCTTCGCTAGCGATGTCCAAAACCAGAAAGTTAGCCCACCAGTTGTCCAAAAATGTGCATTATCTGTGCCCCCTTGAGGAGAAGGAGGGAAGATACTATGCCCCGGTACAAGTACAGGGGCAGGGTACAATTTTGGCACTGGTGGACACTGTATCTCAAGCTACCCTTCTGTCCAGAAGGGCCTTTGACGAACTGAATGCAGGAAGGGGAGGGAATTACCAAATTCCTCTCACCTCACTTCCTGGACAACTTCAGAACTTTGACGGGAAGGAAATTCCCGTTGAGGGGACGGCAGATTTGGACATTAAAATTGGGCGACACAAGTTGAAACACCCGGTCATAGTTGTGACCCCAGAGGGCACCCCTTGTTTACTAGGGAATGACCTCCTGAGAAGGTTGTCACCCCTAATAGATTGCGTAAACAAGGTCCTCTGGACCCAGACTAGCCGACCAATAAAATTAAAACAGAGTGTCAACTATGTTAGTTTAAACGGCACCTGCCACATGGTTGAACAAAAATCTGACCAAGTAGAATTTCACTTCCAGAATAGCCAAATTCCAGACGTGACAGTAATAGCAGTAGGACAACAGACTGGTGATGGAGGGTCCTCTCTATTTCTGAAAATCAACCTTCCTTCCAGTCTAAAGTGGTACTCCACGCTGGAGGGAAACACTCTGAGATTCTATACTAATCCACAATCAGAAACTCCCACTCCTATAGTCCAGAAAGATGTGAAATCAGCTCAGAGCCTGGCTGATATTCAGCAAATTGGAGAGCAGATGTTCATCCCTGTTCAGTTAAATGATGGGAAGGACTCTGTTCTCGCTAGAGTGTGTGTGAACAATGGTAAGAGCTTCATCAGCGAAGCCATGTTTCGCCAACTTCCAAAAGATCCAGCCATTCCCACATTCAAACTGATAGACAAATGGGAAATGGACCTGGAAGCACCTAATTCCAAACATCTCCTGCCAAGCAGGTGTATGCTCAAAATCTCCATTGGCAACAAGAGCATAGTCCACAATTGTTGGGTCGTGCGAGACGTCCCTGCCGCCTTTTACTTAGGCAGTGACATTCTCAATCGCTTTGCCATTAGTTTGGACCTAATAAACTTCAAAGCTTGGTCCCGATTAGCGGATAATCCCATGGGCTTTGATGATCCAGAAAAAGCATTTAGGTCAGCTCAATTGCTACCTTATGCAGTTGAAATTCAGATCAAAGAGGTAGTCACCATCCCAGAAAGGACCCGACAATTGTCCCTGGAAGTGAAAGTTAAAAGAGGACAATATCTGCAAAACCCTGATGCTTACATACATCTAAATGCTTCTCTCCAACTGCAAGGGTTAGGGGTAAACCCAACTCAATTAGTCAACATAGAACATGACACCATTCCAATAGAGGTGGATAACAGCAACTTAAAGAGTATTACTCTAGCCGCAGGCACCATTATTGGAGTGGCGGTTGATGACCGACATTTTTCCATAGATTTAGGTAATGAACTGTTAGGGCCAATCCCCAAGGACTGCTTTGACAGTGACAGTGATGACAATACAACACCAGACAGGATTTTTACCCGGCATGGGGGGAACTTCCTGGTGTACACTTCTTGCCCTTATGGTAAGGAAGATGTGACTTGTGACTTCAGGAGTGATGAGGTGATTTTCCAGGTCCATGAGGGCTGCCTTTCCCACCTGAAGCCTCCAGTCCAAATCAGCACTCTGACCAGGGACTTCTCCACCCAGCTGGAGGAGGCCGCTGAAATAGCCAAACCAGAAGTCTTTCCAGGCTTCAGGCAGATGGTGGAAGAGAGAGTCAACCTAGCTGATGCCTGTGTGACTCTGGAACAAAAGCAAAAGTTGAAACAAGTTTTCTTGGATTTCCAAGATCCCTTTGCGGTAGACTCATATGACTGTGGTCGCACCGACATCCACACAACAACAATCCCCACGGACCCTGGCATGACTCCAGTGTTTGTGAAGCAATATCGCTTGCCTCTCGCATCAATGGAGTCCCTTACTGAAATAATTAAGAACCTTGAGTCTAGGGGAATAATCCGTCCCATCCACAGCACCTTCAATAATCCGGTGCTTGGAATATTAAAGCCAAACGGCCAGTGGAGACTCTGTGCCGACCTCAGGGAGCTCAACAAACGGGTCCATACTTCCCGATGGCCTCTTCCCTACATTGACCAAGGGCTTGCCCAGATTCAGGGGTCACAGGTATTCACTGCAATAGACCTGACCAATGGATACTGGACCGTGCCTGTCAGCAGGGAGGACCAATACAAACTGGCTTTTACCTTTGGGGGCCAGCAGTACACATGGACCCGGACTCCCTTCGGATACCTTAACTCCGGTAATGAGTTCAACATTTTCCTACATAAGGCCATGCCCGACCTGGGTGCGAGGGGTAACCTGGCTTATGTAGATGATGTCCTCATCAAAAGTTCATCTGTGGAGGAACACATAGCGGAGATCCGTTATGTTCTGACCCAGTTGAGGGCCGCCGGAGCAAAACTTTCCTTTCAGAAAGCACAGTGGTGTAGAACCCGTGTTAATTTCTTGGGGCATGAGATTACTCCCCAGGGTCTCTGTCCCCAGGAAAAGAAAGTGGAAGCACTTCAGAAACTGAAAGACCCCACAACTCTGCGGGAACTAAGGAGCCTCCTTGGACTGACTAATTACAGCAGAAAGTTCATTGAGGGCTACGCAGAGATCACCAGACCCCTGATTCATCTCCTGAAGGGGGGGGGGGGGCCAAGTGGGAATGGGGTCCAGAACAAGCCGAGGCAGTAAAACAACTCAAAAGAAGCCTTTCACAAGCGCCTTGCCTAGCTTACCCTGTCAGAAACAAGGAGTTCTTCCTGGAGACGGGGTTCTCTAATACGTGCTTGACGGCAGTATTATACCAAAAGCATGACAAGGTCAATAAAGTAATCTCCTATGCGAGCAAAACTTTATCCTCTGTGGAGGAAAAATTCAACGATTGTGAGAAGGCACCCCTGGCAACGGTGTGGGCATTGAAGAATTACCGCCCGTTTATCCAGGGGGAACACATCATAGTGGAGACTCCACACCAGCCTCTGCAATATCTCCAAAGTGACAGAATCCGGGCCGGAAATGTGAGTAATTCCCGAATTACTTCCTGGATTCTGTCAATGCAAGGCTTTCCTGTGGAGGTCAGATATGGCCAAAACAAGAAGAGTCCCCTCGCGCAAGGTCTGGCTGACTTGCATGATTGTGCCAGAGAAAACTGTCTCGAGGACGAAAGTCTAAAAATAAAGGACAACATGGAGGCATACCTTAATTCCCCCCACAAAGTCTTTGAAGAGGACAAGTGTGAGGGAATGCCCACTGTCTATGTGGATGGATGCTCTTACCATGTTGACAACAACGGGGAGAAAGAACTGGTGGCCGGCGTAGGGAATGCATGGGTGAATGAGTTCCCAGAACCCTCCGCTGGATACAAAATTGGTCCCCGAAGTAGTCAGGTGGCAGAATTGATGGCTGTGCATCAGGCCATCCTCACTGCTGTCCAACATCAACTCCGCGAATTGGTCATAATCACAGATTCGGATTATGTACGGAACGGGTTCGTGGAGCACCTGGTTAATTGGAAAACCAGAGGCATGTTATGTGCTAACAACAAACCCTTGAAACATGGGAAGTTGATCCAAAACATTGATGATCTGGTCACCTCGAATGAGATGACCATCTATTGGAAAAAGATCAAGGGTCATTCCAAAGTAGAGGGACCAGACAAGACTGGAAATGACTTAGCTGATCAGCTGGCCAAAACCGGGGCCATCCAAGGGGATCTAATTGAGATTGAGTCCCTGTTGGGGGAAATCCAGGTCACTGCTATCACTAGGTCCCAGACAAATGCTCACAACGACCTTTCAATTGCACAATGGAGTAAGGAGACCCCTGATGCTGATTTGATTACAGCTCAGAAGGGGGATCCAATTATTGGTAAATTTTACCAGCACATTGAGGACCCTGAGAACTTTCCCCTGACGGATACCGATTACACTGGGAAAGAGGACCTAAGAGTGTTGATGAAATGTCCAAAAATGTTCCGGATCCAAGACGGTTTGTTGGGAAGGAAATCCAAAGCTGGCCATGACCAGTGGGTGGTTCCTACCTCATTCCGAAGCCTGATGTTAAGTCACGCCCATGATGCGGCCACCGCCGGTCATAGGGGGTTTCACACAACACTGGAAATCTTAAGAGAGGTTGCATACTGGCCACACATGGGGCAGGACCTCGACCAATATTTGAAGGGGTGTCTTGTGTGTGCACAATTTCAGCCATCATCCCTCACGCACCGTGCGCCTCTCCAAAAGAGGGGGATGACACTGCCATGGTCAGATTTACAAATCGACTTTGTAGGCCCCGTGATTCGCTCTGCTAGGGGGAATAAGTACATGTTGACTGTGACATGCTTGTTTACCAAGTGGGTGGAATGTCTCCCAGCCCCAAATTGCAAGGCAGAAACTGCAGCTGCCTTGATGATTAACCACATCTTTTCCCGTTTTGGTCTACCTCAAAGGATTGAGTCAGACAGAGGTAGCCACTTCACCAGTGAAGTAATGACAAAGATGTGGGAGATACTGGGGGTCAAAAGAAAGTTGCATATTGCTTACCGGCCAGCTTCTTCTGGGGCAGTAGAGAGATATAACCGGACAATTGTGAGCATCTTAAAAAAGTTTGTGGCAGATTCTGGGCCAAGTTGGGATATCCGATTACCTCTGGTCCTAATGGCCATCAGATCTACCCCTTCATCTGCAACCAAAATGTCACCATTTGAGTTGATGACTGGGCGCAAGATGGTGCTTCCGCAGCATTTGCTCTAAAGGACCCAAGAGCAGACACTGATAAATGCCTCCACTACTCATGAGTATGTGGAGAATTTAAGGAAACACCTCCAACATGCTTTTGCTTACGCTCAGCGGAATCTAGAAAGATCGGCTGATAGCATGAAGACCCACTATGACCTGAAGACTTCCAGGAAGGAATATCAGGTGGGGGACCGGGTCTATCTATACAACTTCCAAAGAAACCAGGCAAAACAGCGGAAATTTTTGCCTACGTGGAAGGGACCCTTTGAGATCATCGACAAGATCTCCCCTGTGGCCTACAAAATCCACATCCCCAAAGGTCCTTTGGCAGAGGGGGAAGACAAGTGGGTCCACATAAACCAGTTGAAATGTTGCCATCCCAGGCACACTCTGCAACAACTTGAGGAATCCTCTGGAATCGTAGCGGGTACTGTCTTAGACTAATTCAGTTCCAACCATAAAACATACCACATCTAGTCTCTAAAATATTGTGATTTGCATGAAACTGTCTCTTAGTTATACTGTTTTTTTTCAAAATAAGAAGGTAATGTTTCGTTATGATGAAATGCATATGCTGCCCCACTATCTCAACAGTGGTGGAAAATGTCTATGAATAGGTATTGCCGCTCTTCCTTTGTCGTCCTAGGAGAAAGAAAACCTGGAGACGGGACAAGGAGGACGATCCGGAGACCGGGAGCAGAGACGCAACGGGCCCGGGGTACCGCCCAATCTTCCCATCAGGACCGGCGAGGAGAACCGATCGATCAGTACCGGATGGAGGAAAAGATGCTGAACTGTGCCATCTATTGGAAGAAGATGAGGAAACATCCCAGGTCTTGCGAGTCCCATTAGTGAAATAGAATGGCCATTGCAAGAGGGGGGCTTGTGGGATGTATTTATCCACGCATCCAAGCCCTACCTCAAAACTGTGCAGTACTGACATGGAAAACATCATGATGGCCAGAGCTTCCCAGAAAATGCCCAGGGAAGTGCATGAAGAATAGGCTGCCACCCATTTTTGCCGATGTTATGGGCACAGAAGGACACTGCCTAAAACCACCATTGGACTACCCACACAGTAGTCTGAAACCATTGGGAATCATTGCCAAAAGCAAACCCATAACTGTTGGGAATTCATTTTCTTAAATCCCAAAAAGGGGTGCAGTACCAGTACTCACCACTATCCAAAAGCCGGCGTTTTAAAACAACACCAGATTTTACTTTTTGTAGAAAACTGAATAAATGAACCCAAAACATGCCAAAGAAAGACATTTTAAGAGGTGGATCCAATGTAAAGTTATATTCTGAAGTGACTTGAAGGTTTATAGCAAGACTGGCTGAGCTGTGGATTTCAGCAGTTTAAGTAAATTTGGACTGAAAGACACTACAAATCTAAATGTTTAAAAGAAATGAGTGACCTACTTTGAGTGTCACATAGGTTGCAATTGTTTAAATGTCATAGTTTTAAACTTAGAATCAGCATCCTAGCTGCATATGTAAAAAAATGTCTTGACTTAAACTGGGGAACAGAAATGACATGTAGCTAAAAACTGGCTTAAAGAGATTCCAATTTTGCCTGGCAACTACCCCCCATCAGGAGTGAAACTTGAGTCACAGCTGTGTTCCCAGGCCTATCTGCCTTTTGCTGGCCACACTAAGGATATGCCATCTCTCTGATAATTGAATTAAGGGGAGCCCCCACAGAATACAGGAGCTCTGAACAAAGCCCTGTCCTGACCCAGGCAGATGGTTTATTGCAGATGTCGTAAATGTAGCTTCCTCCTGGAAGTAAAGGGGAGGAGCACTGCCTGTGAGAGCAAGCTGGCTTGGCAGAACTGGAAAAAACAGAAATTCAACCTTGTGCTGGGGGGAAACCACACCCCTTTGAGGCCAGAACATAACTCTAAAAAGATGAATAACTCATAGTACGGATTTGTGAAAATTATTTAAATGACACCATAATTCTTGTGATTTTTCTGCCCACATTTTAAGAGGTTTTTAGAACCGGTGGCATGTTCAGGGGGGTTTTAGCGGAAAAGAGGATATTACTCAAAATGTGTGCATGTGAAAAATCTGACACTTCATCAACTAATGTCCATACTCCTTGCGCACATGTGTGTAAATTTGGGTTAATGTCCGATATTGCAAACCAGTTAAAAAGTGCAAAATATTGCCATTTCTGAATGCAAGCCCCCAGGAAGAGCAGAGTTGGAACAGGGGATACCTCCTGTGATATGTGATGGGTGCATGTAATTTCAAACCACTGTGTAGCTATGAAATATGTATTTGGTTCAAATCTAGATTTGTGTGCAAGTTGACAGGAGGAGTGGACTTTCTGCAGGCTGTAAAATGACATCACTCTGACACAACTTAGCTCCCCCAATCAGGGGAGAAATGAAAGCTTGGCCAATGATAAGTGGAGAGGGGCTGGTTAGTGATGCTGCACACACACCCATTTCAAAACACATAAAAGCAGAGAGACAGGACAGATAGGGACCTTCAAATCCATTTGCAGCTGGAAGCTCTGCCGGGACAATCCATACTTTACCTCCATCAACCTTCAGAGAGCAGACATAGAGACTTCAAATCTATCAAATTTCCAGAACCAGAGAGAGAGCAGAGCTGACCCAGATCACTGTTAGCAGAACCAGAGAGAGCTGACCCAGATCACTATGAAGTGCAGAGACCAGAGTCCAGTCCAAAACCTGACCAGATCCGTGGCGAGGCTTAATTCAAGAATATAGTGTGAGTACCTAGCAAGACTGTGCAGAACCAATCTCTTAGTTAAAATAATATAATTCAATCTATTAATCTAAGTAGAACTGCCTCCTAACTGTCACCTGTCATTTGTAAAGCTGTCACCTGTCATTTTCTAGTTGCAAGCTGCACTTGTCTTTTTGAACTTTAAAATTTCAAATCTGAAAAACGACCTTTATTTAATCGCTCATATCTCCGTGACCGTTTGTCCTAGAGACTTGCAGTAACTTTCATCTGGAAGCTGAGACCCCAAAAAGATAGTGATAGTCCTTGTAGTTCCTCTGTAATCGCGCCCGGCGCATTCGCAAATTTTGCCGCGATTTGACATTTTGCCGCGATTTGCAAGTTTCTCCACGTGTAAAAATCTGCTGCTGCTGCTTGCTTTCCGTTAAAGAAAAAAACTTGTTTAACCTGCCAATCATTCCTGAATCATTGCTAGGGTGAGCCTGGACTAATATTAACTAGATACCACTCACCCTGAACCTCTAGGGGGAATTAAAAGCATTTTAGCCTATTTTTCACTTCATTGCCAGCACATATAAAAGCATTTTGGGCCTGTGTTTCCAACTTCTGTAGTGTAAGCTTGCTGGGGTGAACTGAATTACATTTGATTGCATTTCTGAGAACTGTGTGCTTTCCTTCCATTTCCTTGCATTGCATAAAAGGGGGGAGGGGATTGCCAGAGAAAAGTGATTACATTGTTTTGTTGAAATCATATTGAGTATTTTCTGTATTGCATTTTCATTCAACATTACATCCATCTGAACTTATATAAAGCATTCTCTACCACCTTCTTCTTCTGTTCCTATTCACAAGTGTGCTAGTGCCAGATTCTCCGTTGTTAATCTTTATCATATCAGATTAAGTGTGATAACCAATTATTAATTTATTATCAAAGTGTGATATATCTATACATTGTTTAATTTTTTTCAAATAAATCTTTTAAATTTGCAAAACAAACCTACTTCTTGGCTCAGTGGGGTCAGGGGGATTCTAAGAGAGGGGTGTTATATAGGGGTAGTCATCCAGAACGCATGAACTGGACATAAAGATATATCAATAAGGGTTTCCATTCAGTATCCCAGACTAGGCATTGACTTAGCTGTAGTGTTGAATTGAATCCTCTTACAGGACAGAAAGGAGATTAGAGTCAAGATTGGAGAGCAAGTCTTCATGGGTGTTCGGGAGAGCAGTTTCAGTGCTTCCGGCAGCTTTGAAGCCAGAGATTGGTGGTCGTGGAGACAAACAGAATCAGTATGCAGATTAAGCTGGGAGATGGCCAGCTTTTCCAGGAGTTTGCCCAGGAAAGGAGTGATGAAGATCGGGCAATATTTAGCCGGAGAGGAAGGATCGGCTGAGGGCTTCTTTAGAAGGGGGTGCACAAGGGAGTGCTGAAGGGGGATAGAAAAGTTACAGTGGCAAAGGAGTGATTATAGAAAACGGGCAAAGCTGGAGCAAGGGTGTCGATGTGGTGCTTAATAGGTATGGATGAGCAGGGGAGAACCTGCTTTGACAAGACTTTCATCAATCAGACTTGTCTAGAAACATACTCAGGGAAAAGAAGGAGAAAGGAGGGGGTGTGATGGCCTCAGATGGGCCAGAAGTGGTAGAGGAGGAGGGAGAGGAAGAGAGGATGGATAATTCCATCTCTGAAAGGGTAATCCACCAATCAGATTCCCTTTTATAAGCTTTATGCCAAAAGCACAATTTACACTTGTGCTCTTGCGCATCAGTAGTCGGATCTGCAAATCCTGCTCTCCAGTGGCTCAGAGCAGGTTCAGAGGTCACAGGTGCAGTGACAGCCACATCCCTGCAATAAAGGGGCCCCATTTAAGATATGTACCCCATTCCCAAACCACATAATTATGAGACTTACATAGCTATGAGATTGCTGTTCAGGTGGAACGTATATATTTAAATATAGATTTAAATATAAGCCATATCTGAGTTTAAAGTATAGTGGTCAGCATCTTGCTTAATTATCCAAGCCACATCAATTTGATATCACACGTGTCAGCCCTGTGAGCCCAGCCCAGCTGTGAAACGGTTATGCATATTTCCCTCAACCAGGCTGCCTTTGATGCTGCGAGCAGTACAGTAGACTTGAGATGGCCTATCTTTGTTCCTTTTGAGGGCCGGTAACACCCTCCCGTCAGAGACAGCCACTCCACAGGAACTGGGAACAGGAATCAATAGACACACTCGCTCACAAGAGGCATGGCCTCACACCCGAGTGCTGCATACCATGAAGCCTTTGAGACTATTGAGAAGGGAAGGGGTGGGTTTATTGTAGACAGAGGGAGCACTTTACAGTTGGAGGAAGGTTCCACCAACTTGTTTCTCTCTGCCCCTTTCCACTTCCTTCAGCACAAATCACTTTGGGTGTGATGTCAGAAGGCAAAGTCCTATATTTCTGAAGACAGGGATTATACCCTTAAAGCGTGTTAGCTGTAGCCCAGTCACCTGTGTGCTTTTGCCTTTAAAAGAAGGTATATTCCATTCCTTCTGGGATTCCCCCTTGAATAAAAACTTGAGGATGAATTCATTGAACCTCTGTTGGGAGAGTTGTTATCACGAAAGTCCTCCACCAGTGAGGTGAAGACTGTGGGCCGAGCAAAAATAGCGTTACTGCCTGCTGATGCGGCGAAATTAGCACTGCATAACAACCAGGCGTGAATGCGCCCCTGACTTCAGCGGTAACTCTATTAGCGCCCGGCGGAAACTGCACCGAAATAAGGGTTACCACCGAGAAGCTGGCGCTAATAGCACTACTGCCGGCGTACCCAGCGCTATTGGCGCCGGTGGAAATTGCGTCATTGCCGGAACGGGAAGCATTGCTGTGGCCATTTTAAAAATCACAATTCATTAAATATCTCCACTTTCTGCAGCCATTGGGTCCTGGAAAGAAGCAAGAATGTCCCAGGATAGGATAAATGGCAGGGTGGCAGAACATCGACTGGGCAAACCCACATTTAGTGAGGGGGAAGCTGGTGGTCCTCACAGATGAGGTCATTGCACACTGTGAGGAACTTTATGGCAGTCGGCAACAGAATACCACTGTGATTCGCAGGGCAGCCATCTGGAATGCCATCTTCCAGAAGGTGACAGCAATGGCAAGTGTCCCCAGTGATGGAGAGGACTGACACAAGTGCTGTAACAACCTGAGGGTCAGGGTGCAGGGACTGCTGTGCCAACACCGCCAGGAGTCCCTAGTGACTGGAGGAGACACTGTGAAGCCACGGGTCCTTACCGCCTGGGAGAAGAAATGCAGTACGGTGCTGGACATCAAAGGCATAGAGGGATTCAGCAGTGCAGAGCTGGGTGCCAGCAGGCAGTAGACGGGAGGTGAGTCAATTCCCCCCCCCAACACAAGTCCATGCACAAATGACAGCCCATCATTAAATGCCCCAGTGCACAGGGACAAATGTCAGCAGACCCAGAAGCTGAGCATGCAAACAGGGCAGAGTGATGGGCTGGCACATCAGGCACCCTCCACAGCAGCCATGGAGCAGGGCACCAAGGTCACCCTGAGCGTCACAGCAGCGGGAAGGGGTGACAAGTGACCCAAACAAATGCCATGCGCACCACACCCCTACTGGCACACCCTGTGCCAGCGGGATTGAGCTGCGTGATGACCACAACACAGTGCAGCAGTCACACCAGCATGTTGCGGGCCCAGTTGGCCTGCCCCACGTTGGCATGGCAGACAAGCCACAGGGAAGTACACGTCCCCCCACACCGACATGTGACCAGCCTGCCAATCACTGCAGACCCCAATGCAGCCTTGCTGGCTGCACAGCAGTGCCCCATAGGGCCATGACAGTGCCATGGACTAAGCCACCAACCTCACCATGTGAGTGCCACCCGGAGAGGGGATGTGGCAGCATAAAGGACCACAAGTATGCATTCCAGATGTAAGCTGCCCTAGCATAGACACGCTGCCCTCCCCATACACAGGCCAAAGACACATACTCATCGCTACACGCAACTTTATGTTGCTGGGCCCACATGCAATCTCCGCTGACCAACCATGCCTATTTGTCCATATGTGTGGGGTCCCACTCTGTACCATAGCAATTGTGTCTTGCATGCCAACACAAGTGGGGGAACCATACCTGACTACATTTCTTATGTCCCCTACAGGCACTCACGCATCGCCAGAGGCATCAGAGGAGGAGGTTGCAGGCCCATCTGGGAGCGGTGCATCCAGGCCCTCAAGGTCTACCACCACCCTGCAAAGGCCCGCTCAGGCCACATAGAGGAGGATGCTCCGCTGCGTAACACCACAACAGAGCAGGGCCAAGCCAACGCCCACACCACAGGCCACCAGGAGAAGTGCAAGGCACACTGCACCCACACCAGCAGCCAGATGCACTCACATCGAGGCAACACCTGCTGGCAGGTGTCGCCGCTTGCCGAAGGGGCACAGACCCTGGAGCGCCCACCATTTTGCCAGCTTCAACACTCCCCAGAGAGCCCACCACGCCGCCAGCATACACAGACACCTGAGCTGGACGTTGATACACCCTCATATGGCATCCCTGAATGCAGCCCAGGACCAGTCAAGACCCCCACACCCACACAGCCCACCCCAGCACACAGCATTCTGTCGCAGAGGCTTGAGGATAAGGAGCGCAGACAGTGGGAGATGGAGGCAATTGAACACACGCACTCTGAACACCTGCAGGTCATTAAGTACAGCATCGAAGAGACTATTTGCAAGATTGTGCGGGCCATCGCGCGGATCAAGGCTGAGACGACAGTCAACACGGCCGCCCTAACACTGTATGCCCAGAGGAACAGGGAGATGACAGAAGGCGCCTCTGCACTGGTGGGTGGGTGCAACGCCAACAAAACCTGGGGACAGGTTCCGTCCCTTCTACTTCCAGGACATTCATGATTGTGTCATGTATTGATTGAGGTGGTGTTACACAGTCGTGCATGGCTTGTGCCATGTGAAAGTGTCAAAAAGAAATTGTCTATCAGTCCCTGGCATGCCAATCTCCCATCCCTCACGTCATCCCTGGCAGTGCGTGTATTTGCCTCAGCCACAGGCACTACTTCCTCATCCTCTGTGGGTGTCATGTCTACGTCAGGGGGTAGTGGAACATTTCTCCTTAGGCAGGTATTGTGCAGCATGGCACACACAAGCACAGTATTTCCCACTTTTTCTGGAACGTACATCAGGGCTCCACCAGTACGGTCGAGGCAGCAAAAACATGCCTTCAGGAGGCCAAAGGTACGTTCGATGCACACACAGGTCCTACTGTGAGCGTGGTTGTAGGCAATATCCTGCAGTGTTTGTGGATCATGGACAGGGGTCATTAGCTGTGGGTATCTGGAGTCACCTGCATGGGGTGACATGGTGTAAGGTGTGTGAATGGACTTACAAAAAATCAGGACGATGGACTACTTAAGCATGCACATGGTCTTTCATTTCATGGCATGTGACTATTCTATGTCTGTGCATACAGTGTCACTCTTGTCATGCAGTGTTGGTGCTTCACATGCACCCTGTTCCCTTGCAGCTTATGTTGCGTTAGGTGTCTTTCTGTGACATGTGGCTGTGTATTTCCACTGTGCATGTGGCATGCTGGGTTCCCCATGGGCACTCCCTGGTCATCCCAGGTCTCCCCGTGCATTTTCGACCAAAAAATGAGCAAAAACAATTTGATCAAAAGTGGGGTTAACCTTTGAAATGAGATGCTTTGAGATGCGTTTGATGCTCTCTTTGGGTCCCCCAATAAAGGGAGCAGTAAGAGATGTCTCGCCATTATTATTCAAAGCTATTATTATCTTATTATGGTGCCAACGAGTGGGCGTTGTGGGCTGGCCACACATGGGTGCATGGCTGTGGTACAGGCAGGGTTTTTGTGTGAGGTAATGTGATTGATTTGGTAAGTGCATGTTGCATTGTGGTACCTGTAGTCATGTTAGTGTAAATTGTTGCTACTGTTATATGTGTACTAATGCTTCTCCATGCAGGAAAGTCTGTCATGTGCAAGCTCCCTGGCCTGTACTGTGACGTATGGTGTAGGAGGAGGTGAAGTACAGCTTTCACATTTATTTATTTGTACATTTATAGCAGCGCGCAAAGCCCATAGGCATCTAGGTGCTATTTATGTGGAGAGCATACAGAAGTCAGTGGGGGAAGGGACAGGGGGAGAAAAGTCAGTTGAACATCAGCGTTTTAAGGGGCTTTCTGAAGACATTGTAGGGGGGTTCTGCATGCAGGTGTGTGGGTAGCTTGTTCCAGAGAGACTGTGCCTGGACTGGGAAACTGGAGCCCTCCCAATGTAGCATGTTTGAACCATGTGATGACGAGGCAGTGACTGAAGGCAGCCCTAGTAGGTGTTTCTGAGGCGTAATTTCTTAGATTGTTAGCTAGTAGACCAAAGCGTCATTAGAGAGACAGCGGTGGGTGAGGGATAGGATTTTGAAGTTGATACTATCCTTAACTGGGATCCAGTGGGCTGATCTAGAATCTGATGTGTGGTCCTGTTTGCCAATGTCAAGGGCGGCTCTGAGCGCGTTGTTCTGGGTAGTTTGAACTTTGCAAAGTTTTTTTCAGAGGTGCCGTAAAGCAGGGAGTTGCAATAGTACCGCTTCTAGCATATTAGTGCTTGTGCAACTTCCAGACGGTTAGTGGTAGTGAGGAAAGGTATGCTGGCCTTGATTAGTCTAATCGCATAGCCTGATGTCGAGGCGATATGGTTGATATGGTGGGACATGGAGAGAGATGAGTCGAGGTAGACTCCAAGGGTCTTAACCAAGGGTGCAGCAAGGATCTTGTGGCTGTCAATCATGAAAGATGTTTAGTCCTGGGGTGGGGGGACTCTTCAAATGGGCAGGGGGTCATAATGAGTAAGAGTTCAGTTTTTTCATCGTTGAAGCAGAGGCTGTGTGCGGCCATCCACAATTGGATGTTTTAGTAAATGTAATTAATTCTGAGGGTGTCTTTCCGGTGGTCACCAGAGAGGGGGATAAGAATTTGGGTTTTGTCAGCGTAGTTGGTATACAAGATTCCCAGGGCGTCAAGATGGTCGAACAGAGGCTTGATGTAAACGTTGTACAGGGTGGGTGAGACACAAGAACCTTGGGGTACCCCACAAGAGTTTGGAGTCGGAGAAGCAGTGGCCTTGCCTACAAATACTCTGGAGGATATGTTGGATAAGAACGAGGTGATCCAGTTGGTGTCATCGGGGGAGAAATGGGCAGCATACTTTAGGGCTTGGTAAAGGATCTTATAGTCAAAAGGTTGAATGCTGCTGATAGGTCAAGAAGGAGGAGCATGGATAAGGATCCCCTGTCGTTGGCAGTGTCAAGCTGGTTTTTAGGTCAATGAGGGCTGTTTCTGTCCCTTGCTTGGGGCGGAAGCCTCACTGGCGGGAGCCTAGAATGTGGTAGTGTTCAAAGAAAGATTGTATTTGTAAATAGGCCACTCTATCCATGATTTTGAGAAGAAAGGGGACGGTAGTGAGAGGGTGATAGTGTGGATGGCTGGGTTGAGGGTGGGTTTTTTCAGGAGCAGTGAGATCCAGGATTCTTTACGTGAAAGGGGGACAGAGCAGGATGTGAAGAAAAAGTTAATGATGGGAGCTATCAGAGGGAGTAGGCTCTCAACATAATCTTTTACCAGGGAGGCTGAGACTGTATCTCCCTTGCACCAGGAAGGTTGAAGGCCAGCAATGATGATTGTAAGGGCAGTGATGCTGGTGGGTTGGAACTTAAAATGTGGGATGTTGTCGCGGATTGGACCAAGTAGGTGGTCGGCAGTAGGCAGTGAGGCTTGTTTTGCTTGTATTTTGGATTGGAGTTGTGTGGTTTTTCCTATGAGGGTGTCTTGGATCTTGTTACACGAGGTGTTGTCTTAAAGATGGTGTATGGGGGGAATAAGGGAGTCTCATGTTTGTGGAGAATGGTGAAGAGTTCCCGGGCGCTTGAGGCTGCATTTGCAATTCTTTCATTGTATGTGGAGGCTTTTGAAGTGAGGATCAGTTGTTTGTACTGGTGTGAGAGTGAAGAGAGGAGGCTCATGTTTGTGGGAGTGGGGGATTTGGGCCAGATGGCTTCTGCTGTCTGGCGGCGCGTAGTTCTGGGGTGAAACAAGAGTTATGATGGCTCGGGTTCTTGGATTTCTTAGCTTTGAGGAGTGCAAGCTGGTTGACAGCGTTGCAGAGCAGGGTGTTATAATGGTTGACTAAGACCTTAGGGTCTTGTGTGGCAGGGAGAGGTGAGTTAATGAGAGGAATAATGTTGGGGCTAGTCAGGTTGCGTGAACTGTGGGCCATGATGATGCTGGTGGCCACGACTGGCTTAGTGAGTTTGCTAATGGATGGGATGGTGAAGGTAATAGGTTTGGTTAGATTAGATGGGAATTTTGCACTTGTGGTCTAGCAACCAATCGATGATGCGGCCGTGGGAATGTGTGAGTTCTGTGATGATTTTGGTACATCCAAAGGCTGCCTGGGAGGTGGCTTTGGCAATAGCGTCTGTGCAATTGGCACCATTGAAGCATGGTTGAGGTCACCTAATATTGGGAGTTGAGGTGAAGGTTTGAGGTTGGTGGTGATGAGTTGGGTAAGGTCATCTTCGAAGGAAGCAATGGGGCTGGGGGGCGGTATATGAGATGCAGGGCAAGTGTGTTGTTTTGTGAGCATCTGCGTTTGGCTGACAGAGATTAACAATTGGGAATCAATGTTGTGGAGGAAGCGTGTAATGGGAGAGATTCTTTGTAGATTAAGGCTCCTCCTCCGCCTTTCTTTCTTGCCCGTCGCACCGGCGGATGATGTAGCCTGAGGGGATGGCAATGCAGAGGGTTGGACCTGCTGAGGGCGAGAGCCAAGTCTAAGTGAGAGCTATGATGTCGAGGGTTCACATTAACTTTTCATGCCGTCCTTTGTGTAGTCATTCGCACCCCCTTTTGGGCATATGCTTTGCGATGCGTGTGTGCTGGCTTTTTGACTTACCCACTGTACAGCGCTGTTGTCCTCTATGCCTCACCATGTTACCTGGCAGTATGCTGTTCCGTAGAACCATGGCATTGTGGGTGGAAACAGGGTAGTGGACAAAGCAGTGGGTGATGTACAGGTTGGGGTCACAGGCCACCTGCACATTCAGGGAGTGGTAGTGCTTACGGTTTCAGTACACTGCTTCATGGGCCTGGGGGGGCCACCACCGTAACATGGGTACAGTTCAGGGCAGCATTCGTATTTGGCATTTGGGGAGTGGCATAGAACTATGTCTTCATGGCATTAACCTGGGCTGGGGTGGTATGCAGTGAGATGTGGTGTTGCATTTGCTGCAGGAGGGCTTGAAGCGTCTGGGCCAACACTGCACAGAATGTGGGCTGTGCCATGGCGTTCATAATGGCCATAGAATGCTGGAAAGTGGCAGTTACGAGAAATTGTAGGATGTCTAGTTTCAGTAGTGAGTGGGGGCACATCTGTAAGGATGTTGAGCCTGCTGCCTGTGTTGTCCTGTATTGAGATGAGCCGCTCAGGTATGGGTTTCCTGTTGAGGTGGTACAGGGTGACCAACTGGCTGTCGGTGAGGGTCCAGAGTGAACGCCTAAACCTGCGGATCGGTGCACGTCTTGCTTGCCCCCTCCCCCTGTACTCCCTGTGCCCTAGGCTGGTTGTCCTGCTTCTCTACTTCCAGGCGCAGCATGAGCAACAGTCTGTCCCAGCTCACTGTGGCTAGTGGCAGCATGCTGTTGGAAACAGTGTTTGGGGTAGGATTGTGCCTTATGTAGCCCTCTGTGGTGGATCGGGTTCACCTGTGACTTCATTTCAGGCACCGGTGTTCATTTACCTCCAGCTTGAAGCTGGAGGTAACTGCACTGTGCTTTCAGCGGTATTAGCTCTGGTTTTCAGCACTAATTGCGCCAAAAATGGACTTGAGATACAGCTGTTTTTGCACCTCATGTGTCTGGCTGTCATAGTGCCAGCTGTAATAGCACGGGCTGCTTTTGCAGTCAGCAGTATTTACCGCCGCTTTTAAGGGTTACCGCTGGATTTGTGATGAGGTCTGAGTGTCCAAGGCAAAGGAAAGCTCCGTCCCTTAACCATTCTCTGAGACCATAGGTGGAGAACTGCCGCTTGGAGAAGACCCGCCTCTCTGCCAGCTACAACGGTACCCAGTACCTCACTGTGTTGAAGGGCACCTGCAGTTGTGAGCCAGCCCCCAAACCCCCTGTGTGTGGGAGCCCGAAAACAAAGACTAAAACGGATCCTTGAGTTCCTGATTTGGGACTCATAGCAACCTGAAAGTCCAGGCAACCGGGATCACTCCGTTTCCGTCTTTGAACCCATTCAAACCATGTTACAAGCCCATTCAACTGCATGGAACCATCAAAACCCTCCAGAACTGCCATTGGCACTAACACGCTCTTCGACTGCTGCACTGCATGTTAGAACCATTTCACTAACGGAACACGCAAGCTGAGCGCGTTGTTGCCTCAGCTCGAACTAACGCTTTTGTTGCCTCGAACTGAACTTCGCACGACACAAGCTCCTGTTCGACCCTTGCTCGACACCACTCCCCCTCTAGAAAAATGCAACTTTTGGCCCCGAACTGCACATTCAAACCTGTTTGCTGCTGTACTGTGTCATTGCCTCGGCTAGAATTACAAGCTCTTCCATTCGTCTGCTGCCTTCGAACCGCTGCTCCACCCTCCAGCATCTTTGCTGGCAATCATTATCAGCAGTCGGACCGACCCTAGTGGATTCTCGAGCCCCTATCAACAGATGCTGCTTTAAACCGCTCAAACTGGCCTCAAATACAGTCCCCGATATTTTTGTTGTTGAATCGACCATGGAAATTACCCTATTGGCTATCACGATTCACTCTTGTTCGTGCATTGCATTCAAACCCTGCTCAACACTGCTCTTTGTGTAGAACAGCGTGACGGCTGCACTCCAACTGCACAAGCAGCAGCAAGAAGCCTGGTCCGATGCTGTTCAATCGACAAGAACCGCCTATGGTATTTTTGACTTCTAACTGCCTACTTGGTCCACCTTTGGGCCCTGGAGACTGGTTAGGTCACATTTAATCCCCTTTTGCACCAGAGCATATCCTTTAAAGAACATTGATGTTTTTGCTTGCCTTACACCCCTGATTCATTACTCAATGTGCTGCATCTCGCTATCTTAGCTTATTCTGTTTTCTTTCCTCAGGGGTGTTTTTGTCTAGTGTTTTTCTATTTAGTTATTTTTGCAGATGGTGAGTTTCATTAACATATATCTCTGTTGATTGGGCATTCCCTTTGTTTTAGACTATTGTAATATTGCTGTTTGGGTTGCTAATGGATCACCTTCACACTCCTCTTGAGAGCTCAGCCTTCCCTGTGTCAAATGAGAAATTATATTGTGCCTCCTATTGCGTTGAATATATGTATATTGGCCTACGCCAAGCTGCTTGTAAGTCACTTGCAGAGAAATCAATGTTGCAAGGTCCTGACCTTAAAATCAATGTAAGCCGCCATTTTAGGTCAATCCGCCATTTTAGGTTCGCTTTGTAAAGTCATCCTGTGAGTTAAAATGGTGGACGATGTCATTCCGAAATACAACGTGGCCGTCTTGACCTCTGTGTGTAATTAATATGTAACTTGCCTGCAGGCCACTTGTTGAGGTCGTTAACTGAGACCCTGCCCTTCGTTGACCTGTGTGTAAAGGATTACTCGCGTCAATGAAACTAATCAGTGAGCATATGTTAAGAACAATGTATCCAAATTGTGAACTGAGAACACTTGTTTAACAACATTGTATTAATGTTTGAGAAGACCTGCATTGGAAATCCCAAAATACACAGTTGCTGTGTAGGCTTGTTGACGTATGTATTAAAGGCAAACTAGTTACATGTGGATATGCGAACTCGGCATGAACCCTAGATCAGTAATGTATTAGAGGAATATTAACCCGAAGTAGGGTTGGACATCGTGTTCGCAAATGGTATGAAAGAACAATGGATTCTAATGTACAGCGTCTCTCACTGAATACACCGAACCACGCTGGAGTTCGCTGTGTTGTACTGAGGGCCGATAGCTATCTGATTTTGCTTTGTTCTTTGTAACTGATTCAGTATAAATTAAAGATCTTCGTATGTTCCTTTGTAACCCGTGTTCGGTGTATTTCCTTTTGGGGTACTCAGTCTCGATATTTTGATTTTTGTTTTCACACCTGTACCCATATTACCACAAAAAGAGGAGGAGTTATATCTCTTAACTGTTTTACCTTTATGATTGAAATGACTCTAGTTTTGTAGCAGTTTGAGGGCTGTGTAGGTGTTGTAGCCACTACTTACTCCCTTACCCTTGACTGAGGGCCACTGAACCTGTCCTTCAGAATAAAAGTCAAGACATTTTTGTTTGTTTAGAGTGAGTGAGTGTTTTTTTGCTGTCACCTCCTACATATGTGGGCCTATCAGTGGATAATGGACCAAAAGCACCAAGGTACCTTCGGCTCTATGCCACGCTTAAATACATTCACTTAACATAACATAACCCTCGTGCACATCTGCAGGGCAGAAGTCATTCCGTCACACAGATCTAGCTGCAATGAAAGTCGGAGTTCCAGTTTGAGGGAGGTATTAAAAGTCGGTAACTAGAAATGGTGTTTCCTTTTCAGAATTGGTTGGTGAGGACATATCTGTGTAATTACGTTAAGGTCTGAAGGAACAATACTTATACATGGAGTGTGTATGGCAGGTGTCGTCAGACAGAAGTCTTCAAGATCCCATGCCGGTTTTCAAGATAACCACTGATTATATAAATCACTTCTTTTTACATTTAATGTTTTTTGTGTGGATATCCTGAAAACATGGAATGGATTTAGCTCCTCGGGTCTGGTCTTGGGGACCTCTGTTCCACAGTACCAAGAGAATGGACACAATTACAAAGAGCATCCATCATTAAACATAAAATGAATGAATGAAGGATTTTGGTAGTTGTGATTTTTAAATTCAAATGTATGTGAGACATAGCATTTAATTTCACATTAGTAAAAAAGAAACAAGCAAACTAGCAATCCTAACATTGAAGATTACAAGGCTGACATGTGTCAGTTGTCTAACTTTCTAGCTGACTGCACAAACTGTACACACCGAGACAGTACTCAGGGCGGCAACATTGGCGTACTATTAAATCCTATGATGTCATTTTGATGGTAACCGTGGACTATGAAAGCGTGCCCTTTGGCTGGCTTGTGCATGCGCTGCCGTTGAAAGGCACCTATGCGTAGTCAGCAAGAGACTTGTTTTGGACAAGTATGGCAATGTTTGCGCTTTAAGCAGCTAAGCTCCACACCACACTTCGTAACTTTAAGTGGCATCAGAAATGCATAAATTGTCGAAAATGTTTGCTTGTCAACACCTAGATTGCAGTGTTCCAATGAGCACAGGCCTCATGTCATATGTGAGGAAGATCAGACTTCACATAAGCAATCAAATTAACAAATGACAGGCAGCCTAGCTAGAACCAACTTTAATAACTGGGCATGTCTTCATGTATCTGCGTACGTGGCTAGACAGTGACAAATGAGAAAGTCAGACCATCTCCACCTAACATATTTAAAAACTAGAGAATAAGGACAGTTAGAAGGGCTTTTCAGTACCGGTTCAAGTGTCGAGTTCTGGGAAGCCAATCTTAGAAGACATATCGTTGCAGCACAGAGTCTAACCAAACTCTAATTGGTAGGTGACTGAGCAGCAAGATTTAGGCAATGGAAATCGGTGGGTTTGGTATCAGATGCAGTTAAGAGAGAGTGGTTGTAAACAATAGATTGTGCACACAGTAAGTACCAAAACATATGTGGGACAGTTGCATTACGTTTCAGAACACTACAAGGAAAGTAGCATGCTTTACATGTGAACAATCCCAGTTAGGGTGCCCAATTAGGACACCTGACACACTTTACAATTAATACAGTTCACTGCAATACTAATAAAAGAGCTAAAGGAGTGGGGAGATGTTGGGTTAGTTATCAAAGGCCTTATAAATTATAAGGCACCAACAGCACACCATAACTAAACTTAAAGTTCAACCCTAACATAGAAACCCGTGTACAAAAATGTTTCAGGTAAATTCTGGATAAGGTGACAGCGTTTAAAATATTAGTTAGAATTATCTCATTGGAAACAACAACTAAGATCGGTATTCATGTTCATCAGTGACCAATTTTTGTATTTGCCGATTATCGTTTCTTGTGTAGGAAAGGGACAGCCGCCTATCTCAGGAGTCCCAGTTAAGGTCAAAGGTAAGGCAAATATGGCTGCTAAAGAAGACATTACGATGTGTCCATCTAAATGAGGCCCAAAGGGACACAGAAACAATTACTATAACCAGCCCCCCAAACCCTGAGCAGGGCATGAAATTACCCAGCTAAGCCTAGACTATTAGGGACAACTGCTTTCACCATGGGTTGAGCCATTGGTGGTTCAGGCTCTATTTCAAACTACTCACTGCGGGGTCCTGCGATTCTGTTGTCCATCTGCATCTTCACGGTTCTGACCACCAGACTCGATTTAGGCTGAAGATCAGGAAGTTACCTCCGCTTCAGATCATACAACAACAGAGGACCCCCTGGATGCCATAGTCTGGAGGAGCAATCCTTTTGACTGAGAAAAGGGTCTTCAGCCATGAGGACAATGAACTCAGGCTCCTCTCACAGATGGAGTAATACACACCTGTGTAAAATCCCGGAAAAGGAATCCACACTTTGGATGATGTGAGCAGGCTACAGGCTCACACCTCAGGAGGACAGTCAAAGCAATACAAGACTTGGAACTGGTTGGGCCCAGCAGTTCAAGGGAGAGCGGTACCTTGGAAGGACTCTCATGCTGATGAAAGAACAGAACTTTGCCTTTGGGTAGTTGCCATAGGTTTAGACAATGGTTCCTGCAGCAGAAGCAGTAGCTTTCAGTATCCTTTTTTGGCCTTTCATTCTTTGGATTCTTGGTCCAGTGGTTGACTTCCGGAATGGCTCAAGATCCCCTGATGCTATAAAGTAATCTGTGCTGGGTGAGACCAGCCCACCTCCCAGAGCACCTGCAACATTCAAACTGAGTGGCTGAGAGCCTACCCAGGTATGACATCACTCAAGTTTGGAATGTGTATTGGAGTTGTCTGCAGCCCCTTACCCAGCATACACATGTTCTTCTAAAGTAGGTAAGCATTGGCATAGAAAAGTGTAAGGGTGGAATTGATAAATTCCTGTAAAAGCCTTTGTGCTAAATTGTGAAATAATATGGTTAATCCTGACTTCATTTGTGAAACAGCAGAAAACAAAGTTTCCATCATTATAAAAATGCCCCAATTGAAAATTAAGCTCAAAGGCACAAACAAAGGTGCAACATTATGCAAAATATGCAGGGAAAGCCATATTGAATGCAGGTACAAATATAATAAGCATTAGAACCTTAAGCGTGAACGCAAGCGCAACATCCAGGCATCAAAAGGAATGGTGAAACCCACAATGATGAAAAAAAATGGAAGATAACTTGGCATTCGAGGGGCGAGTCAGATTGATTGCGCGAACACACAATTGAATAATAATGGTGTAGCAGTAACATTATACAATATATGCGAGGAAGGTCATATTAAATGCACAAACAAATATACAAAAAATAAGAACTGTAAGCGTGAACGCAAGCACCACATCCAGGCGTCAAAATGAATGATCAAACGCACAATGGCAAAATAAATGTGGAAGATAACATAGCATATGCAAATGAAAAAATAATGGTGTGCATTACTACAAGGGCAACATTATGACGTAATGTATGTCATATTGTCCATATGGTATAGTTTCTCGACATTTTCCGATATACGTAATTTTAGTGCAGCTGAAATTCGAACAATTATACTGTACAAACCTTTTTTTCTCAATATTTTTGTGTGGAACCGATTGTTTTATGTTTCTGAAGTCTTTCATTTTGTGCCAAAATACTCCACTTATTGATGTTACTTTGGCTTAGATTTTCCCAAATCCAGTTAAAATATGGTGGTATTATATCATACTTTTATGTATAGCATTTCATGTCCGACTCCTGCTTATAAAGTGCTGTAAAAATAGATGTTATAACTGTGAAATGTAATGTATCAACGTCAGAAGGATGAAAAGCTTATTCAGCCCTGCTGAAAAATGAACTTGGAAAGTGCAGGCTGGCACATGTCAGAGTTGAGCTTTTAACTTGCTGAGCTATCCAGTTGAGGCCCAGTGTATTGTTTAATTAATTGTGCATTTAAAAAGAAACATCAGGATATCTAACCAACACCTTATCCTGTTCCATCCAGTTCTTTTTAAACCAACTCTAACACAACGCTTGTGGGATGTATTTACCCATGCATCCTAGCCCTACCTCAAAACTGTGCAGTACTGACATGAAAACATCATGATGGCCAGAGCTTCCCAGAAAATGCACAGGGAAATGCAGGAAGAATAGGCTGCCACCCATTTTTGCCGATGTTATGGGCACAGAAGGACGCTGCCTAAAACCACCATTGGACTACCCGCACAGTAGTCTGAAACCATTGGGAATGGCAATGCTGATTGCCAAATGCAACCTAGAATTGTGGGGAATTCATTTCTTAAATCCCAAAAATGGGTGCAGTACCAGTACTCACCACTATCCAAAAGCCGGCGTTTTAAAACCCACTGTGTGTTTTTCTGAAGGCAAGCAAAATGCCTATTTCAAACCTTGCAACATGTGCAAAATATTCACTGAACACCAGCAGACATTTGGCAGAATGGAGTTTTGTGTGCCTACAAAATCTGGGAAATGAAGAGCCCAAAAACAATGCTTATAACAAAAATGCTATGGAGTCAGCAGCTTAAGCCTAACTGCAACTGGATTTAAAACCACCAAAATCGAAAATGTTAAATTAAATGAGTGACCTATGTTTGGTGTCACATGCCTTTGTAACTGTTGAAATGTCATAGTTTTGCACTTAGAATCAGCATTCTAGCTGCATGTGTAAAATTACAAGTTATTTTAAAAGCAACAAAAAGTTAGCTGAAGGTCTGGCTTAAGGAACTTGATTTTGCCTAGCAACGGATCCCATCAGGAGTGAAACTTGAGTCACAACTATGTTCCCAGGCCAATGTTCCTTTTGCTGCCCACACTAAGGATATGCCATCTATCTGATAATTGAATTTCCTGTGCTCTGCCAGAGAGTGAACAAAGCCCTCTCCACTCAGGCAAAGGTTTTTATTACAGACGTCGTAAAAAGTGGCTTCCTCCTGGAGAAGCTGGGAGGGGCACTGCCTGTGAGAAGCAAGCTGGCTTGGCAGAAACTGGAAAGACTGGTTTCTGTACCATGTGACCTGAAAAGACACACCCCTGCAGCAAGGATATGGTTTTATAAAAAGGGGGATAATTCATAGTGCGGACATGTGAAAATTTTATAAATGATACCATAATTCTTGTGATTTTTCTGCCCACAGTTTAAGACGTGGTAGGAACCGGTGGTATGTTCAGGGGGGTTTTAGCGGAAAAGTGGATATTACTCTAAATGTGTGCATGTTAAAAATCTGAAACTTCATCAGTTAATGTCCCTACCCCCTGCACACATGTATGTAAAGTTGGGTCCATGTCGGAAATTGAAAAAGCAGTTAAAAAGTCAATTATGTACACTCTTTGAATGCAAGCTCCGAGAATGAGCAGATTTGGACATAGACATGGCTAAATTCAGCCACACCATGTATATGTAATTTCAAACAACTGTGTAACTCTGAAGTATGGATTTTGATCATATATATATTTGGGTGCACAGATGATAAGGGAGGATGTTTCAAGAGATCATAAAATGACATCAATCTGACTCACAGTTCAGTTTGCCAATCAAGCGGAGGAATGGAAGCCTGACCAATGACGAATGAGAGGGGCAAGTCTAGTGATGCAACACACACACCCATTCTCAAGAAACAGATAAAAGCAGAGAGTCAGGACACATAGAGACATTCAATTTCATCTGCCGCTGGAAGCCCTGCCGGAAAAATCCATACTTACCTCCATCAAACGCCAGAAAGCCAAACTAGAGACTTCAATCTATCCAGAGCAGAGACCAGACCAGAGAGAAAGCAGTGCTGTGCCTAGCAGAGACCAGACCATAGAGAAAGCAGTGCTGTGCCTAGCAGAGACCAGCAGAGAGAGCTGACCCAGATCACTGTGAAGTGCAGAGGCCAGACCAGACCCGAGCCCAGTTTAAAACCCTGACCAGATCCATGGCGAGGCCCATTTCACTCAAGAATATAGTGTGAGTACCTAGAAAACTGTGCAGAACCAATCTCTTAGTTAAAATAATATAATTCAATCTATTTAATCTAAGTAGAACTGTCTCCTAACTGTCACCTGTCACTTGTAAAGCTGTCACCTGTGATTTGCTAGTTGCAAGCTGCACTTGTCTTTTTGAACTTTAAAATTTCAAATCTGAAAAACGACCTTCACAAAATTGCTCATATCTCCGCAACCGTTTGTGCTAGAGACTTGCAATAACTTTTATTTGAAAGCTTAGAATCTTAGCTTTGAATCGCACCTAGAACCGCATTCCTACCCCTTATAGTTTTACCGCAATCGCGGAACACGCATCCGCGAATTTTGCCGCGATTTGCAAATTTCTTCACATGTAAAAACTGCTGCTGCTGCCTGATTTCATTTGCCAGAAATTCGTTTAACCTGCTAACTATCCCTGCATCATTGCTAGTGTGAGCCTGGACTAATATTAACTAGATACCACTCATCCTGAACCTCTAAAAGGGAATTAAGAGCGTTTCCAGCATATTTCTCATTCATTGCTAGCACCTATCAAAGCATTTGCCTGTGTTTTCAAACTTCTGTTTAAGCTTGCTGGATTGAACTGAATTACAGTTGATTGCATTTCTGAGAACTGTGTGTTTTCCTTCCATTTCCTTGCCTTGCATCAAGGGGGGGAGGGGAGTAGCCAGCGAAAAGTGATTACATTGTTTGGTTGAAATCATATTGCGTATTTTCTGTACTGCATTCATTGAATATTGCATCCACCTGAGCCTACATAAAGCATCCTCTACCACATTATACTTTTGTTCCTATTTACCAGTGTGCTACCTTATCCATTTCATGTCAACTCATTAGTGATTAAAGAAGTGTGCTAGTGCCAGATTTTCCGTTGTTAATATTTACCATATCAGATTAAGTGTGATATTCAATTATTAATTTATTAAAAAGTGTGATATATATTTTAATTTATCAAATAAACCTTTTAAACTTGCAAAACAGAATTACTTCTTGGCTCAGTGGGGTCAGGGGGATTCCAAGAGAGGGGTGTTATACAAGGGTAGTCATCCAGAACGCATGAACTGGACCTAAAGATATATCAATAAGGGTTTTCATTCAGTATTCTAGACTAGGCGTTAACTTGGCTGTAGTGCTGAATTGAATCCTCTTACAAAGTGGGGGCTCGAGCCGAGACGTTGGGTTAGATTTACCAGTTGTGCAGCTTAATACAGTGTGCTAACTGACGGGATACATACACCCGGTCGGATCACCACGCTGCATTACGCTGTGAAGCATTCCTCAAAAGGGACACTCCAAGAAAAGTTCTGTTCTGCAAAAATAAAATACTAACTTCTGTAAGTCAGGACAGAGACCAATCTCTAGAATGACGACCTTAGTAGACATGAAAATAGCCAGAGAGCACCTCTTGCATAAGCTATTTGTGAGAGGTGAATGGACCGAACAGGGCCAGGATGTGTGGTTGCAGGCCATCACACAACAGGTCACTGAAACAGGGTCAGATATATATAGAGATCAGGGTCCCTTACATGTGGCCCTGAGTGAACTATATATGGCTCCTAAAGCCAAAGAGGAACACAATAAGATCGCCAGGATAGCAGCATACCTGTACCTATATATGGGAGACATGCAGGATAGATGTGCTGAAAGCCAAAATCTGGCAAATAGGCAACAGATGGCATTACAGAAGGTCCAATCTGATCTGGACTCTTCTGAGCAGAGGCTGCAGAGGAGCCAGGAGTCAGAAAATGACAGCAGACTGTACATTACTAAAATAAAGGAGGATATGGATGTGCTGCAAAAGGAAAAGTCAGAACAGGATACTAGATTTCTGGCCCTGCAGAAGGAGCACCAAGACAGTTTGGACTCCTTACTGCAGAGCCAGAAAAAGCTGGAGCAACAGATCAATTTCAACAGGGCATGCACAGAGCAGGTAGCCACCCTGCAAATCCAACTAGACAGAGAGAAAGAGGAGAGCAATAAACTGATCCTGAAAGACCTGGATACCCAGGCAGAGTTTGATCAGGAGCGCCAGAAAGCTGGTGCCTTCCAAAGGCAAAGGGACGACCTGGCGGCACAAATGCAGGCTCTTAGTCAGGAAAGAGACGCCTTAGGCCAGGAAGTCTGCCATTTAAAAAGGAAAATGGAAGAAAATCACCTGGCCCACCAGGGACTGGGTGACCTCCAAAAAGAAAACCAGAACTTGCTAGAGCACACCAGGAGGGTGGAGGATGCTCTAGCAAGAAAGGAGCAGGCCAATAGGGACACAGCTCAGGAGGTAACCCTCCTGCAGCAAAGACTGGCCCAGTTCTCCAGGACCAACCAGGAAGCACAGAGGGAAAATGAGGCCCTCTGTCAACACAATGATAGGCTCCAACAGCAGGTAGCGATGCAGGAGAGACTGATAGAGTCGAGTAAGGCCTTAACTGAGGAACTGAAGGCACAAATGCAGGCTCTTGCATTGCAACAGGGAGCAGGGGCGGATAGAGATGAGGTTCGCTGGGAAATGGAAACTCCGGAGCATAACCTCAGGAGCCCTAGTACCAGAGGCCCTCATACCTCTCAGTCCCTGGACTCTGCCACCCCCATGTCCCCTGGCGCACATGAGCACAGGGCCACAGGGATGGCAGATTACTATCCAGCCAGAAGCATGGGGCTCATAGGCCAGTACCATCCAGGAATGGAGGGGTGGGCATCCGGGTATGGGCACCCAAGTACAATACAGTTCAGTGGGGAACCCCAGGAGAGTAGGCCCATTAAGGGCATCCTGAAAACCTCTGCCCAGTTAGGTCAGTGGAGGGGGTACCCATCAAATCCTGACAGCAAGGAGGAATCTGAAGACTCCTCTGAACTGCGCAGGACACAGGAGACCAGGTCCCCACATTCTGCCAGCCATTCCCAGGCTCGCAGAATCCGGGAAAACCTGGAAGAACAGACGGGAACCTCTGGGAGCAGTGCCTCTGAGTCCGACGAAGAATGGACAAGGGTTACCCGAACCAAAAAGGCCAATAAGGCAAAAAGGGCCTTGCTCAAGGACCCCTTAAAGCAGATTAAGGCGATCAGGAGCGTCATCACGCCTTACCATAAGAACGCTAAGTATTCTGTTTGGGAGCACTTAGAGTTGTTTGAACAAATGATGGAGACTTTCCATTTGAAGGACAGCCAAAGCTGCATTCAATATGTAAAGTGGACCTTCTCCCCGGAATACTCCAGTTTATTTGCGGGGCTGGAGGACCAAAATCATTTAAGATGGTCCACCTATAAGGCGGCCATCCTGAAACATTTTTCTGTTCACAGAAATCCTCAAGAGGCTCGCAAGGCAGCCTACAATTTGCAATGTGGGGAGGATCAGGCCCCACAAGAATTTGTGCAGGAGTTAAAGCGGGCTTTTGCACAGACCACAAGAAGGGTGCGCACGGATAGCCGTGAATTTATAAACACGTTTTTCCATGCCTTGCCCAAATATATCATGACCCAGCTCGTGAGGGATTTTCACGAGAAAAGATCTTTAGACTGGGTCATTGAACAGGCTACCCGCATCTATGAGGTGCAGAAGCCCATAGAAAATAAAAGCAATGCCCAGAAAAACCCCAAAGCCAACAGCACCCCTGCTGCTGCCAAGGTGGCAGAGGTAAAGGTCACCCCCGTTTTGGATTTGGAGATGGGGGGGCCTAAAAACCTACCTGCACCTAATAATGCTAGGCCCAGAAGGTCCTCGGGCCAGTCGCAGACAGGGAGCCAGGGAGGCAGCCCCACAAATGGGGTCCCTCGCTCTCCTGACTATGTAAGTCCCCGTTACAAGGGAAACAGACCCATCCTGGGTTATGTGTGGACTCCTCCAGCCCAAGGGGGGGGATCCAGCCAAGCACCTAACCCAGGGAACTTCCCTCCTAACTTCCCACCGGAGGGCAGAAACTCTCCAAATCCTGGGCAGAACTTTTTCCCCAGGTATCCACCCAACTTTCAGCCCCAAAACCATCCATCCTTCTTTCCCCAATTCCCTGAGCCCAGACCACTGAATCCGGGAGAGGGGAGGCCAAGGGTGGAGGGGTACCCAAATCTTCCCAACCCGGGGTATTACCAGAGGAGGGACAGCTACCCTTCCCGGGATCAGCCCAGGGGAGAAAACAGGGCCCCGTATCAGCCTGAGCGGGTTTCCCAGTTAGAGCGCCAGGTTCAAAACATGGCGCGGGACCTGGGTCACATACTGAGGGCTCAGCAGAACCCTCAGATGGGCGTGCCGGCGCAGAACGCACCCAACTCTGGACCTGGTGCTCCAGAACAATGACGGGGGCAGCACCCCGATAACTCACCGGTTCCCAGGGAGGAGGCACAAAGGGAAGGGGGGTGTAAAGCCTTGGAGGAAGCTTCCTTCCTCACTTGTAAACAGCCCCTGGAAACCCAGGAACCGGAAACAAAATCTCTTGCCCCTGAAAGTCTGCCTCCTAAGGAGCAGAGGGGGGGTAGGAGAAACAAAAGACCCAAACAGACTCAGTTTGAGGAGGAGGTACAGATCTTCCAATTTGAGGGAGAGGGATCCTCAGAGGATCCTGGGAAAAGGATCTTCTCCTTCAGAGAGGGGGGAACTCCTCCCAAAGAAAAATGGGTCCCTAGGGATGCAAATCCAGACTGGGGAGATGGGGAGACTGAGCTACCGCCGCCCACCATCTCATCCCAGAACCAACAGCAAGAAAATCCCCTGGTTCAAACCCATCCTGGCGACTGCCTCCAAAAAGGGGGGGGGCGGCCCAGAAACGGAGCCAGGGGAACCCACAATGGCTCTGATCTCCAGTTGCAAATTTTTTCTTTCAGATTCCCAAGACTCTCCACAGAATTCTGCCCAAATCTCCTCGCTAGCGATGTCCAAAACCAGAAAATTAGCCCACCAGTTGTCCAAAAATGTACATTATCTGTGCCCCCTTGAGGAGAAGGAGGGAAGATATTATGCCCCGGTACAAGTACAGGGGCAGGGTACAATCTCAGCACTGGTGGACACTGGATCTCAAGCTACCCTTCTGTCCAGAAGGGCCTTTGACGAACTGAATGCAGGAAGGGGAGAGAATTACCAAATTCCTCTCACCTCTCTTCCTGGACAACTGCAGAACTTTGACGGGAAGGAAATTCCCGTCGAGGGGACGGCAGACTTGGACATTAAGATCGGGCGACATAAGTTGAAACACCCGGTCATAGTTGTGACCCCAGAGGGCACCCCTTGTTTACTAGGGAATGACCTCCTGAGAAGGTTGTCACCCCTAATAGATTGCGTAAACAAGGTCCTCTGGACTCAGACTAGCCGACCCATAAAATTAAAACAGAGTGTCAACCATGTTAGTTTAAACGGCACATGCCACATGGTTGAACAAAAATCTGACCAAGTAGAATTTCACTTCCAGAACAACCAAATTCCAGACGTGACGGTAATAGCAGTAGGACAACAGACTGGTGATGGGGGGTCCTCTCTATTTCTGAAAATCAACCTTCCTTCCAGTCTAAAGTGGTATTCCACGCTGGAAGGAAACACTCTGAAATTCTATACTAATCCACAATCAGAAACCCCCACTCCTATAGTCCAGAAAGATGTGAAATCAGCTCAAAGCCTGGCTGATATTCAGCAAATTGGAGAGCAGTTGTTCATCCCTGTTCAGTTAAATGATGGGAAGGACTCTGTTCTCGCTCGAGTGTGTGTGAACAACGGTAAGAGCTTCATCAGCGAAGCCATGTTCCGCCAACTCCCAAAAGATCCAGCCATTCCCACCTTCAAACTGATAGACAAATGGGAAATGGACCTGGAAGCACCTGACTCCAAACATCTCCTGCCAAGCAGGTGTATGCTCAAAATCTCCATTGGCAACAAGAGCATAGTCCATAATTGTTGGGTCGTGCGAGACGTCACTGCCGCCTTTTACTTAGGCAGTGACATTCTCAATCGCTTTGCCATTAGTTTGGACCTAATAAACTTCAAAGCTTGGTCCCGTTTAGCGGATAATCCCATGGGCTTTGATGATCCAGAAAAAGCATTTAGGTCAGCTCAATTGCTACCTTATGCAGTTGAAATTCAGGTTAAAGAGGAAGTCACCATCCCAGAAAGGACCCGACAATTCTCCCTGGAAGTGAAAGTTAAAAGGGGACAAGAGTTGAAAAACCCTGATGCTTACATACATCTAAATGCTTCTCTCCAACAGCAAGGGTTGGGGGTAAACCCGACTCCATTAGTCAACATAGAACATGACCCCATTCTAATAGAGGTGGATAACAGCGACTTAAAGAGTATTACTCTAGCCGCAGGCACCATTATTGGAATGGCGGTTGATGACCGACATTTCTCCATTGATCTTGTAAATGAACTGTTAGGACCCATCCCCAAGGACTGTTTTGACAGTGACAGTGATGACAACGCAACACCAGACAGGATTTTTACCCGGCATGGGGGGAACTTCCTGGTGTACACTTCCTGCCCCTATGGTAAGGAAGATGTGACCTGTGACTTCAGGAGGGATGAGGTGATTTTCCAAGTCCATGAGGGCTGCCTTTCCCACCTGAAGCCTCCGGTCCAAATCAGCACTCTGACCAGGGACTTCTCCACCCAGCTGGAGGAGGCCGCGGAGATAGCCAAACCAGAAGTCTTTCCAGGCTTCAGGCAGATGGTGGAAGAGAGAGTCAACCTAGCTGATGCCTGTGTGACTCTGGAACAAAAGCAAAAGTTGAAACAAGTTTTCTTGGATTTCCAAGATCTCTTTGCGGTAGACTCATATGACTGTGGTCGCACCGACATCCACACCACAACAATCCCCACGGACCCTGGCATGACTCCAGTGTTTGTGAAGCAATATCGCTTGCCTCTCGCATCAATGGAGTCCCTTACTGAAATAATTAAGAACCTTGAGTCCCGGGGAATAATCCGTCCAGTCCACAGCACCTTCAATAATCCGGTGCTGGGAATATTGAAGCCAAACGGCCAGTGGAGACTCTGCGCTGACCTCAGGGAGCTCAACAAACGGGTCCACACTTCCCGATGGCCTCTTCCCTACATTGACCAAGGGCTGGCCCAGATTCAGGGGTCACAGGTATTCACTGCAATAGACCTGACCAATGGATACTGGACCGTGCCTGTCAGTAGGGAGGACCAATACAAGCTGGCTTTTACCTTTGGGGGCCAGCAGTACACATGGACCCGGACTCCCTTCGGATACCTCAACTCCGGCAATGAATTCAACATTTTCCTACACAAGGCCATGCCTGACTTGGGTGCAAGGGGTAACCTGGCTTATGTAGATGATGTCCTCATCAAAAGTTCATCTGTGGAGGAACACATAGCGGAGATCCGTTATGTTCTGACGCAGTTGAGGGCCGCCGGAGCAAAACTTTCCTTTCAGAAAGCACAGTGGTGTAGAACCCGTGTTAATTTCTTGGGGCATGAGATTACTCCTCAGGGTCTCTGTCCCCAGGAAAAGAAAGTGGAAGCACTTCAGAAACTGAAAGACCCCACAACTCTGCGGGAACTAAGGAGCCTCCTTGGACTGACTAATTACAGCAGAAAGTTCATTGAGGGCTACGCAGAGATCACCAGACCCCTGATTCATCTCCTGAAGGGGGGGGTCAAGTGGGAATGGGGTCTAGAACAAGCCGAGGCAGTAAAACAACTCAAAAGAAGCCTCTCACAAGCGCCTTGCCTAGCTTACCCTGTCAGAAACAAGGAGTTCTTCCTGGAGACGGGGTTCTCTAATACGTGCTTGACGGCAGTATTATATCAAAAGCATGACAAGGTCAATAAAGTAATCTCCTATGCGAGCAAAACTTTATCCTCTGTGGAGGAAAAATTCAACGATTGTGAGAAGGCACTCCTGGCAACGGTGTGGGCATTGAAGAATTACCGCCCGTTTATCCAGGGGGAACACATCATAGTGGAGACTCCACACCAGCCTCTGCAATATCTCCAAAGTGACAGAATCCGGGCCGGAAATGTGAGTAATTCCCGAATTACTTCCTGGATTCTGTCAATGCAAGGCTTTCCTGTGGAGGTCAGATATGGCCAAAACAAGAAGAGTCCCCTCGCGCAAGGTCTGGCTGACTTGCATGATTGTGCCAGAGAAAACTGTCTCGAGGACGAAAGTCTAAAAATAAAGGACAACATGGAGGCATACCTTAATTCCCCCCACAAAGTCTTTGAAGAAGACAAGTGTGAGGGAATGCCCACTGTGTATGTGGATGGATGCTCTTACCATGTCGACAACAACGGGGAGAAAGAACTGGTGGCCGGCGTAGGGAATGCATGGGTGAATGAGTCCCCAGAACCCTCCGCTGGATACAAAATTGGTCCCCGAAGTAGTCAGGTGGCAGAATTGATGGCTGTGCATCAGGCCATCCTCACTGCTGTCCAGCATCAACTCCACGAACTGGTCAAAATCACAGATTCGGATTATGTACGGAACGGGTTCGTGGAGCACCTGGTTAATTGGAAGACCAGAGGCATGGTATGTGCTAACAACAAACCCTTGAAACATGGGAAGTTGATCCAAAACATTGATGATCTGGTCACCTCGAATGGGATGACCATCTATTGGAAGAAGATCAAGGGTCATTCCAAAGTAGAGGGACCAGACAAAACTGGAAATGACTTAGCTGATCAGCTGGCCAAAACCGGGGCCATCCAAGGGGATCTAATTGAGATTGAGTCCCTGTTGGGGGAAATCCAGGTCACTGCCATCACTAGGTCCCAGACAAATGCTCACAACGACCTCTCAATTGCACAATGGAGTAAGGAGACCCCTGATGCTGATTTGATTACTGCTCAGAAGGGGGATCCAATAATTGGTAAATTTTACCAGCACCTTGAGGACCCTGAGAACTTTCCCCTGACGGATACCGATTACATTGGGAAAGAGGACCTAAGAGTGTTGATGAAATGTCCCAAAATGTTCCGGATCCAAGACGGTTTGTTGGTAAGGAAATCCAAAGCTGGCCACGATCAGTGGGTGGTTCCTACCTCATTCCGAAGCCTGATGTTAAGTCACGCCCATGATGCGGCCACTGCCGGTCATAGGGGGTTTCACACAACATTGGAAATCTTAAGAGAGGTTGCATACTGGCCACACATGGGGCAGGACCTCGACCAGTACCTGAAGGGTTGCCTTGTGTGTGCACAATTTCAGCCATCATCCCTCACACACCGGGCGCCTTTACAAAAGAGGGGAATGACACTGCCATGGTCAGATTTACAAATCGACTTTGTAGGCCCTGTGATTCGCTCGACTAGGGGGAATAAGTACATGTTGACTGTGACATGCTTGTTTACCAAGTGGGTGGAATGTCTCCCAGCCCCAAATTGCAAGGCAGAAACTGCAGCTGCCTTGATGATTAACCACATCTTTTCCCGTTTTGGTCTACCTCAAAGGATTGAGTCAGACAGAGGTAGCCACTTCACCAGTGAAGTAATGACAAAGATGTGGGAGATACTGGGGGTCAAGAGAAAGCTGCATATTGCTTATAGACCAGCTTCTTCTGGGGCAGTAGAGAGATATAACCGGACAATTGTGAGCATATTAAAGAAGTTTGTGGCAGATTCTGGGCCAAGTTGGGATATCCGATTACCTCTGGTCCTAATGGCTATCAGATCTACCCCTTCATCTGCAACCAAAATGTCACCATTTGAGTTCATGACTGGGCGCAAGATGGTGCTTCCTCAGCATTTGCTCTACAGGACCCAAGAGCAGACGCTGATAAATGCCTCCACTACTCATGAGTATGTAGAGAATTTAAGGAAACACCTCCAACATGCTTTTGCTTATGCTCAGCGGAATCTAGAAAGATCAGCTGATAGCATGAAGACCCACTATGACCTGAAAACTTCCAGGAAGGAATATCAGGTGGGGGACCGGGTCTATCTATACAACTTCCAAAGGAACCAGGCCAAGCAGCGCAAATTTTTGCCTACATGGAAGGGACCCTTTGAGATCGTCGATAAGATCTCCCCTGTGGCCTACAAGATCCGCATCCCCAAAGGTGGTTCGGCAGAGGGGGAAGACAAGTGGGTCCACATAAACCAGTTGAAATGTTGCCATCCCAGGCACACTCTGCAACAACTGGAGGAATCCTCTGGAATCCTAGCGGGTACTGTATCAGATTAATTCAGTTCCAACCATAAAACATACCACATCTAGTCTCTAAAATATTGTGATTTGCATGAAACTGTCTCTTAGTTATACTGTTTTTTTTTTTTTCAAAATAAGAATGTAATGTTTCGTGATGATGAAGTGCATATGCTGCCCCACTATCTCAACGGTGGTGGAAAAACGTCTATGAATAGGTATTGCCGCTCTTCCTTTGTCGTCCTAGGAGAAAGAAAACCTTGAGAAGGGCCAAGGAGGACGATCCGGAGACCGGGAGCTGAGACGCAACGGGCTCGGGGTACCGCCCAATCTTCCCATCAGGACGGCGAGGAGAACCGATCGATCAGTACCGGATGGAGAAGAAGATGCTGAACTGTGCCATCTATTGGAAGAAGATGAGGAAACATCCCAGATCTTGCGAGTCCCATCAGTGAAACCGAATGGCCATCGCAAGAGGGGGGCTTGTGGGATGTATTTACCCATGCATCCTAGCCCTACCTCAAAACTGTGCAGTACTGACATGAAAACATCATGATGGCCAGAGCTTCCCAGAAAATGCACAGGGAAATGCAGGAAGAATAGGCTGCCACCCATTTTTGCCGATGTTATGGGCACAGAAGGACGCTGCCTAAAACCACCATTGGACTACCCGCACAGTAGTCTGAAACCATTGGGAATGGCAATGCTGATTGCCAAATGCAACCTAGAATTGTGGGGAATTCATTTCTTAAATCCCAAAAATGGGTGCAGTACCAGTACTCACCACTATCCAAAAGCCGGCGTTTTAAAACCCACTGTGTGTTTTTCTGAAGGCAAGCAAAATGCCTATTTCAAACCTTGCAACATGTGCAAAATATTCACTGAACACCAGCAGACATTTGGCAGAATGGAGTTTTGTGTGCCTACAAAATCTGGGAAATGAAGAGCCCAAAAACAATGCTTATAACACAAATGCTATGGAGTCAGCAGCTTAAGCCTAACTGCAACTGGATTTAAAACCACCAAAATCGAAAATGTTAAATTAAATGAGTGACCTATGTTTGGTGTCACATGCCTTTGTAACTGTTGAAATGTCATAGTTTTGCACTTAGAATCAGCATTCTAGCTGCATGTGTAAAATTACAAGTTATTTTAAAAGCAACAAAAAGTTAGCTGAAGGTCTGGCTTAAGGAACTTGATTTTGCCTAGCAACGGATCCCATCAGGAGTGAAACTTGAGTCACAACTATGTTCCCAGGCCAATGTTCCTTTTGCTGCCCACACTAAGGATATGCCATCTATCTGATAATTGAATTTCCTGTGCTCTGCCAGAGAGTGAACAAAGCCCTCTCCACTCAGGCAAAGGTTTTTATTACAGACGTCGTAAAAAGTGGCTTCCTCCTGGAGAAGCTGGGAGGGGCACTGCCTGTGAGAAGCAAGCTGGCTTGGCAGAAACTGGAAAGACTGGTTTCTGTACCATGTGACCTGAAAAGACACACCCCTGCAGCAAGGATATGGTTTTATAAAAAGGGGGATAATTCATAGTGCGGACATGTGAAAATTTTATAAATGATACCATAATTCTTGTGATTTTTCTGCCCACAGTTTAAGACGTGGTAGGAACCGGTGGTATGTTCAGGGGGGTTTTAGCGGAAAAGTGGATATTACTCTAAATGTGTGCATGTTAAAAATCTGAAACTTCATCAGTTAATGTCCCTACCCCCTGCACACATGTATGTAAAGTTGGGTCCATGTCGGAAATTGAAAAAGCAGTTAAAAAGTCAATTATGTACACTCTTTGAATGCAAGCTCCGAGAATGAGCAGATTTGGACATAGACATGGCTAAATTCAGCCACACCATGTATATGTAATTTCAAACAACTGTGTAACTCTGAAGTATGGATTTTGATCATATATATATTTGGGTGCACAGATGATAAGGGAGGATGTTTCAAGAGATCATAAAATGACATCAATCTGACTCACAGTTCAGTTTGCCAATCAAGCGGAGGAATGGAAGCCTGACCAATGACGAATGAGAGGGGCAAGTCTAGTGATGCAACACACACACCCATTCTCAAGAAACAGATAAAAGCAGAGAGTCAGGACACATAGAGACATTCAATTTCATCTGCCGCTGGAAGCCCTGCCGGAAAAATCCATACTTACCTCCATCAAACTCCAGAAAGCCAAACTAGAGACTTCAATCTATCCAGAGCAGAGACCAGACCAGAGAGAAAGCAGTGCTGTGCCTAGCAGAGACCAGACCAGAGAGAAAGCAGTGCTGTGCCTCGCAGAGACCAGCAGAGAGAGCTGACCCAGATCACTGTGAAGTGCAGAGGCCAGACCAGACCAGACCCGAGCCCAGTTTAAAACCCTGACCAGATCCATGGCGAGGCCCATTTCACTCAAGAATATAGTGTGAGTACCTAGAAAACTGTGCAGAACCAATCTCTTAGTTAAAATAATATAATTCAATCTATTTAATCTAAGTAGAACTGTCTCCTAACTGTCACCTGTCACTTGTAAAGCTGTCACCTGTGATTTGCTAGTTGCAAGCTGCACTTGTCTTTTTGAACTTTAAAATTTCAAATCTGAAAAACGACCTTCACAAAATTGCTCATATCTCCGCAACCGTTTGTGCTAGAGACTTGCAATAACTTTTATTTGAAAGCTTAGAATCTTAGCTTTGAATCGCACCTAGAACCGCATTCCTACCCCTTATAGTTTTACCGCAATCGCGGAACACGCATCCGCGAATTTTGCCGCGATTTGCAAATTTCTTCACATGTAAAAACTGCTGCTGCTGCCTGATTTCATTTGCCAGAAATTCGTTTAACCTGCTAACTATCCCTGCATCATTGCTAGTGTGAGCCTGGACTAATATTAACTAGATACCACTCATCCTGAACCTCTAAAAGGGAATTAAGAGCGTTTCCAGCATATTTCTCATTCATTGCTAGCACCTATCAAAGCATTTGCCTGTGTTTTCAAACTTCTGTTTAAGCTTGCTGGATTGAACTGAATTACAGTTGATTGCATTTCTGAGAACTGTGTGTTTTCCTTCCATTTCCTTGCCTTGCATCAAGGGGGGGAGGGGAGTAGCCAGAGAAAAGTGATTACATTGTTTGGTTGAAATCATATTGCGTATTTTCTGTACTGCATTCATTGAATATTGCATCCACCTGAGCCTACATAAAGCATCCTCTACCACATTATACTTTTGTTCCTATTTACCAGTGTGCTACCTTATCCATTTCATGTCAACTCATTAGTGATTAAAGAAGTGTGCTAGTGCCAGATTTTCCGTTGTTAATATTTACCATATCAGATTAAGTGTGATATTCAATTATTAATTTATTAAAAAGTGTGATATATATTTTAATTTATCAAATAAACCTTTTAAACTTGCAAAACAGAATTACTTCTTGGCTCAGTGGGGTCAGGGGGATTCCAAGAGAGGGGTGTTATACAAGGGTAGTCATCCAGAACGCATGAACTGGACCTAAAGATATATCAATAAGGGTTTTCATTCAGTATTCTAGACTAGGCGTTAACTTGGCTGTAGTGCTGAATTGAATCCTCTTACACTATCATCAGGTTAAATAGTGGGCCATGTATTAGTGAACGCTATAAGCAGAAATATCTGTTAAGATAGCTCAGCGTGTTAAATCTGCTTCTGAAATCTTGAGTGGTCTGCAGGCCCCAGGTTTGAATCTTAGCAAGGTCTACTCAACCTTTCATTCTTCTCAGGTCGACAACTTAATATTAATTTCGGTTGCTGGGTAACATCACTTTTTATATGAGTGTTTTGTGTAAATTGCTTTGTAGAAAACACCACATAATTATGTTTAGTTATTAAATGCCTAAGTGATACCATCAATAAATCCAAGCATAGGCTCAGAATAATGTCATAGTTTTAAATTAGTTTTGCTTTATAATGTGTTGCTTTTCTTCCTTGAGATATGTGTGGATCTTATGTTATATTGCCATGTCTGAAACTGAATGAGACTGGGTTATTATGAATGCAATGGAACAAATGTATATATAAAAATACACACACACATATATACATATTGCAAACTTTGTTAATGTTGTGCAAACTTGTTAATTCCAACTTTGCCTCTCCTGATGTTTTGGACTTCATTTCCTATCAGCTTCATACAGCATAGTCAATTCTGGGGGATCATGTGATAATGGGCCAAAACATCTGATTAGCCACAGACTGCAGAGCCCAGATGGTAAAGATGCCGTGCATACGTGGAACAAAAAAGCATTTGCATAGGACGGCAGCTACTGGGCATGAGGTTGCATATTCCATGCAATGACATACCATTTGTATGATTCATTCATTGTCATTTCCTGTTGCAATGTAGATTGCACATCACTCATGGTAAAAGTAGCATGCATGTATGGAACTACAGGGCGTTAATGGATCATGTTCGGTGAGCTTGGCACATGTTAGAATCAACTGCATGCAAGACTGCACATTTGGTACCTTATACCATGCTTAAAACGCATCGAATGGCATTACTGTGGAATTTGAATCTGCACCTCACATATGATGGCATCACTTATACGTTGTGACCGTACCAGGTGTATGAGGCATTAACTGTTATTGGGTGGCATTACTGGCCACTTAAGGATGCACGTTGCGTATGATATAAGAAACTTGATATATAACAATGTCACCAATATATTTTGACTGTTCAAAGACTTTAAGGTTAAAACAGACGTAAAATGGCAGTTGCCTCAGGGAGACTACATTTGGCATATTGTATTCTGGAAGCACCTGACATGTGTAGATATAAATGGTATAAGGTTGCAGTAAATGGCCATATGAGACTGTAGTGGCATATGCATGGCAGTGCCCCTGGCCTATGTTCCTTGTATGTACTTGCTCTCACCTTGTCATAACATGATCTGCTCCGTCACATGTCAAGGGAGCACCCTTGTTAAAATAAGGTTTAAAAAAAGTTGTTTGTCTGTTTTAGTACGGGTTTGTTTTTTTCTGAAATATAAGCTTATGTACCTTTTTTACAGCCACCCGTCACTTCAAGTGTCAATATCGAAATTAAATGTCATGTGCTGTTATTTCATATGGGTAAAGGGCATATGACATCCCTTCCTGTGATGTCGTCAGGTGCGAGATGTCACTTGTGTTACTCCTGGCATTTTGGTGAATTAACACCCCTGATTATGGCACCTTACATACACTATAAAATGGCATTTTAACATTCTTATTACCATTCTTATCACATGTTCATACAGTTATTAGTAACCGTTGCAGCAAGTTCGATATGCCCTAGCCAATTAGGATAAAGGAATTACACACACTATTAGATGGCATTGCCTTGAATTTCTGCCTCCCTCTAGCAAGCCTCACTGAAACTTCTTGTTTCTCACCATCCCCACTCGCCACACATTCCCCGCGCTGGGCCTGTCCCATGGACTGCTGTCTCTGCCCCTGCTGCTGTTCTGTTGTGTTTAAGCAGGTGAGCAGTTTAGTCTGCCCTCTTGCCCCTCCACTGAGCGATCTCTCCCCTTCCATTGGCACTGGTGACGTAGATGCACTCAGCCACCTCTCTGCAGATTTCATCTCTGTGCATCAGTTGCAACAGCCACACAGCACTGTTAGGAAGCCACTGCCTCTATAACCATGCTCTTTTGATCGTATAGCCAAGCACCGTCATGCTTAATTGACACTTTTTATTCATAATTCCATGCAAACATTGGAAAAAAAAGAAGGTGCCGTTTTTTGAGTATCTACCATAAAAGATGTCAAATTATATGACGGACCTAATCCTCATCTGTACCCTATTCTGAATACTATATGTATAAAGAATATATGAAAACATCTGGAGCCAATCGGGACCACATGTCGTTGGATAATCAAACATGCCAGGTATGGAAGTGGAACAATATCGGATTTCTGTCCTTCTACTTTGTTTACTGGCACTCTGCCATCCAGAAATGTGGTTATCAGGTCTCCAAACTTTGTTATTTGGTGGAAACAATACTGTTGTCAGCAGTGGCATCCGGCAATTAATAGAGCCTTCTGGTTAATGGAGTGCGTAGTAATAATACTTCTACTGTACACTCGATTATAGAACTCAGGATAAAGCTGAGAACACCTCAAAATGAGAACAGCTATAATTGGGCCAAAGACACCCATTCCACGGGCTGGAATTGGTGGTAACGGTGCGGGGCCCGAGTTAATAGGCCCAACCATTAAAAGGTTAGCACCCTGGGTTTGTAATCCAGAAAGCCGGGGTGCTGATAGTAATGTTTTTTTTAATTAATGAATGGGACACGTTGGCACGTCTCGTTCATTCATACAAAATAGTTACGCAAGATGGCCACCACTGCGCTGGGAGCAGAGCCCGGCTTCCATTTACTTGGCCGCTAGGGTTTATGGTCATTCCATCGAAAATTTTCCATCGAGGGTGTTTTGCAGCGAATTTTATTCTAATGAAAAAATGTGCATTAAATGCATTTGTTTTTCTTTTTTGGGGGGGGTGTGGGGTCCCCCGCCCAACCCCCTGTTTTGAACCCTTAAAAACTCACCCCAAACAAAATTAACCCTTTAACCCACAAAAATATGCATTTTATCAATGGAAAAGAATTTGATACAAAAGCCCTCGATGGAACATTTTCCGATGCAAAGACTGCATACCGGCCGCAAACAGGAAGATGAAGCGTCAGCAGCGAAGGCGTCGGGGGTGCCACCCCCACTGAAGGAATCAGGAAAGTGGGGGTGGGAGGGACAGGAAAACGAAGGGAAAGGGAATGGAGGCTGGGGTGTAGAGGTGGCAGTGAAGCAGCTGCCGGCTGCTCTGAACGCAGGCTTGGATCATGGGATACATCCTGCAATCCGAGCAACCTGATTGGTTGCTCCACCCACCCTGGGTGCTAAATAGTACTTGATAACCTACTTTAATTGACTTATATACTGTGCAAACTTCTCCATGAGATGGTTTTGGTGGTTTGGTATGTATTTTATAGGGAATTAACTGGGAATGCGTCTGGTAGAGACTAGATATTGCAAATGTTAGTGCTCCGTACTAGTAACTGTTCTCGAGGAGCAATACGTTATTTCTTGCTATGTACCGTGTACCTTGTAATCTCATTAAATGAAAGCCAAAACATGACATTCAAAAGTATTTCCTGTGTGTCTTAGGCTGTCAGATTTCATGTGTGGCTTCATGGAAGGTAGTCACAGTGTATCGAATGCAGAGAAAATTAACAATCTGATATTCCATGGGGTAAACTCAATAGTTTCCGTATTGTTACTGCATTGTGTGTTTGCTTGCTCACAACAAACGGTGCATGCAACAGACACATCTTAACAAAGCTCCTGGCACATGTACACACTTCCGACATCATGTAAGCAATAGTGTGTGCTTATGCCTACACCATTATGCATGGCACCCAGATTCGGAATGGGGTGCTTCTGAGCAATAACCTCTGCTTTACGTACCTTGTCACCCTTGAAACCAGGATCTCCTTTCATACCGGGTAAACCCGCAGGGCCCTTAGGGACAGAAACGAAATCGCATTGTTAGTTCAGCATGATTGGTGGATAGTTTAGTGGCAATTCAGACCATTCTTTCTAGGTTAAATCGTAAGATGTTTATGAAACAACGATGAAGGAAGAAGTGTGCCCCTTCCTTTCATCCTTATTGCAGTTTCTATTAAGTCATGGGCAGGGTCACGGAAGAGTATACTGCGACCATTCCCATAGTGTGCTGTATCTGGGTTTGCAATTGCACAGACAGGGAGAAATGGCCTATGAGGAGGGACACACAGCGTGTAGGCGTTGTTCGGTTTTTCTCCACCCATTGACTGCCCATATCCATGCTAATCCCTATGGTCATTCCCACCCGGTTCCTGCCACTTCCTGCCCCAAAAAACTCCTCCTGGGAACTCTTTGAGGTTTCTTTAATCAAGTCTTGCCACAGAAGTGTGCACTCCAGTGTTTTTATAAAGCAGTCCTCTGAGAGTTAATGTCTGCCACTGGTGTACTAAAAATATCTTAACCAGGTTTGCCTTCAGCTACTTGATTTATAAGCACTATACGTGTCCTTCACTGCAGTCATCGGTTTTGGCTTGGGAATAAGTAAGCATTTGCCAGGCACTGCTAGTACTTTCACTATTTTGCAACTGCTACCATCAATGGCATTTAATACCACTGTGGCTGTGCCTGGCCTTTTCCATGCCTACAGGAAAGCACAAACTGTTGGCATTCCCACTGCTTGTTGGAGTATGCCCTGAAGGTATTAGTTGAGAATTCATTCAGTACTGTGATTATACGAATTGGTTTTCTCGTGAATTTGAAATCTCTCTACTCTTGAATTTGAAATCTCTCTACTCTTGAATTTGAAATCTCTCTATTTATGATTATTATAAAACGTACTTTCCTCTTCAGACATACAATTAAATAGGAAGATTCAAAGCTTCTCATCACTCATGAGACTGCAATCAGAGAGGAGTAGAAGGGATATTTTCTACTAGCTAAAATAATGCCATTAGCCACATTGACATAAAATGCAGAGATGTTTGGTTAAAATCTTCAACTGCTAACTATGTACCACCCTAGCACACGTGATCTGAAATTAACATTTATCATATTAACATTTTTGGAGAGTCTGTTAGAATGTTGGTACGAGGGGAGGTAGTGGCAGGGCACATCGACCACTGTAAGGGAAGGTTACAAAATAGGGTGTGAACCAAATGGGAGGCTTTCATTCACAGCCCGGGCGTTGTGGGTCTACATCCCTGATACTGTGGTGGCATTATAGGGGCATGTTCTAGAGCGGTAGGACCTTGGGTCATAGGTATGCCTAGAGTTGGTACATCCTCAGTGAGTGTTCAAGTCTTTGTTCTTGTTGACTACCTTTGAGATTGGTTAAGCCTCTGTATCGTTGGTGCTGAGGGGGTTAATGTTTAGAGTTCAGGTAGCAGTCAAGTCTTGTCCAGTCGTATACCCAGGGTTTTTGGAATATAATTGTTTTAAGGTTTTTTTCTGAACTATTGGGGTGTTCTATTTTATATGTACTTGAGGATCTTCAAATGACATTACTTGGGGCAACTCACAATACACGCGCTGCATATACTCTATAGAGTGAACACAGCACTCAATTAGCAACAACAATCTCAATAGCCACACTAGATGTGTTCAATCTAGAACATACAACTTTCAGACAGTAGGGATGAGAGATGTGGCATAGAACCTGCAGTGCGACTTGTTGTCTCCCATTATCCTATCAGAACACTAGCAGTAAGAGCAGGAAGAGTCTTGGATGGTTTCAGGAGAGTGAGGACCCACATCCCTTTCCCTGCCAGGCTTCTCGTCCCACTGCCATACTCAACACGGCTGCAGAGGTGTACAGGGCAGGCGGAGAGCCGGGATAACACATATGTCTACGGTTGCATACACATCCCCTTACCCACCTGACTGGTCCTCCTGTCTAAGGTACATGTCCAGAGATGTGTGGGAGGGAGCACAGGGAGTGCTGGTCGCCAATATATCCTGTCTGTAACCTGTGTAATCATGTAAGCCTTGCATTTCCTTGTCATTGCGCCCTTTTACTTACGAGTCTGGTGCGCTTAACAAATGAATAAACAAACAAACAAACAAACAAACAAATGCTAGACATTCCCAGTCCCAAGATGTGAAAGGTAGTAGGTCTGAGCAGGGTTGGGCAGGAATGCCACAAACCTCTCCCTAAGCTGGGTATGCTCCGGCCTAAAGTTTGCACATGGAGGCACAGGCGTCATGATGGTATCTTGGCATTTTGAAAATCAACAAAGCAACTGGATCAAAGCAAAAGTGTGCACAGAGGAAAACATTCTCTTTACTCTCAAAATACAATATGAAAAGATATCTTCATTCAATCTATTACAATACATCAATATATGAAAAATGTATGAAAAAATGTCATCAATCACATATCAATAGAAACGACCATGCATACTCCATACACTCAATCACACGCTCCCCGTATTTACAACAATTAATATGATTGGAAAACCCTAACATTGACCGTAGGTACTCCCCGTTAGGCCTTGCTTCTAATAGAGCCTGTTGTGTGCATAAATGTCTGTGCATTTTGCCAAGGAGGTGCCTGAGAGATTCTGCTTAAATCTATAGCAGCTGGCTACTACTGGCCTGGCCACCATTGCCACAGCACATTAATTAACTTTGGGATGGTAGACGGGCTCCACGACTCTTAACTATGCTAATTGGACATAATGGAATTTGGCTTTACTGTTCTAACAAACGCTCTGGAATCTGAACGCACTGTGCTAATTGGGTATACTTGAATATGGCCTTACTTGGCATAATGGAACCTGACACTGCTTTGATCATTAGGTATAATGGAACCTGATGCTTCTTTGCTAACCGGGTATACACATGTGACAACGTCCCACTGAATCGGAAAGCGGTCGATTGGCTTTGAAGAAGTTATATATACGGATTAGCATTACCTTCCATGAGTGTCCACTCACTAAGAGGTCAATGCAAATGCCACTTTTCTGTCTAAAGTACGCATTCCAAAATCACACATTCAGTAGAACTCACCATAGGGCCTGGAGGGCCTGTTTGGCCTGGTGGGCCGACAAGTCCTTGGTCACCCTACAGGAAAATATAAATTCAAAATTAATGCTGCCCTTCCACCTGCATACATATACATTTTTATTGCGCTAATGCTCAAACACTTCGCACTTTACATCATGTATTAAAACAACCTGTAAAAACATGACTTTTCAACAAGTACGAATAATCAACATAGTCTGTAACAAAGCAACTCATCCTGCACTTGCACATTTCCTGTTAACGTGGCTTTTGAAATTATGCTAATAATCAAATCCATTCTGTAACTGTAATTAACGCCTTGATACCCCCGGGTGTGGGCGTTATACAAATGTGATCAGTAAAATAAATAAATATCACTCTAGAAGAACATACAGCTGTCATTGACATGAGATAAGAGGAAAGCATTGTATTACAAAGAGCCACACCTGTAAGGCGAGGCTTAGCAGTGGACAGAAGAGAAGAAGCAGTAGCACATCAGGAGGAGGCGGCTGCCAAGTGGAATCGGTGTGCTGCGGTGGTTTGCTATACCACCCTCTTCTTCACTTTGCACAATGTTGTCTAGCAGTGTAAATTCCAAAGCTGGGGGAAAAGAGTACCTAAAGTTAGCATCACCAGGAGGAAGCAGCCAGGTGAATGCTTCCCTGAATGGGACTGGCAGTCAGCTTCTGGGCTGTTATTTTGTCCACATTACCGTTGGCAAGTTTGTAAGCTCTCTGCTATAAGCTGCCTTTTCGAGGGGAGTGAATCCTACCCAGTGCAGTTCTGTAAATGGCATGCAACTCCTTTTTGATGTCTTTCAACCTGCATGCGAAATACCTCTAGGGTAAGATTTAGAACAGTTTTTAGAAAGGTATTTACAGTAGCTTCCCCTGGCTTGGTGGGTGCATGCACAGAACCTGCAGTACACTGATGCAGGTAAGGCACTGCCACCTTGCCTTCATCCTATCGGCTGAGACTGGGCATGTGGTTGAGTCCCATGACCATAACATTGAGCTCACTGATTTAGAGAGAAGCACGTGGGGTGCTTGCCACACAAGTCGTTTTTTTGTTATGGCAATGAGATAAGAATGGTGCCTGTTACCATTTTTTTAGGTTTGTATCTGATATATTATTGTGCTATACCATTTGCTATTATGTGTTTCTATGATTATCCCAGGTACCTAGTAGAAGGACCACAGAAAGAAGCAGAGAGCCAATAATGCGTCTGTTAGTAAGTTATACTATGAGAACAATTGCTTTACTAAAGTGTCCGTATGCTGCATCACGTGCTGCAGATATTTCGGATGGATTATCTCTGGCATGCTTACTTTTATTTTGTCTTAACTGCGACTTGGGGCCTCATTCCGAGTATGGAGGTGGTCATGGCGCTATTTGCGCCATGACTACCTCCCATACCGGTACCGAGTCCGACCTGGTTCAATGGGGACTTACCGGTCCATTCCGACCCTGGAGGGACCGGTAATTCCCCTTTGAAAAATCCATTCCCCATTTCCATTTGAGCCCATATAGGGCTCAAATGGGAATGGAGAAGTAGCTAATAACGGTACTGTAATTTGCGGTACCGTTATTAGCTCCGAAGTCCCTTAACGGGTCCCGTCCATAACGCCTGGTCAGACCAGGCATTAAGGGAGGGACCCGCTAAGGGACCTCGGAATAGGGCGCAAAGTGATTACCGGCACCGGTGTCCTTACCGGTAGTCCCTTTGCGCCCACCTCGGAATGAGGCCCACGGTTGTGTAATGTCCCCTTTTCTTGTTTCAATCAATAACTTCCTGAAGGTTATTCTTTGGTGCTTGTGGACACTCCTTTTGTTCTTTTTACTATCTCCAGGGACAATTTTAGAAACACAGGCTCTACTACAGCTGACTGTAATTGTCTACGGTTTCCATATTTTGAAAATGTGTTTGATAAAATGTGAAACACATTTCTTTCGAACTATCTCAGCTTATAAATGTCCGTACTCACAATGAGGGAGATATTATGAGAGTTGTATTTCATTCATGTAACTCGTTCTCAATACCTAGGACAACCCAAGTTGCACAACATATAGTAGTTTAACGTTAATAAAATGAGCACTCTGTTTCTTCAAGAAGGCCTTGTTCCAGTGGAAGTAGAACAGATACCTACTTTCTTTTTGAAATGTATTCAGAGTGCCTCACTCTTTTCATTGTCTATTCCACGGTCACATAAACTTCCAAAAAGAATACTATGGCACGTCTTAATCATAATAAAAGCCAATCAAAAATAAACTTCCATAAAATATGATTGGATGATTATTTCTAAAACCTCTTGGTCTTTCGACAGTAAAGAAACTCTCTCATTGCTAAAGCAAAGAATACCTTTTATGCTAGTTAACTGTATCAGCCATCTATCCAGAAGCAGAAAACAAGGGGACCAGCACAAAAGAGTCCCAAGATATGGAGGCTCCCAGTGAAATCTCCAGAGTTCCTTGTTGGCCAGACCACTCATTCCAGGTAGTGAAGCAGTGTGCTAACCAACTACTCCTCTGCTGGCTGCCAATTCATTTAAGAAGAGATATATCAATACATTGTTTATTGTTGAAGTAGTTATGATTCACCTATAACTCTCTTCTGTAGTCCTGCCTCTGTTTTTATTATTTCTTCTCTAAAGTCAACCTCTTATATGGATGATGCCATCCCCGCATGCTGTTTTTAGGACTTTCTTCCAAATCTCTGTTGTTAGTTTACCACATCGCTTAAACATCCCTCGTCCAAGGAAATCTTTCTGGTTTAAAAAAGAGGATTGATTTTCCTACTTATAAATAATATACTCAGGGTGAACTTTATTGAGCACAGTGCGATCCAATCATTAATCTGTCCCATCTAGGAAAGATTTTGGAAACAACAATCTCCCTTTTTCTCTAACCTCACATAGATCAGCTGTACCCTATCAGGATGGGTTTTGGACTCATGACAGTACCAAGACAGTCATTTTCCTTGTGATTGAGAATATATTCCAGGAGGCCCGTGGTAGCAGTGCCTTCTTGCTCATTCTAGTTTATCTCTCAGTGGCATTTCATACAGTTGATAATGAGGTACTTCTGGCAATAGGTTTTGCCCATGCTGGCAAAGGGGACAGAGTACCCAAGTGGATTAGATGTTTCCTCTCTGGAAAATCCCAATTCCTCTAGAAGGAGAACTGAAGACCCTCTCTCTTCTGGTACTGTGTGGTGTGTCTGGAACCACTCTGAGATCTGGTGTACGCTATCACTATTCATCTATGTGCCGATGAAGGCCAGCGTTTTCCTATGATGTATACTATTGGTGGCATTGCTGCCTTGGAAATATCTTGCTCTTACTGCATCTGAAAGCTAGTTTAGAGTTCAGTCCATACAAGACTGAGATGCTTTTTTCCCCTTCTGGACAGGCAGTGGTTATATTGTACAGCCATGCCTCTCCATTTTGACAGGTGGTGCAAGGTCCCCAACGTTGGGGTATGTTGCCCTTTCTCCTCAATGGTAAGCTATCCTCAAAAGATTATGTTGTTAAGAAAATCCAGTTATCAAAGTGGTTACATGCTCTTCATTGGTGTCTAAAGCCATATTGAATTGCTGAGCTTTTCATCCATTGCACCATTAGCACCCACCCCTGATGCTAATGGTGATAATACTTGTAGTCACGAGTAGTGCCCTCTGGTAACCGTCATTAAATGCTTTGCTTGTGTCTGTTAGCTCAGGTTGGTAGGCCATTACCAGCAAATACTGCAGGTATTAATTGCCTAAACCATATAGCACCTTCTGGTGTCCCTGTTCCCAAACGGAATACGAGTTTCTGCCCTTTCAGACCTTTCACAGAGTCATGTAGTCCAGGCTCTGGAGTTTTTTTTTGTCCACTGAGTGCAGTAAGGCTTCCTCGCATCTACGTTTTAGAGTTAAGCAATAGAACCTGAGTAGGGGACATTACCAGTTTGCTAATGCCCTGGGGCGTTGGGAGGGCTTTGATGATAGCCCGGGGTATTACCAGACTGTTAAGGCCTCCCCCCTCTGAGGGTTCTATTGCTATTAGAACCCTGGCACGTTGTACTGGGGTACTAATAGTTTATTTTTCTTGAGTTGAGAAATGACGGTTTAACCGTTTTCTCAACTCGAGAAAAAACTACAAGAAAAGATGACCACCATGTATCAGGGAGAAGGGAACTACAGATAGTCCCTTCTCCCTTTCCATGGCAGCCATTCGCACCCCGGGACGTGTCGGGAACACTAGTGTTCCCAGCACCAAAGAGGGACGATCCAGGAAAAGTTAAGTGGGGTGGGTGTGGTGAGGGTTGAAGATGTGGAAAAGTAGGGATGTGGTGAGGGTGGGGAAGAAGGGACAGGCGCTGCCGGGGGGTGCACTTATATGCTACCCGGCGAAGGAAAATAGCGGTCTCCCACTCTGAGAAGGCTGGGAGCGGGTTCTTTCCCGGTGTAGTAAAGACCCCATTTTGAGCCTCCTCATTGGCTGGGAGTCCGCTACACCCATCCTTGCGGGATACTAATATTTGATCATTTCTTTACCTCAGTGCTTTCTGTATCAAAGGCTGTGAGGGAGGGTACAGACTAGCAAACATGAAACCTTCAACCAAAGCACTATTCCTGAGGACATAAATGTGTGGAAATAAAATGCTAGTGCATGGCTTTGGGGTGGCCCACTGCTGTAGTTATTACATATGTCTTATATTTCATCTTTTGATGTACACTCTCTGATATTCAGTCCAGACCTACCACGGGTCCTGGAATACCGCGTAGACCCTCGTTGCCAGCCCTGCCAGGAGATCCTTGTGCGCCTGTGGGACCGGTTCTACCAGGGGTGCCCTCTGTGCCAGCTTGTCCCTGCAAGAAAGAAAGCCGATGAGCAGGTCATAAAACAATGTTCCATTGCGGTCATATTATAGTTAGAACCATTTATTGTGGATTTCTAAACCCTTTCTAACTTGAGATAAATATCATCACGTACGCTGATATTGTATTGTTTAAAATATATAATAGTAAATTGTGTACATTACAAGTGCAATACAAATGTGTTTGTATGTCCTGTGTGGAAAATATGATTGTTTTACCTTTTGGTTAACTGGACAGAGGCATCCATTTACCAGCGCGGATTTAAGGAACGTACAGGTGTATTCACATTGTTTTTACAGGTGGGGGCATTGTGCATGCAAGGGAAACTGGTTCCAGAATCGCATCCTAATTGATAATGATTGACAATATTGCGAGTGCTGTAATTCAATATTTGTAGCTTCGTTTTTTTAGATGCTGTAAAATGGGGCACATCACTAACTGTACACCAGCATAGAAAGACTGTTATGTATGCTTTACGTAGTTTTCAGTAGGATGTGTTATATTGAGATGGTCATCAAAATGCATGACTTACCTTGTTGCCTTTCTCGCCTTGCCTTCCCTCTTTTCCTGCTTGCCCAAGGGGTCCCTAGAAAAGATAAACGAAACTGATGATTTACTTGTGTACATGTTATTCATAACCTATTTGCTGAAAGAGTGCTGTGGTTTAAGGCATTTCTTGTACGGTATCAAAACTTGAAATGTTACATGTGGCAGGATGATTAATACATACAGTATGGCACCTGATGGTTGATTTGAAATACATCTGGTGCTCAGAAATGTGATGGAGTTGAGATGAGCATATAGGAATATGGATCACTTTCAAAATGTGTATTTTGCTTGCAAGTCTAGATTTAAAACAGAGACGCACTGTTCTGATATTTCTTCTACTTCTGTCGAAGCAGAAAAGTGGTGTTTCTCATTAAGAATTCCCATAACCTATAGTGTTTCACATTATGCAACACCAAAACATCTTGAACAAAACTACAGGAGGTACGTGCTGTCAGAAGTTGTTGACACTGTGCGCACCTAAGCAGCACCACCGACTACCTCAGCTTCCTCTCCCCTGTTATGGGGACCTGGGCAGTGGTATTTCAGAAAACAACTCTAATGTTCCTCTCGCTCACAGGCGAATCCTATTGGCGTTTGGGGGCTTGCAGGGTGGCAATACATGTCAATCCCCACCACCTTTCGCACTTAACCACATTCAGTACTGCCTGAAAGCCGGATCCCTTGCTTAAAGATGCCAGCCAGGGAAGACATTTGTCATCACTCTGCAGCCCATGCCAGCCCCCTTGGCACTCTGAGTCCATCAGTGTGAGAACAGAAGTCCTACACGTTGGTTCTATGGCATTGTCTCTGTAACCATTTTGCTTTTGTCCAGTTGGTTTTCCAGATTTTAGAGCTTGTCTCTGTACCCGTCAGTGGCAGCACAAATGTTTGTGTCCCTGGTGCATCCTATGCCGCTTAGAGTCTAACACTTACCCATTTTTTCCCTGTCCAAATAACCTTGTATAACCTTGCTGTCAGGTACCCACTCAGAGAGTTCATGATCACTGGTGTTGATTGTGCTATCTATCCATGTCAAAAATCCATATCAGCCCCCTGCAGATAGCCATTGTTCCCTTGAGAGAATGAATTTATTCCAGATGTGGCCATATACTGACTTGGCTGTACAAGCCATGCAATTCCAGAGGTGCAGTGGCCATAACTAAATAAAACCAAGATTCAAGGTTGAATCCACTTTCGCAGAGTTTGACAGGAACACCTCAGCACCGTTTGAATGTGGTGGCCCCCGAAATGTTTGTACGAACACTACTGTATAGTTGGATTTGGGATGCCTTCAACATCAGTGGGTGACACGGGGAGAAAATCAGAGGTGATATGAGCAAAATGGCAGACGGAAGTTGGAGGAAAATGACTGGCAGGAAACAGCCGTAAAAGGCTTGAAAGTTGAAGGACACATTCAGTGCTAGTGAGGTGATAGCTAGCGAGAGCAGGGCTGCACAAGAGGGCACACATTGCACAATATCGGAGGTACGAGGTAGAATCAGAAGGAATGCTAGGCCATGGTGGGAGGGGACAACATCAAGGAAGAACAGGAATTGTAGAGAGGTAGAGAGATCCTAAGGCGATCTTTAATTAACCTGTAGAAATGGGGACAAAAAACCATGTTTGCTCTTTCAACAACTGGAACATAATCTCCAGATGTACATACAGGTCATGGTGATACACATTGACATTTATAGAACCTACAAGAAGTTGGAAATAGTCGTATCCTACAATCCATACGTGACGAGCCGGATAGTGTTTTGTTTTGAGAAGGAACCAAAGAGACTGTGAGTGGCAGGGAGGAACACGAAATCTTGTGAACTGAGAAAGGAGAACCCTGAAATACATTGAACAGTTGACCAGAGACTCTCGTGACATTTTGTGTTTGAGGTTTTTTGTGGGGTAGGAAGAAAGGGCACGTAACATGGTCTTGTGAGAAGTGAACCTATGTTGTGAGCTCCATCTAAGACTCTCTTTTATCATTTTGTTTCTGCATATTCATTGCTGAAGAGTGAGAATAAAGGTCCTTCGTTCTATAACTTAGACTGGTGTGGTCTGTTGGTTAATGTCCATCATATGACATAAGATTCCTGAAGTGGGATCAACAGGCATAGTTAAAGTGAGGCCAGGCCATTGTAGTCCTAAAGGAACAAGGACATGTCAGGATTTAGACCTCACCTGAGTAGCAAACCTCCTTTAATAGAATCTAGATCCATTCTGGAGAGAATTACTATGGTTTCACCCTGGCCTGGGGAGTGTATGGGGAGTGTATTCGTATGTCAGCCAAACCAATGACAACAAACCACTGAGAGGATCACTGAAGCAGCAAAGTGGGAGAAAACAAGCTGGTCCCATTACTTTCCACTCATCTTGATAGGAGAGTTCCACACTACCTTAAATGTGTGTCGCCAAAAAAGAATTTGATACTCTTAAGCGATGCCATTCTGGAGAGACTTTGGAGAGGTCAAGAATATCAACATCAGCAACAACCCCTCAAACAGGTGTCATATAGAATCTGTTTCCTCTTAGAAAAAAAGCAGGAGAAAATGCAAATACCTGTGCAATCAGGCTGCCCATCTGTAGACCCTTGGACACATTCCAAGCTTAACCCAGGATGAGAGAACCTCAGTATATGTAACTCCGTCCCATTAAAGAGTATCACTGTTTGGAGAAGATCATGGTTGGATTTTGGGCTGTTTGGCAATTATTATATTATAATTAAAATTGTTCTTTTATAACACGCTTTATACCAGTGAGTGGTTTATAAGTGTGAGATCGTGATTCGAACCTGTGTTGTGCTGGTTAGAAAGAGAAAGGAAGGAGCAGGGGGATACTAGAGTCAAGAGAGGGAAAATAAACATCAGCAGGTGGCAAGAGAAGAATCTCAGGAGGAGGCAGGAGAGCGACATCGGGATATGGCTGAAGCAGAATATCAGGAAGTGGCACAAGGAGATTATCGGGAAGTAACCGCAAGATAATATGGTAGGAATACAAGAAGGTGATAGGAGGAAGATGACAGAAGGGAGAAGGCAATAAGAGGGGGCAGGAGAGAAACATCAGGAGGAGGCTCGTAAGCAGGAGGAAGCATTCAACACTAGTAAAGTGATAGCTGGAGAGAGCAAGAAAAAACAAAAAAGCATGCTTCACCCAAGGCAGAGCATATAGGAGAGACCCCCATTATTCGAAGGGGTTAAACCCACTATGGGAGAAGGAATAAGAATGCGACATGGCATTGAGGAGATTAAGGACAAGAAGAGTGGTATTGAGAAGGGCCACAGGGACTAGCGTGGGGGGGAGGCGTGAAAATGCCTACTTCAGCTCCCCTCTAGAAACTGAGACATAAACTCAGTTCACTCTCACAACAACTCCAGAAAGGAAACTCCAGTTGCTCCTACAGCTCATGGACACAGCAACATCTACAGAAGAAGGCAAGATTCAAAGGTTTGTTTTAGCTGAGGACATTTTATTTTGAAAAGGAACGCTAGAGGCTGTGATTTTCGTGGAGGCACCCGCAATCTTGTGAGCTGAGAAAGGAGACTCTTGAACTGGTGCGACTGTTGACCAAAGACTGTCTGGATGTTTTGTGTTTGAGACTTAACCCGAGAAAAGAGTTCCGTTTGTGATTAGAAGGGAACAGAAGGTAAGCAAGCTAAGACAACCTTAGGAGAAGGGAATCTTGTTTGGGAGTTCTGCCTAAATACTGCTTGAATTTTTCTTTTTGTACAGTAATTGCTGAAAAATGGGAATACAACTTGTATCTCCTTCTATCCCTATGCCAGGCTGGTGTGGTTTGTTGATCAATGTTCTTGTTATGATACTTGGGTGAGCAGATCTTGGTTCCAGTGATCTTTCCAGGTATTTCTTTGTCGAATTATGGCTGAACTGAGCCCCAGTGTGATCAGCACTTACCTTGATCAGACCCCTGATGGTTAGAACTTAAATGATCCCACTCGAATACATGGAACTTTCTACCTTTTACCTTTCCCTTTTATGTGAGTCGAACAAGTCTACTTAGCTTCAACAGAGCTAAAGTAATTGAGACATACTTCTTTGTGGACAGTCCTTTATTCAAATTGTTGAGTGCTTGGTGCCCTCTTACTTCTTTTCAGTTGGTCAACGTTTCCATGGCTTCCTCTGTCTCTTAAGCAAAAGGTCTAAGATTCGGGTTGATAACATCACTACTGACTTTACCTTTATTACTTCCGTATAGTATTTGTGCTTGACCTTGCACCAGTATTGCCCCCACCTGGTGAACTGCAATGGAATCTATGTCAGACGGCCCTCTATGAACCTACTCAAACTCTACCGAGACCAAAACCATGTTGTCTGCCTTATCTGTGGCCTTAAAAAGCATGAACTCATCTTGTCATGAAATCCCTGCATTGGCTCCCAGTCAACCAACATATAGATTGTACGTCCCACTGCTGTACCTCAAGGCTTTCCTTTGACTTGCCCAGGATTTCTTGCTTGGGTGCCTCTAGACCCATTACTAGTTTTCCGGTCCCCCCATTAGCTGCACCACTCGATCAGATATACATGTTTTGATGGTCATAGCTGGTTGTAAGCTAGCCATTCCAACTATGGTCAAAATGCAAGGGGTGTGCTTTGATCAGTTCATGAACATGAGTGCACAGGTCAATAATCGTGTTTCGATCCCAGCTTACTAAATAAACCAGCTCTTTCAGATATGTCAATTTCTCACCGGAAAGAACTGTGCCACCATTGCCAGGGCCATTGTTGGCACCAAACTTGATGTTTGCAGCAGTCTCCTCCAGGGCATGAGTAAGGTAGATTGCTCCAGGCTACAGGTTATACAAAACAGTGTGGTAAGAGCAGTGGAGGGGAGAACGTGTATCACAAGCCTGGCTGCCAATTGATGCCAGGATCATGCACTGGTTCCTGACTATTGCCAACAAGTGCCTGTTTGGAACGAGTCCTGAATACCTGACTGAAATTCTCCCAAGGCTTCCTATTCGGAGGCCTTTGCGCTCAATCGACTCAAACCGCCTACTTGTCCCAAGGGCTAAATTGTCTCTGGTTAGCTGAAGAGCGTTCTTTACAGCTTCCAAATTGTGGACACTCCGCCTCCTGATTTTAGGGGCATTGCCTTCCTAGACATTTTTAAACAGAGGTTGAAATGTATTTATTCACCTGAGACAGGATATATTGCTGTTTGACTTAACACTGGATTGTTTTAGTTTGCTTTTGTTTGTTCTTTTGTCTGCCGACTGTGCTATTTGTTTCTTATCTGTTCTGGTCTGGTTGGTGCTATACAAAATAAGTAATTTAATAAATAAGAATGGAAGTGTAAGAATCTAAAGTAATATTTTATAAAAACCCTGATTGGATGAACACCTGCTTTTCAGAAACGTGACATTAGATCTTTGATTGTTTTAGATGCTATAGTGCTTTCATTAATAGATAGACGTGTAATCATGCTTTAAGTCTGGGCACCTTTACCCAATAGAGACCATGTGGCATACTGCGGAATCTGGCATCTTCACCGTACCGTGTCGCCACAATGTACCACACTATTATTATACAATAACTTACCCTCTTCCCTGGTGGTCCAGGGGGACCTGGCTCTCCCGAAGCTCCAGGTGGCCCCTACAAAGGTAGAAATAATTGTCAAAAGTTTTAAAAATGTTTGATTCTATACCAGACATTATGAGTTTTGGCAACAGAGGTATGTGACACAATACATTGGACTTTCATCACAATAAATGTCTGTCTCAACCAACCATTTGCGACTCCAACAGGCACACTTCTGCTGTTTCTGGCAGTGGGTGCATTGCATTCCTCTGAAGTCGGTGGTAGACAACTAAAACGAGGCCTTTATGAGAAAGCTTACTAGCATTGCATTCCCACTGGCCACACGAGGACAGAACGTGTGCATGTGTCTTTACCAGCACGGTCCTAATAAAACATTCCTATTAAACTGCTCAGCCAATATTTTAAAACGTTCATAGCTGTACTAAAAACGTGCCCTTTCATAGCTGGCTTTTACTTTGTAGCCTGTGTTTCTAGTTCAAAGGATGCTGTATCCTCTTCCCTTTAACACCAATAAAAAAACTGTTTAATCAAATGCATTCCCAAGTACAAGATATCGTGACCGGAATTAAACATTTGAAGTGGCAAACTATGAGCGAGGCATACAAGCGACGCTGTCCTGCCGGTTTCACACATGCACACCACACACCATTTCCTAATATTCAAAAGTGAACTGTCTCTGGGTAGTGGCTAGTGCATATTTCTAGACCATTAAAATGTGTATTGCTATTCTAAACATATTGAATATATTTTCTAGCACACTTTCCAATTGATGCATTTGCCGGACTGTGACCTCCTTGTGTGATCCATAGCATCTCTAAGAATCCCGTTTCAAAAACTACACAAGTTCATAATTGGTCTATAAAGCCTGCCAATATTAATGCAACATGTGTTATTTTGACTTATGCAATCTACAATACCTGCTTTTTTACCAACCCAATAGCCTACAGCTGCATGGAAATGTTCTTTTGAAGCCCAGATTCCTGATTAAGTATCCCCAACTGGCAAAGGTAGTTTACAAGGACTAGGGGCTTTAACATGTTGGTATCATAACCTCGGGCCAGGTCCCTGCTCCCCAGTTGCACACCTGCACTGCCGCCTGACAACAATGCACTTTGGGGCTGTATCTGTTACCCTATAGTCCCCTTACTTTCAATTACCTGCTACCTGCACTTAACCCTTGCACTGCCACTTGCTGGCGGCACTTCCTTTTATTTTTTATTCTATCGCTTTTTTGGTGTTTTGTCGATCATATGTCTTGCACTTCTCCTCCTTCCCTTCCCCTGGCACTTATCCCATTTTCCCCTCACTGCACTTGTACGATATCAATGTCACTGGGCCTAGTAAGATCGTTGTCCTGTTCCCCCCTTGTTAATTTCCCATGCCACACCACGCAACACTAGTGTATAGGTACGCTATAACTATAATATATCATATCATATAGTCCATAGATACAGACTATATGGCTTCTAGCAGCATGGTAAACAGCCCTGGTCTTATGATTTCATGGAAGGAAATGTGTTCATATTCCAAACCATACCCTTTTGGAGTGCGAACATCAATGCCTCCGAAAAAACTCACATGGCTCGGCCAACATAGAAACAGAAAGGAACCTCCTAAATTGAAGAGTAGCCACTTCCATTTCTTTCACAAAGCAATTGCCGGCTGTCGTTGGAAGACAGGTATGATTTTAAAAAAGTGACAAGAGGTATGTAGAGCTCCTCAGGTTGCACATAACTCAGGGGCAATACCAATGGTTTTTGCATGCATTTCGAACATCTTGCTTTGATGTGCCACACCCCGGAATGCTAATAGCCCTTCTAGATGCTAATTGCAATTTGTTTGTGTGAGCAATACCGGCAACAAATATGCTTTCAACGGTTTCAAAGGCGGTTAATGGTCATCTTTGGTCCGGAACTCTCACATGAAGAGAACATTGTGTTTACCAGAAAAAGGCACCATGAGCGTTACTGATAGAAAAAACAAAATGGTCTACAAATGAAAAGAAAAGAAGAGGGACTTACCGGATTTCCTGGATCTCCAGAGTCTCCCTTTTCTCCAACGACACCGTCGACACCCTGTAGAGGTAAAAACAATTAAACTCTGTGAGAAAATGCATAGCATGAAGTTGTTTACACCAGAATCTTTGGTTTGAAAATCCTTCTCCAAATTGGCATTATGACATGTATATATGTTCCAAGATTTGGTTGTCATTGATTTGAAAAAAATCTGGGAAATATGGGTGTAAAGACTGGTAGGGGGTGGTCTGTACTTCTGCTCTCTATATGGTAGAGGGGAGGCACAGAGGACCCCAGCCTAGATTCTCTATTCGGTAGCTATGGTCGAGCAATCAAGGCCTAGCTTCTCAGGAGGTGATGCAGGCTGGTTCTTAAGTACAGTGTAGTCCCCAAGCCCCCACAAAGGAATGTCCACACACTGTATTGGTTAGAACACAGTCTTTATATAATCAATATTCAAGGTTATGTACACTTATCATAATAACTCACTTTGTACTTAGGAAAATCAACAATGGCAAATATATACAATTCTAAAGTGGTACCACCCTTTGTATTAGATCTCATTAAAGTGCATCAACAATACTGTAACAATGTCACACAGATCAATAGAGTGAAACCAGCAATAGAGAGAGGAGAGAAAATAAGATGGTTGAGCAATAGGCAGAATACTGGCCCCTACCACTAGACACAGTTGTGTGTGGAGATCCCCCCACCTGGGCAACCTGTAAAATAAAGATATAGCACAAGCCCAGTCCATATATTGTTCTGCAAGTCTTATTCCCTCCTATAATGTTTTTACCCCCCCAATGTACCTGGTGGATTCGAGTTCTTCGAAGAGGCGTCGACAGATCCTTCTTGAGCGACCCCCTTTCAAGCGGGAATCACGGATCGTCGAGAAGCATCGAGGAACTCAGCGTTCGGCGGCGGGGAGTCGACGGCCCTTCTTGAATGCCTTCCCTTTCAAGCGGGAGACACGGGGCGTCGAACGTCCGTCGAGGAACTCGGCGTTCGGCGTCGGGGAATCGACGGCCCTTCTTGAATGCCTTCCCTTCCAAGCGGGAGACACGGGGCGTCGAACGTCCGACAACAAACAGGGTAGAACGGCGTCGTTGAGGCGGCAGCTTCGATCCAAGCGGTGCTCGTCGACGACGGAGCGTCGGCGTTCTGCAAGGCAGAGGCGTGCGGGGCACCTCGATGACAATTGTTCTGGACCGCAAAGATTGTGGAGACGGGGGCCCAGCAAGGGCGGTCGAGTCGTTCGAGTCTTTGTGGTCTTCGGGTGGCGGGAAACCCACCGGTAGGTCTCTCCTCGGCGCGTTGGTCGTCCTCGACTTTCTCCGGCAGGATAAAGCGGTCGACGGTGCGGACGAGGGAGTCCTTCGATTCAAATGTTCTTAGGCAAGGAGCGGACGGCTCCGGTCGTCGGCGGCACGGCGTCAAGTGGTTCCCACGGCTGGGCAACACAACTTCGACGGGCCTCCAGCGGTTACACAAACCTGCGAACCCTGGTCGGCGGCAATGGACTTCGACGGCGGTGATGTCCGGGTGCTTCACTTCGATCTCCTCGGCGGTCCCGTCTCGGGTCGGCAGCCTTTCGAGGGTCTGTCTTCCAGGGCGCTTCGGCGAAGATGGAGCGGTGCTCGATGGTCCCTCGGAGCACGGGAAGAGGGCGCCTTACCAGGTCCTCTCTCGGGTCAGTCTTCGACGATTTCGGCAGCCTTCGGATCGGTCGAAGCAAATGCAGCAGCAAGTCTTCTTCTTCCAGCTGGGCGTCGAGGATCAGCAGTTCCAGTTACTCTTAGAGTGGAGACTCAGCTCCTGAACGCTTCTGAACAATTACCAGTGGTGAGAAGTCCCCAGATATACTATTCTGTCTCTCATCCACACTGCTGGCACACACTCAGCAGCCAATCATACAGAAGGGCATTCATGCAGTCAGACAGCCAATCAGGCACACAGTGCATTCAGGCCACACTCCTCCCTTTCAGACACTCACAACAAGGAAGGTGGATTGGGACAAGTACCCAGCCATTCAACACTACACACTGCATTCAGGCCAGTTTCGGGCAGGGCTGTCTCAGTCTTTGTCTCTCATGCCAGAAACCAGACAACCACAACAAGGAGTATATATTGGTCACACACTCCATTCACCCAGGTCCCACCCACAGGAGGTACCCACAACATACAGTAACTGGGAAGGCTCCAGTCAGTCTAGCTGGGCCTTCACAACAACACCATTAATGGAACTTCCACCCAACAGCCAGTCAGGGGGAAGGGACAGAGTCAGGGCTTCCCAGGACTTTGGGAAAACAAGGTAACAGGCAATAGAAAGCAAGAGGCCACAGGGGCCATCTTGTTTCCTATCAGGAATCAACTGATCCCAATGGCAGGGCCTGGGTATCCCAAAATGGAGGACACCCAGAGCACCTGTCAAATTCAGCATGGAGCTGCCACCAGCCCATACCCTGCTCTGTGGGCCACCCACAGGTGCCCAAAAACATACACTAGGGGCACAGGGTGGTACCCCTACCCATGGGTGCCATAAGGGTATCCCATGGGTCTGTTCACCAAACCAAAAGAGAGAGCTGCACTGCCAGGAGTCCCACATGGACTCCTGGGCAGAAAACACGACAGAACACACGATAAAAAGCAGTAAAGGACAAGGATTCAGAGGCCCTGTCCCTTTGATGCATTTCCAGCATCACAATGGGTTCCTCTCAAGAAAAATAGACCTCCCTTACAACAGCGTATGGTTACCCAACTTGGAGCCGTGACGGATTATATTATCAAACCGTCAGATAAAGGGACAAATATAGTAATCATGAATCGTGATGACTATATTGAAGAGGCCAATAGACAACTAATGGATAAGGACTGCTATGCAAAATTAACTGATGATCCCTCAGGCCATGAACAGCAAATTATGCAAACTTTTACAAGTATGGAAAGAGAAAGACCTGTTGGATGAGGACATATGTACATATTTACATCCTAAATTCCCAGTTATTCCAACCATCTTCTTTTCTGCCCAAAGTGAACAAGAGTTTATTAAGACCCCCGGGCAGACCTATAGTAATACTATGTGGGGCTCTGTTAGAAAATATCTCAAGATTCATAGACAAGACATTGGTATCTTTTGTTACTACTTTGCCTTCCCATGTAAAGGATACCAAAGATTTCTTGAGTCGGATTGAAGGAGTACCATGGGAATATACTTATCTACTTAGGACATTAGATATAGTCTCTCTCTACACGTCAATAAAACCATCGGATTGCCTCAAGGCATGTGAATAGTTTTGCATACTAGATCCATGAACTATCTCCAACAAGGGCGAATGATACTTGAGATGATCACACTCTGCTTGACCAATAATTACTTCCTCTTCAATAAGTATTTTTTTATGCAATTGCAAGGCACTGCCATGGGCACTACTTTTGCCCCTTCGTATGCCAACTTGACTATGGGCTGGTGGGAGAAGTTCGTATTTGGCATCCCAGAAACAGTCAGTATACATCTAAAATTGCCTTATGGCTACAGTTTATTGATGATTTGTTTGTTATTTGGGAAGGCACAAGCTCTGAATGGTTGGACTTCGTTAAAATACATAACATCAACAACTTAAATCTGAAATTCACTGAGAGCCACAGCAAGACTGCTATCGCTTACTTGGATAATCTTGTTACTGTGGCTCAAGGTGAATTAACCACCAGTTTGTAAAGGAAGCCGACCAATTCTAATATACCACTCCACGCCAAAAGCAACCACCCCACACCCTTAAGTGGAGTATTCCGTATGGGGAATTCATACGCAGAAACTGTTCGAAGATGGACACTTTTGATAGCGAATGCGCCCTTATGGCCCACAAGTTCAAACATCAGGGCTACCCTAAAAAAATATTGGAGCAAGCCATTCGCATACACAGAAACTGTTAGAAGATGGACACTTTTGATAGCGAATGCGCCCTTATGGCCCACAAGTTCAAACATCGGGGGTACCCTAAAAAAATATAGGAGCAGGCCTTCCTAAAAGCTAGAGAAACTGATTGCTCTTTATTATTGGTAGCAGATACCTTGAAACAAAAAACTACAGATATGGATGAGACACATCTCATTCTGACCTACGGAAATGGAGCTCAGAATATCCGTCAGGTCATGCAGAGACATTGGCACATCCTTAAATCAGATGAACATCTAAGTAGTATTTTGGGAGATCGCATAAACATTACATTCCGCAGGTCTACCTTGTTCAAGGATAGTCTAGTACCAAGTTTCATGAGCCCTATTAACAGTGTATTAACTAGTAGTTGGATGAACATTAAACCATCTGGCTTTTATAAATGTTCTAAATGTAAAGCCTGTACCTATGCTGCCAATACTACTTGTTATTTACATCCTATTTTGGGAAAAGAAACATAAAGATCATGTCATGGATTACATGTGACACTGAGTTTGTGGTCTATGTGTTGAATTGCCCATGTGGTATGTGGGAAGCACAAGAGGGAAATTGAAATTGAGAGTGCTCCAACATATTAGGGCCATCAAAAATGTGGATCCCACTTATCCGATGGCTCTCCATTTTAAGACTAAACATGGAAGCAAATTGGAGGGGTTTTCTTTCTTTGGTATCCATACAGTGCCCAAATCACCCAGAGGTGGTAACCGAGAGCTTTTGTTAAGGCAACTAGAAACTAAATCTATTTTGGACCTTGAGACAAAAAGTCCCAAGGGGCTCAATCTTGATGAAGAATTATGCATGTTTTTGGGCACTTAAAGATTGTGTGCTCCTTCTTCATTTGCATTAGATGCATACAATTGTGACCCTCTAATTACCAAATAGAAGTGCCTTGCAGCTTTTTCCAATATGTTTACTTGTTCTTGTATGTATGCAACTATTTGTTATGCTTCATCAAAATTTCCGAATGCTGTATCTTTTTATATACATTCACGTTTTTGGTTGCCTTCTTATGGAACTTTTAAGTTTTCTTTGCTTATATATTTTTTTAGTATGTTGATAGGTTGGGGTTTTAAGGTGGACTCATTTTGATAAGCTTTTTTACACAGAGATGTTTGGATTGCGTATACTCTTGTCCCTCCCTTTGTCTGAGATTGTTACCATTTATATTTAAGATGCCAATTGCGGTATCAAGGCTGCATTTCTTTTAAGCTTTCTCCATACACTATTTATGTGATTAGGCTAGTCGCTGATAATTTGATGATAAGCATTGCAGCAATAATGATATGCATTATGCACTTTAACATGAGCAATGTTTGCACGCACTGTGCACTTTAATATTGACAGACTTTATGTTTATCCTACAGCAGTCCATGTATGCACTCACTGCCCAATGAGATTCATTGTAGAGGATTAGATTACTTTTAATATATTCATAAGATGCTATGCCAAATATATAATTTTTGATTGCATGGATATTTATTTGGACTTTCCATAGCATATGAATTATATAGTTTCTCTACTTGTGGTTTAGCATGCATGGACAGAGAGCGCTATGCACCTTATTAATATTGCTGTTAGCAATCATTGCTGCTCTGGCACTGTGCACTTTATGGTTATTATTTTTAACAACCATTGCTGCGAGGTGTATTTTGCACATTTATTGTTGTTTTGCGACTTGGCACTATACATGTTTGGCTTCTACAATCAGCGTTTTATTAATGATTTTTGACAGTCAGTTGGAACATTGCAATGACAGTGGATTGTAAACCCACATAGACTGCTGCATCCCACATCGAGGAATGACACTCTGTCCTTTAGGAATCACCTATACACGTGTTTGTGCCCCTCTCTTTGCGAGTTTGAGGCCACTTGGCCTTAGTGTTTTTCCTGACCTGGCTAGTTATCTTGTACACACAGGCTCTACCAGCACAGCACTCCAGATCGTGTCCATCTAGCAGTGCAGAATTTCCAACATGTATCAAGGTGGTTAGATTTTGCATCTCGCTAAATATAGGAGGTGTGGTTTTTCCATTTTGTTCCTCCTTGTGGCAAGCAACAGACTAAAAAGATATTTTACTGTATCACGATATACATTTGGTTATCTAAGCAACTGGGTTCATTATATGTATTTGCATCATGTTGTTGCAAGATGTTCAAATATGGCTGCCTCGTAGTACCATAACGCGCTGACATGGGGAAGTGGCACTCTTTTACTCTAGAGTTGTCATGGTTTAAAACGTAGTCCATCATCTGTGTTCACCCTACCTATGTTATCAAGCGGTCAGAATACCGTGAAACGCGTTGTTTGCTATCCAGGATTTTTCTTCTCTGATGCACTTTTATTAATAAAGTAACTTTTGTGCTGTCTGGAAGTGCTGTCAAACTCCTTCATTGCTGAGTGAACATTGCCATCCCTCGGCTGCTCTCAGGGGTGCATTCCGATGGATTTGCCTTTTTTTAAGTCTTTTCATTTTGTGAAATATATATATATATATATATATAAAAACACACAAGCCCCTGCTCGGTTGTAACACTGCAAAAAAACACCCAGTGGGCATGTATAACAGTACTCTAGCACACAAGACCTAGCTATTTAAAATGTCATGTTTATTATTGCATAATACAGCACATTACAAAAAACAGAGGTAAAATCATTCACCCCTGTGACAGAGGTAAGGTTGCACAAAGCACTCACCCCACGGGTGGAAGAAAGTCACGCGTTCCGCCTGAATGCTCAGGCTTCCTCAGACCTATAAAATCCAAATGCGGCATGCACATCATAGAGTTTAAAAAGAAAGGCAGTTCCAGAGCGTCCCCACTCAAGTCTCCTCACGTGCACAACGGTCATGTGACTGCTACGATTAAGAGTGGTGATATCTTTCCAATGCAATGACCTCCATATTGGAATGGTCAAAAACCTATGAGTAAGGTAGGTATAATAGCAAGTTATCTGACAGTTTTGTGCTAGGAAATCACTAAACACATTTAATGTCTACTGTAATGAAGACTCAACAGTGAAGACGCTCGAAACTGCTAGTTTAAAAATTATTATTAAATAACAATCAATGTGTAACATATGAGCACAAGTGTGCCTATTCACCTTTTGATGGCTAAAAGCAGCTCAGATGGCCGCTATTAGACATACGCCCCCACATAGGACAAGTACTTCCAAGCCAAGGGCTACGAGCAAAACGGCAGCAACCAAATCATAAGTGGGCAAATGCCCTATTTGTGCAAATCGTACCTATAATACGTACTATAACACCGGGCAAGTGCCCCTTTCCCAGATAAATATTTCATGGAGGAATACTGCTCCAGACATATGCGATCTTATGTTATACACGTGCTCAGATAAAACCGGAGTTAAGAGAAAAGATAAAACGTAACATAGTATACCTCCTCCCAATGTGCAAATAGAAATTCCTATGTCTATATAACAGTACAGAAGGATAGCAGCCAAAATTCTTCAATGAGCAACTAGATTAATTTACCATGTGCAAATAACAATTCCTATGTCAATAATACAGTACAAATTGAACCCTCTACGGTTCCATAAGCACCTCAAGACCTTCCTCTTCGCTTCCGCCTTCTCTCTTCCTCTCCCCTGCTGATCCACGCACTGGTCACCTGGCCACCCTCGGAGTTCGGGCTCAGGTCCTGGCCTGTCCAGTTGCAACTCGCACTGCCTCTTGGCACCCCCTGAATTTGTCGTCTATATCTGTAACCCTACAGCCCCCTCTCTTGCACTTATTAGCCACCCTTTGGCTGCACTTCCGAGCACCCTCACTTGCCACCCGTTGGCTGCACTCTCTGCTGTTTATTTTATCTCAACCTCTCCAGCCAAACCACCCCCCCAACCCACCCCCGGCACTTATCCCCTCCAACATGGGGAGACACATGGGCATGAGCGGGGGGTGAGAGGGAACAGGGTACAAACGGGGCATGAGCAGGGGATGGGGCGGAAAAGGGAAGAAACACGGGGCATGAGCGGTGGTGGGGGGAACAGGAGAGGGACACGGGGCATGAGCGGTGGTGGGGGGAACAGGAGAGGGACACGGGGCATGAGCAGCGGGTGGGGAGGAACATGAGGGAGACACGGGGTATGAGTGGGGGGTGGGGAGGAACACGAGGGAGACACGGGGCATGAGCGGGGGTACAGGGCACACGGGACATGAGCGAGGGTGGGGAGGAAAGGAGAGAGACAAGGGGCATGAGCGGGGGGTGGGGGGAACACGAGGGAGACACGGGGCATGAGTGTGGGGGTGGGGGGTAACACGAGGGAAACACGGGGCATGAGCAGGGGGTGGGGGGAACACGAGGGAGACACGGGGCATGAGTGTGGGGGTGGGGGGTAACACGAGGGAAACACGGGGCATGAGCAGGGGGTGGGGGGGAACACGAGGGAAACACGGGGCATGAGCAGGGGGTGGGGGGAACAAGAGGGAGACACGGGGCATGAGTGGGAGGTGGGGAGAAAAGGAGTCAGATACGGGGCATGAGCGGGGGTCGGGAGAACAGGAGACAGACACGGGGCATGAGCGGGGGGGTGGGGAGAACAGGAGACAGACATGGGGCATGAGCGGGAGATGGGGGGAACAAGAGACAGATACGGGGCATGAGCGGGAGATGGGGGGGAACAAGAGACAGATACAGGACATGAGCAGGGGTGGGGAGATCAGGAGACAGACACGGGGCATGAGCGGAGGGGTGGGGGACAACAGGAGACAGTCACGGGGCATGAGCGGGGGATGGGGGGCAACAGGAGAGAGACACGGGGCATGAGCGCGGAGTGGGGGGGTACAGGCGACAGACACGGGGCATGGGTGGGGGCAACATGAGACAGACACGGGGCATGAGCGGGGGTTGGGAGGAACAGGAGACAGACACAGGGCATGAGCGGGGGGTGGGGGGTACAGGAGACAGACATGGGGCATGAGCGGGGGGTGGGGGATACAGGAGATAGGCACGGGGCATGAGCGGGGGTGGGGGGCAACAGGAGAGAGACACGGGACATGAGCGGGTGGGGGAACAGGAGACAGGCGGGGTGGGGGCAACAGGAGAGAGACACGGGGCATGAGCGCGGAGTGGGGGGTACAGGAGACAGACACGGGGCATGGGTGGGGGCAACATGAGACAGACACGGGGCATGAGCGGGGGGTGGGGGGAACAGGTGACAGACACGGGGCATGAGCGGGGGGTGGGGGAACAACAGAGACAGACACGGGGCATGAGCGGGGGGTGGGGGGCAACAGGAGACAGACACGGGGCATGAGCGGGGGTGGGGGCAACAGGGGACAGACACTGGGCATGAGCGGGGGGTGGGGGGGAACACGAGACAGACACGGAGCATGAGCGGGGGGTGGGGGGCAACAGGAGACAGACATGGGGCATGAGCGGGGGGCAACAGGAGAGACATGGGGCATGAGCGGGGGTGGGTGGCAACAGGAGAGACACGGGGCATGAGCGGGGGGTGGGGGGAACAGGAGACAGACACGGGGTATGAGCGGGGGGTGGGGGGAACAACAGACACGGGGCATGAGCGGGGGGTGGGGAGAACAGACACGGGGCATGAGCTGGGGGTGGGAGGAACAGGAGACACATGGGGCATGAGTGGGGGTGGGGAGAACAGGAGACAGACACGGGGCATGAGCGGGGGGTGGGGGGCAACAAGAGAGAGACACGGGGCATGAGCGGGTGGGGGGAACAGGACACAGACATGGGGCATGAGCGGGCGTGGGGGGAACAGGAGACAGACACGGGGCATGAGCGGGGGCATGGGGGGCAACAGGAGACAGACACGGCACATGAGGGGAACAGGAGACAGATACGGGGCATGAGCGGGGGGTGGGGAGAACAGGAGACAGACACGGAGCATGAGCGGGGGGTGGGGGGAAGGGGAGAGAGACGCACGGGGCATGAGCGGGGGTGGGGGGAGGGAGAGAGACACACGGGGCATGAGCGGGGAGTGGGGGAGGGAGAGAGACACACGGGGCATGAGCGGGGAGTGGGGGAGGGAGAGAGACACACGGGGCATGAGCGGGGGGTGGGCGGGAGATAGAGAGACACACGGGGCATGAGGGGGGGATGGGCGGGAGGGAGAGAGACACACAGGGCATGATCGGGGGTGGGGGGAGGGAGAGAGACACACAGGGCATGAGCGGGGGGTGAGGGGAAGGGGAGAGAGACACAAAGGGGCATGAGTGGGGGGTGGGGGGATGGGGAGAGACACACGGGGCATGAGTGGGGGGTGGGGGAGGGGGAGAGACACACGGGGCATGAGCGGTGGTGGGCGGGAGGGGGAAAGACATGGGGCTAGAGCGGGGGTGGGCGGGTGGGGGAAAGACACAGGGCAAGAGCGGGGGTGGGCAGGAGGGGGAAGAGACATGGGGCAAGAGCGGGGGTGGGCGGGAGGGTGAAAGAGACATGGGGCAAGAGCGGGGGTGGGCGGGAGGGTGAAAGAGACACGGGGCAAGAGTGGGGGTGGGCGGGAGGTGGCAAGAGTGGGGGTGGGCGGGAGGGAGAGAGACACACGGGGCATGAGCGGGGGGTGGGCAGTAGGGGGAGAGACACACGGGGCAAGAGTGGGGGTGGGGGTAGGGAGAGAGACACACAAGGCATGAGCGGGGGGTGGGGGGAAGGGGAGAGAGACATGGGGCATGAGCGGGGGTGGAGGGGAGGGAGAGAGAGACACGGGGCATGAGCGGGGGTGGGGATGAGGGAGAGAGACACACGGGGCATGAGCGGGGGGTGGGCAGTAGGGGGAGAGACACACGGGGCATGAGCGGGGGTGGGGGGAGGGAGAGAGTGTTGGGTGTCCTGACCCACGTTTAAGCTATCCTGCTACAACATTTGGTGCTGCGGGCTTAGGAAATTCAAGATGGCGGAAAACCCACATGTGCGCCGAAATCCAGGAAAGCTGCGCAGTTTGTGCGCCCACCAAAATGGTTGCCTCACTTGCCACCCACCAGTGCGAGAATGAAAGGCCGGGTTGCCATGAGGGAAATGGGTTGCCAAAGGAAAAACAGTAGCGCCGGTTAGCGTCAAAGCGCTTTAAAACCACCATTGGACTACCCGCACAGTAGTCTGAAACCATTGGGAATGGCAATGCTGATTGCCAAATGCAACCTAGAAGTGTGGGGAATTCATTTCTTAAATCCCAAAAATGAGTGCAGTACCAGTACTCACCACTATCCAAAAGCCGGCGTTTTAAAACCACTCTGTGTGTTTTTCTGAAGGCAAGCAAAATGCCTATTTCAAACATTGCAACATGTGCAAAATATTCACTGAACACCAGCAGACATTTGGCAGAATGGAGTTTTGTGTGCCTACAAAATCTGGGAAATGAAGAGCCCAAAAACAATGCTTATAACAAAAATGCTATGGAGTCAGCAGCTTAAGCCTAACTGCAACTGGATTTAAAACCACCAAAATCGAAAATGTTAAATTAAATGAGTGACCTATGTTTGGTGTCACATGCCTTTGTAACTGTTGAAATGTCATAGTTTTGCACTTAGAATCAGCATTCTAGCTGCATGTGTAAAATTACAAGTTATTTTAAAAGCAACAAAAAGTTAGCTGAAGGTCTGGCTTAAGGAACTTGATTTTGCCTAGCAACTAACCCCCATCAGGAGTGTAACTTGAGTCACAACTGTGTTCCCAGGCCAACCTTCCTTTTGCTGCCCAAGCTGAGGATATGCCATCCATCTGATAATTGAATTTCCTGTGCTCTGCCAGAGAGTGAACAAAGCCCTCTCCACTCAGGCAAAGGTTTTTTATTACAGACGTCGTAAAAAGTGGCTTCCTCCTGGAGAAGCTGGGAGGAGCACTGCCTGTGAGAAGCAAGCTGGCTTGGCAGAACTGGAAAGAACCAGAAATTCAACCTTGTGCTGAGGGTAAACCACACCCCTTTGGAGCCAGAACATAACTTTAAAAAGATGAATAACTCATAGAGCGGACATGTGAAAATTTTATAAATGATACCATAATTCTTGTGATTTTTCTGCCCACAGTTTAAGACGTGGTAGGAACCGGTGGTATGTTCAGGGGGGTTTTAGCGGAAAAGTGGATATTACTCTAAATGTGTGCATGTTAAAAATCTGAAACTTCATCAGTTAATGTCCCTACCCCCTGCACACATGTATGTAAAGTTGGGTCCATGTCGGAAATTGGAAAAGCAGTTAAAAAGTCAATTATGTACACTCTTTGAATGCAAGCTCCGAGAATGAGCAGATTTGGACATAGACATGGCTAAATTCAGCCACACCATGTATATGTAATTTTAAACAAATGTGTACCTGTGCAAATATGTTTTTAGGTCAGATATAGATTGTGTGTAAAGTTGACAGGGGTGGGTTCTCTGTATCATAAACAGACCTCATCATGATGACACTTCATTTCATTCCCCCAATCAAGGGGACGAATGAAAGCTGACCAATTAGAAGCTGAGAGAGAGGTAGGGTCAGTGATGCTAGAACACACCCACATTCTAAACACATAAAAGCAGACAGACAGGACAGATAGGTTTTTTTTCCAAATCCATCAGCCGCTGGAAGCTCTGCCGGAAAAATCCATACTTTACCTCCATCAACCCTCCAGAGAGCCAAACTAGAGACTTCAATCTATCCAGAACTAGAGACCCAGACCAGAGAACCAGAGAGAGCTGACCCAGATCACTGTGAAGTGCAGAGACCAGAGGCGAATTTAAAACCCTGACCAGATCCGTGATGAGGCCCATTTCACTCAAGAATATAGTGTGAGTACCTAGAAAACTGTGCAGAACCAATCTCTTAGTTTAAATTCATCTAATTCAATCTATTTAACCTAAGTAGAACTGCCTCCTAGCTGTCACCTGTCATTCTAGCTGCAAAAATTTGTCACTTGTCATTTTGAAAAAGTGTGCGTTTAAAATTTACAAAACCAAAAACGACCTTTACTAAATCGCTCATATCTCCGCGACCGTTTGAGCTAGAGACTTGCAGTAACTTTCCTCTGATAGCTTAGAATCGTGGCTTTCCTAGGAACCTAGAACCGCATTCCTACCTCTTATAGTTTTACCGCAATCGCGGAACACGCATCCGCGAATTTTGCCGCGATTTGCAATTTCTTCACATGTAAAAAAAACTGCTGCTGCCTGATTTCATTTGCCAGAAATTCGTTTAACCTGCTAACTATCCCTGCATCATTGCTAGTGTGAGCCTGGACTAATATTAACTAGATACCACTCACCCTGAACCTCTGAAAGGGAATTAAAAAGTATTTCCAGCATATTTCTCATCCATTGCTAGCACATATCAAAGCATTTGGGCCTGTGTTTTCAAAACTCCTATCTGTTTTCTGTAAGCTTGCTGGGATTGAACTGAATCACGTTTGATTGCATTTCTGAGAACTGTGTGTTCCTTCCATTTCCTTGCCTTGCATCAAGGGGGGGAGGGGATTGCCAGAGAAAAGTGATTACATTGTTTGGTTGAAATCATATCGAGTATTTCTATACTGTATTTCATTCATTCAACCTTGCATCCATTTGAACTCTATAAAGCATTTTGTACCACCTTCTTCTTTTATTCCTATTTACCAGTGTGCTACCTTATCCATTTCATCTCAACTCATTGGTGATTATAAGAAGTGTGCTAGTGCCAGATTCTCCGTTGTTGATCTTTATCATATCAGATTAAGTGTGCTATTCAATTATTAATTTATTATAAAGTATCATATATATATCTATTGTTTAAATTATCAAATAAACCTTTTAAACTTGCAAAACAGAACTACTTCTTGGCTCAGTGGGGTCAGGGGGATTCCAAGAGAGGGGTGTTATATAGGGGTAGTCATCCAGAACGCATGAACTGGACCTAAAGATATATCAATAAGGGTTTTCATTCAGTATTCTAGACTAGGCGTTAACTTGGCTGTAGTGCTGAATTGAATCCTCTTACAAATTGGGGGCTCGTCCGGGACGTTGGGTTAGATTTACCACTTGTGCAGCTTAATACAGTGTGCTAACTGACGGGATACATACATCCGGTCGGATCACCACGCTGCATTACGCTGTGAAGCATTCCTCAAAAGGGACACTCCAAGAAAAGTTCTGTTCTGCAAAAATAAAATACTAACTTCTGTAAGTCAGGACAGAGACCAATCTCTAGAATGACGACCTTAGTAGACATGAAAATAGCCAGAGAGCACCTCTTGCATAAGCTATTTGTGAGAGGTGAATGGACCGAACAGGGCCAGGATGTGTGGTTGCAGGCCATCACACAACAGGTCACTGAAACAGGGTCAGATATATATAGAGATCAGGGTCCATTACATGTGGCCCTGAGTGAACTATATGTGGCTCCTAAAGCCAAAGAGGAACACAATAAGATCGCCAGGATAGCAGCATACCTGTACCTATATATGGGAGACATGCAGGATAGATGTGCTGAAAGCCAAAATCTGGCAAATGGGCAACAGATGGCATTACAGAAGGTCCAATCTGATCTGGACTCTTCTGAGCAGAGGCTGCAGAGGAGCCAGGAGTCAGAAAATGACAGCAGACTGTACATTACTAAAATAAAGGAGGATATGGATGTGCTGCAAAAGGAAAAGTCAGAACAGGATACCAGATTTCTGGCCCTGCAGAAGGAGCACCAAGACAGTTTGGACTCCTTACTGCAGAGCCAGAAAAAGCTGGAGCAACAATTAGACTTTAACAGGGCATGCACGGAGCAGGTAGCCACCCTGCAAAGTCATCTAGATAGAGTGAAGGTAGAGAGCAACAAGCTGATCTTGAAAGACCTGTATACCCAGGCAGAGTTTGATGAGGAGCGCCAAAAAGCTGGTGCCCTTCAACGGCAAAGGGACGACCTGGCGGCACAAATGCAGGCTCTTAGTCAGGAAAGAGACGCCTTAGGCCAGGAAGTCTGCCATTTAAAAAGAAAAATGGAAGAAAATCACCTGGCCCACCAGGGACTGGGTGATCTCCAAAAAGAACACCAGAACTTGTTAAAGCACACCAGGAGGGTGGAGGATGCTCTAGCAAGAAAGGAGCAGGCCAATAGGGACACAGCTCAGGAAGTAACCCTCCTGCAGCAAAGACTGGCCCAGTTCTCCAGGACCAACCAGGAAGCACAGAGGGAAAACGAGGCCCTCTGTGAACACAATGATAGGCTCCAACAACAGGTAGCGATGCAGGAGAAACTGATAGAGTCGAGTAAGGCCTTAACAGAGGAACTGAAAGCACAAATGCAGGCTCTTGCATTGCAACAGGGAGCAGGGGCGGATAGAGATGAGGTCCGCTGGGAAAGAGAGACTCCTGACCATAACCGCAGGAGCCCTAACACCAGGGGCCTTCATCTTCCCCAGTCCCTGGACTCTACCACCCCCGTGTCCCCGGGCGCACATGAGCACAGGGCCACAGGGATGGCAGATTACTATCCAGCTAAGAGTATGGGGCTCATAGGCCAGTACCATCCAGGAATGGAGGGGTGGGCATCCGGGTATGGGCCCCCAAGTACAGTACAGTTCAATGGGGAACCCCAGGAGAGTAGGCCCATTAAGGGCATCCTGAAAACCTCTGCCCAGTTAGGTCAGTGGAGGGGGTACCCATCAAATCCTGACAGCAAGGAGGAATCTGAAGACTCCTCTGAACTGCGCAGGACACAGGAGACCAGGTCCCCACATTCTGCCAGCCATTCCCAGGCTCGCAGAATCCGGGAAAACCTGGAAGAACAGACGGGAACCTCTGGGAGCAGTGCCTCTGAGTCCGACGAAGAATGGACAAGGGTTACCCGAACCAAAAAGGCCAATAAGGCAAAAAGGGCCTTGCTCAAGGACCCCTTAAAGCAGATTAAGGCGATCAGGAGCGTCATCACGCCTTACCATAAGAACGCTAAGTATTCTGTTTGGGAGCACTTAGAGTTGTTTGAACAAATGATGGAGACTTTCCATTTGAAGGACAGCCAAAGCTGCATTCAATATGTAAAGTGGACCTTCTCCCCGGAATACTCCAGTTTCTTTGCGGGGCTGGAGGACCAAAGTCATTTAAGATGGTCCACCTATAAGGCGGCCATCCTGAAACATTTTTCTGTTCACAGAAATCCTCAAGAGGCTCGCAAGGCAGCCTACAATTTGCAATGTGGGGAGGATCAGGCCCCACAAGAATTTGTGCAGGAGTTAAAGCGGGCTTTTGCACAGACCACAAGAAGGGTGCGCACGGATAGCCGTGAATTTATAAACACGTTTTTCCATGCCTTGCCCTAATATATCATGACCCAGCTCGTGAGGGATTTTCACGAGAAAAGATCTTTAGACTGGGTCATTGAACAGGCTACCCGCATCTATGAGGTGCAGAAACCGGTAGATAGCAAAAGTAATGCCCAGAAAAACCCAAACCCCAAAGCCAACAGCACCCCTGCTGCTGCCAAGGTGGCAGAGGTAAAGGTCACCCCCGTTTTGGATTTGGAGATGGGGGGGCCTAAAAACCTGCCTGCACCTAATAATGCTAGGCCCAGGAGGTCCTCGGGTCAGTCACAGACAGGGAGCCAAGGAGGCAGCCCCACAAATGGGGTCCCTCGCTCTCCTGATTATGTAAGTCCCCGTTACAAGGGAAATCGACCCATCCTGGGTTATGTGTGGACTCCTCCAGCCCAAGGGGGGGGATCCAGACAAGCACCTAACCCAGGGAACTTCCCTCCAAACTTCCCACAGGAGGGCAGAAATTTACCAAACCCTGGGCAGAACTTTTTCCCCAGATATCCACCCGACTTTCAGCCCCAAAACCATCCATCCTTCTTTCCCCAATTCCCTGAGCCCAGACCACTGAATCCGGGAGAGGGGAGGCCAAGGGTGGAGGGGTACCCAAATCTTCCCAACCCGGGGTATTACCAGAGGAGGGACAGCTACCCTTCCCGGGATCAGCCCAGGGGAGAAAACAGGGTCCCATATCAGCCTGAGCGGGTTTCCCAGTTAGAGCGCCAGGTCCAAAACATGGCGCGGGATATGGGTCACATACTGAGGGCTCAGCAGAACCCTCAGATCAGCATGCCGGCGCAGAACGCACCCAACTCTGGACCTGGTGCTCCAGAACAATGACGGGGGCAGCACCCCGATAACTCACCGGTTCCCAGGGAGGAGGCACAAAGGGAAGGGGGGTGTAAAGCCTGGGAGGAAGCTTCCTTCCTCACTTGTAAACAGCCCCTGGAAACCCAGGAACCGGAAACAAAATCTCTTGCCCCTGAAAGTCTGCCTCCTAAGGAGCAGAGGGGGGGTAGGAGAAACAAAAGACCCAAACAGACTCAGTTTGAGGAGGAGGTACAGATCTTCCAATTTGAGGGAGAGGGATCCTCAGGGGATCCTGGGAAAAGGATCTTCTCCTTCAGAGAGGGGGGAACTCCTCCCAAAGAAAAATGGGTCCCTAGGGATGCAAATCCTGACTGGGGAGATGTGGAGACTGAGCTACCGCCGCCCACCATCTCATCCCAGAACCAACCGCAAGAAAATCCCCTGGTTCAAACCCGACCTGGCGACTGCCTCCAAAAAGGGGGGGGCAGCCCAGAACCGGAACCAGGGGAACCCACAATGGCTCTGATCTCCAGTTGCCAACTTTTTCTTTCAGATTCCCAAGACTCTCCACAGAATTCTGCCCAAATCTCTTCGCTATCGATGTCCAAAACCAGAAAGTTAGCCCACCAGTTGTCCAAAAATGTACATTATCTGTGCCCCCTTGAGGAGAAGGAGGGAAGATATTATGCCCCGGTACAAGTACAGGGGCAGGGTACGATTTCAGCGCTGGTGGACACTGGATCTCAAGCTACCCTTCTGTCCAGAAGGGCCTTTGACGAACTGAATGCAGGAAGGGGAGAGAATTACCAAATTCCTCTCACCTCTCTTCCTGGACAACTGCAGAACTTTGACGGGAAGGAAATTCCCGTCGAGGGGACGGCAGACTTGGACATTAAGATCGGGCGACATAAGTTGAAACACCCGGTCATAGTTGTGACCCCAGAGGGCACCCCTTGTTTACTAGGGAATGACCTCCTGAGAAGGTTGTCACCCCTAATAGATTGCGTAAACAAGGTCCTCTGGACCCAGACTAGCCGACCAATAAAATTAAAACAGAGTGTCAACCATGTTAGTTTAAACGGCACATGCCACATGGTTGAACAAAAATCTGACCAAGTAGAATTTCACTTCCAGAACAACCAAATTCCAGACGTGACGGTAATAGCAGTAGGACAACAGACTGGTGATGGGGGGTCCTCTCTATTTCTGAAAATCAACCTTCCTTCCAGTCTAAAGTGGTATTCCACGCTGGAAGGAAACACTCTGAAATTCTATACCAATCCACAATCTGAAACTCCCACTCCTATAGTCCAGAAAGATGTGAAATCAGCTCAGAGCCTGGCTGAGATTCAGCAAATTGGAGAGCAGTTGTTCATCCCTGTTCAGTTAAATGATGGGAAGGACTCTGTTCTCGCTCGAGTGTGTGTGAACAACGGTAAGAGCTTCATCAGCGAAGCCATGTTCCGCCAACTCCCAAAAGATCCAGCCGTTCCCACCTTCAAACTGATAGACAAATGGGAAATGGACCTGGAAGCACCCAATTCAAAACATCTCCTGCCAAGCAGGTGTATGCTCAAAATCTCCATTGGCAACAAGAGCATAGTCCATAATTGTTGGGTCGTGCGAGACGTCACTGCCGCCTTTTACTTAGGCAGTGACATTCTCAATCGCTTTGCCATTAGTTTGGACCTAATAAACTTCAAAGCTTGGTCCCGATTAGCGGATAATCCCATGGGCTTTGATGATCCAGAAAAAGCATTTAGGTCAGCTCAATTGCTACCTTATGCAGTTGAAATTCAGGTTAAAGAGGAAGTCACCATCCCAGAAAGGACCCGACAATTCTCCCTGGAAGTGAAAGTTAAAAGGGGACAAGAGTTGAAAAACCCTGATGCTTACATACATTTAAATGCTTCTCTCCAACAGCAAGGGTTGGGGGTAAACCCGACTCCATTAGTCAACATAGAACATGACACCATTCCAATAGAGGTGGATAACAGCGACTTAAAGAGTAGTACTCTAGCCGCAGGCACCATTATTGGAATGGCGGTTGATGACCGACATTTTTCCATCGACTTAGTAAATGAACTGTTAGGACCAATCCCCAAGGACTGTTTTGACAGTGACAGTGAGGACCATACAACACCAGACAGGATTTTTACCCGGCATGGGGGGAACTTCCTGGTGTACACTTCCTGCCCCTATGGTAAGGAAGATGTGACTTGTGACTTCAGGAGGGATGAGGTGATTTTCCAGGTCCATGAGGGCTGCCTTTCCCACCTGAAGCCTCCGGTCCAAATCAGCACTCTGACCAGGGACTTCTCCACCCAGCTGGAGGAGGCCGCTGAAATAGCCAAACCAGAAGTCTTCCCAGGCTTCAGGCAGATGGTGGAAGAGAGAGTCAACCTAGCTGATGCCTGTGTGACTCTGGAACAAAAGCAAAAGTTGAAACAAGTTTTCTTGGATTTCCAAGATCTCTTTGCGGTAGACTCATATGACTGTGGTCGCACCGACATCCACACCACAACAATCCCCACGGACCCTGGCATGACTCCAGTGTTTGTGAAGCAATATCGCTTGCCTCTCGCATCAATGGAGTCCCTTACTGAAATAATTAAGAACCTTGAGTCCCGGGGAATAATCCGTCCAGTCCACAGCACCTTCAATAATCCGGTGCTGGGAATATTGAAGCCAAACGGCCAGTGGAGACTCTGCGCTGACCTCAGGGAGCTCAACAAACGGGTCCACACTTCCCGATGGCCACTGCCCTACATTGACCAAGGGCTGGCCCAGATCCAGGGGTCACAGGTATTCACTGCAATAGACCTGACCAATGGGTACTGGACCGTGCCTGTCAGCAGGGAGGACCAATACAAGCTGGCTTTTACCTTTGGGGGCCAGCAGTACACATGGACCCGGACTCCCTTCGGATACCTTAACTCCGGTAATGAGTTCAATATTTTCCTACATAAGGCCATGCCCGACCTGGGTACGAGGGGTAACCTGGCTTATGTAGATGATGTCCTCATCAAAAGTTCATCTGTGGAGGAACACATAGCAGAGATCCGTTATGTTCTGACACAGTTGAGGGCCGCCGGAGCAAAACTTTCCTTTCAGAAAGCACAGTGGTGTAGAACCCGTGTTAATTTCTTGGGGCATGAGATTACTCCTCAGGGTCTCTGTCCCCAGGAAAAGAAAGTGGAAGCACTTCAGAAACTGAAAGACCCCACAACTCTGCGGGAACTAAGGAGCCTCCTTGGACTGACTAATTACAGCAGAAAGTTCATTGAGGGCTACGCAGAGATCACCAGACCCCTGATTCATCTCCTGAAGGGGGGGGTCAAGTGGGAATGGGGTCCAGAACAAGCCGAGGCAGTAAAACAACTCAAAAGAAGCCTCTCACAAGCGCCTTGCCTAGCTTACCCGGTCAGAAACAAGGAGTTCTTCCTGGAGACAGGGTTCTCTAATACGTGCTTGACGGCAGTATTATATCAAAAGCATGACAAGGTCAATAAAGTAATCTCCTATGCGAGCAAAACTTTATCCTCTGTGGAGGAAAAATTCAACGATTGTGAGAAGGCACTCCTGGCAACGGTGTGGGCATTGAAGAATTACCGCCCGTTTATCCAGGGGGAACACATCATAGTGGAGACTCCACACCAGCCTCTGCAATATCTCCAAAGTGACAGAATCCGGGCCGGAAATGTGAGTAATTCCCGAATTACTTCCTGGATTCTGTCAATGCAAGGCTTTCCTGTGGAGGTCAGATATGGCCAAAACAAGAAGAGTCCCCTCGCGCAAGGTCTGGCTGACTTGCATGATTGTGCCAGAGAAAACTGTCTCGAGGACGAAAGTCTAAAAATAAAGGACAACATGGAGGCATACCTTAATTCCCCCCACAAAGTCTTTGAAGAAGACAAGTGTGGGGGAATGCCCACTGTGTATGTGGATGGATGCTCTTACCATGTTGACAACAACGGGGAGAAAGAACTGGTGGCCGGCGTAGGGAATGCGTGGGTGAATGAGTCCCCAGAACCCTCCGCTGGATACAAAATTGGTCCCCGAAGTAGTCAGGTGGCAGAATTGATGGCTGTGCATCACGCCATCCTCACTGCTGTCCAGCATCAACTCCACGAACTGGTCATAATCACAGATTCGGATTATGTACGGAACGGGTTCGTGGAGCACCTGGTTAATTGGAAAACCAGAGGCATGTTATGTGCTAACAACAAACCCTTGAAACATGGGAAGTTGATCCAAAACATTGATGATCTGGTCACATCGAATGGGATGACCATCTACTGGAAAAAGATCAAGGGTCATTCCAAAGTAGAGGGACCAGACAAAACTGGAAATGACTTAGCTGATCAGCTGGCCAAAACCGGGGCCATCCAAGGGGATCTAATTGAGATTGAGTCCCTGTTGGGGGAAATCCAGGTCACTGCCATCACTAGGTCCCAGACAAATGCTCACAACGACCTCTCAATTGCACAATGGAGTAAGGAGACCCCTGATGCTGATTTGATTACTGCTCAGAAGGGGGATCCAATTATTGGTAAATTTTACCAGCACCTTGAGGACCCTGAGAACTTTCCCCTGACGGATACCGATTACATTGGGAAAGAGGACCTAAGAGTGTTGATGAAATGTCCAAAAATGTTCCGAATCCAAGACGGTTTGCTGGTAAGGAAATCCAAAGCTGGCCACGATCAGTGGGTGGTTCCTACCTCATTCCGAAGCCTGATGTTAAGTCACGCCCATGATGCGGCCACTGCCGGTCATAGGGGGTTTCACACAACATTGGAAATCTTAAGAGAGGTTGCATACTGGCCACACATGGGCCAGGACCTCAACCAATATTTGAAGGGTTGTCTTGTGTGTGCACAATTTCAGCCATCATCCCTCACGCACCGGGCGCCTTTACAAAAGCGGGGGATGACACTGCCATGGTCAGATTTACAAATCGACTTTGTAGGCCCTGTGATTCGCTCGGCTAGGGGGAATAAGTACATGTTGACTGTGACATGCTTGTTTACCAAGTGGGTGGAATGTCTCCCAGCCCCAAATTGCAAGGCAGAAACTGCAGCTGCCTTGATGATTAACCACATCTTTTCCCGTTTTGGTCTACCTCAAAGGATTGAGTCAGACAGAGGTAGCCACTTCACCAGTGAAGTAATGACAAAGATGTGGGAGATACTGGGGGTCAAGAGAAAGCTGCATATTGCTTACAGACCAGCTTCTTCTGGGGCAGTAGAGAGATATAACCGGACAATTGTGAGCATATTAAAGAAGTTTGTGGCAGATTCTGGGCCAAGTTGGGATATCCGATTACCTCTGGTCCTAATGGCCATCAGATCTACCCCTTCATCTGCAACCAAAATGTCACCATTTGAGTTGATGACTGGGCGCAAGATGGTGCTTCCTCAGCATTTGCTCTACAGGACCCAAGAGCAGACACTGATAAATGCCTCCACTACTCATGAGTATGTAGAGAATTTAAGGAAACACCTCCAACATGCTTTTGCTTATGCTCAGCGGAATCTAGAAAGATCGACTGATAGCATGAAGACCCATTATGACCTGAAAACTTCCAGGAAGGAATATCAGGTGGGAGACCGGGTCTATCTATACAACTTCCAAAGGAACCAGGCCAAGCAGCGCAAATTTTTGCCTACATGGAAGGGACCCTTTGGGATCGTCGATAAGATCTCCCCTGTGGCCTACAAGATCCGCATCCCCAAAGGTGGTTCGGCAGAGGGGGAAGACAAGTGGGTCCACATAAACCAGTTGAAATGTTGCCATCCCAGGCACACTCTGCAACAACTGGAGGAATCCTCTGGAATCCTAGCGGGTACTGTATCAGACTAATTCAGTTCCAATCATAAAACATACCACATCTAGTCTCTAACATACTGTGATTGTATGAAACTGTCTCTTAGTCATACTGTTTTTATTAAAATAAGAATGTAATGTTTCGTTATGATAAAATGCATATGCTGCCCCACTGTCTCAACAGTGGTGGAAAAAATCGCCTATGAGTAGATATTGCCGCTTTTGCTTTATCATCCTAGGAGAGATGAAACCATGAAGGATGACCAAGAAGGACGATCCGGAGACCGGGAACGGAGATCCAATGGGCCCAGTGGACCGCCCAATACTCCCATCAGGACCGGCGAGGAAAACCGATCGATCAGTACCGGATGGAGAAGAAGATGCTGAACTGTGCCATCTACAGAAGAGGAAGAAGATTATGCGGACAGACCGGTGCATGGGTCAAAACCCTTGTGCACGCGACTCCCCATCGACTCAAATTCAAAGTGCAGTCGCGTGGGGGGGACTTGTTGGGTGTCCTGACCCACGTTTAAGCTATCCTGCTACAACATTTGGTGCTGTGGGCTTAGGAAATTCAAGATGGCGGAAAACCCACATGTGCGCCGAAATCCAGGAAAGCTGCGCAGTTTGTGCGCCCACCAAAATGGTTGCCTCACTTGCCACCCACCAGTGCGAGAATGAAAGGCCGGGTTGCCATGAGGGAAATGGGTTGCCAAAGGAAAAACAGTAGCGCCGGTTAGCGTCAAAGCGCTTTAAAACCACCATTGGACTACCCGCACAGTAGTCTGAAACCATTGGGAATGGCAATGCTGATTGCCAAATGCAACCTAGAAGTGTGGGGAATTCATTTCTTAAATCCCAAAAATGAGTGCAGTACCAGTACTCACCACTATCCAAAAGCCGGCGTTTTAAAACCACTCTGTGTGTTTTTCTGAAGGCAAGCAAAATGCCTATTTCAAACATTGCAACATGTGCAAAATATTCACTGAACACCAGCAGACATTTGGCAGAATGGAGTTTTGTGTGCCTACAAAATCTGGGAAATGAAGAGCCCAAAAACAATGCTTATAACAAAAATGCTATGGAGTCAGCAGCTTAAGCCTAACTGCAACTGGATTTAAAACCACCAAAATCGAAAATGTTAAATTAAATGAGTGACCTATGTTTGGTGTCACATGCCTTTGTAACTGTTGAAATGTCATAGTTTTGCACTTAGAATCAGCATTCTAGCTGCATGTGTAAAATTACAAGTTATTTTAAAAGCAACAAAAAGTTAGCTGAAGGTCTGGCTTAAGGAACTTGATTTTGCCTAGCAACTAACCCCCATCAGGAGTGTAACTTGAGTCACAACTGTGTTCCCAGGCCAACCTTCCTTTTGCTGCCCAAGCTGAGGATATGCCATCCATCTGATAATTGAATTTCCTGTGCTCTGCCAGAGAGTGAACAAAGCCCTCTCCACTCAGGCAAAGGTTTTTTATTACAGACGTCGTAAAAAGTGGCTTCCTCCTGGAGAAGCTGGGAGGAGCACTGCCTGTGAGAAGCAAGCTGGCTTGGCAGAACTGGAAAGAACCAGAAATTCAACCTTGTGCTGAGGGTAAACCACACCCCTTTGGAGCCAGAACATAACTTTAAAAAGATGAATAACTCATAGAGCGGACATGTGAAAATTTTATAAATGATACCATAATTCTTGTGATTTTTCTGCCCACAGTTTAAGACGTGGTAGGAACCGGTGGTATGTTCAGGGGGGTTTTAGCGGAAAAGTGGATATTACTCTAAATGTGTGCATGTTAAAAATCTGAAACTTCATCAGTTAATGTCCCTACCCCCTGCACACATGTATGTAAAGTTGGGTCCATGTCGGAAATTGGAAAAGCAGTTAAAAAGTCAATTATGTACACTCTTTGAATGCAAGCTCCGAGAATGAGCAGATTTGGACATAGACATGGCTAAATTCAGCCACACCATGTATATGTAATTTTAAACAAATGTGTACCTGTGCAAATATGTTTTTAGGTCAGATATAGATTGTGTGTAAAGTTGACAGGGGTGGGTTCTCTGTATCATAAACAGACCTCATCATGATGACACTTCATTTCATTCCCCCAATCAAGGGGACGAATGAAAGCTGACCAATTAGAAGCTGAGAGAGAGGTAGGGTCAGTGATGCTAGAACACACCCACATTCTAAACACATAAAAGCAGACAGACAGGACAGATAGGTTTTTTTTCCAAATCCATCAGCCGCTGGAAGCTCTGCCGGAAAAATCCATACTTTACCTCCATCAACCCTCCAGAGAGCCAAACTAGAGACTTCAATCTATCCAGAACTAGAGACCCAGACCAGAGAACCAGAGAGAGCTGACCCAGATCACTGTGAAGTGCAGAGACCAGAGGCGAATTTAAAACCCTGACCAGATCCGTGATGAGGCCCATTTCACTCAAGAATATAGTGTGAGTACCTAGAAAACTGTGCAGAACCAATCTCTTAGTTTAAATTCATCTAATTCAATCTATTTAACCTAAGTAGAACTGCCTCCTAGCTGTCACCTGTCATTCTAGCTGCAAAAATTTGTCACTTGTCATTTTGAAAAAGTGTGCGTTTAAAATTTACAAAACCAAAAACGACCTTTACTAAATCGCTCATATCTCCGCGACCGTTTGAGCTAGAGACTTGCAGTAACTTTCCTCTGATAGCTTAGAATCGTGGCTTTCCTAGGAACCTAGAACCGCATTCCTACCTCTTATAGTTTTACCGCAATCGCGGAACACGCATCCGCGAATTTTGCCGCGATTTGCAATTTCTTCACATGTAAAAAAAACTGCTGCTGCCTGATTTCATTTGCCAGAAATTCGTTTAACCTGCTAACTATCCCTGCATCATTGCTAGTGTGAGCCTGGACTAATATTAACTAGATACCACTCACCCTGAACCTCTGAAAGGGAATTAAAAAGTATTTCCAGCATATTTCTCATCCATTGCTAGCACATATCAAAGCATTTGGGCCTGTGTTTTCAAAACTCCTATCTGTTTTCTGTAAGCTTGCTGGGATTGAACTGAATCACGTTTGATTGCATTTCTGAGAACTGTGTGTTCCTTCCATTTCCTTGCCTTGCATCAAGGGGGGGAGGGGATTGCCAGAGAAAAGTGATTACATTGTTTGGTTGAAATCATATCGAGTATTTCTATACTGTATTTCATTCATTCAACCTTGCATCCATTTGAACTCTATAAAGCATTTTGTACCACCTTCTTCTTTTATTCCTATTTACCAGTGTGCTACCTTATCCATTTCATCTCAACTCATTGGTGATTATAAGAAGTGTGCTAGTGCCAGATTCTCCGTTGTTGATCTTTATCATATCAGATTAAGTGTGCTATTCAATTATTAATTTATTATAAAGTATCATATATATATCTATTGTTTAAATTATCAAATAAACCTTTTAAACTTGCAAAACAGAACTACTTCTTGGCTCAGTGGGGTCAGGGGGATTCCAAGAGAGGGGTGTTATATAGGGGTAGTCATCCAGAACGCATGAACTGGACCTAAAGATATATCAATAAGGGTTTTCATTCAGTATTCTAGACTAGGCGTTAACTTGGCTGTAGTGCTGAATTGAATCCTCTTACAAGAGACACACGGGGCATGAGCGGGGGTGGGGGGAAGGGAGCGAGACACACGGGGCATGAGCGGGGGGTGGGGGGAAGGGGAGAGAGACACACGGGACATGAGCGGGGGTGGGGGAAGGGGAGAGAGACACACGGGACATGAGCGGGGGGTGGGGGAGGGAGAGAGACACACGGGACATGAGCGGGGGGTGAGGAGGAGGGAGAGAGAGACACGGGGCATGAGCGGGGAGTGGGGGAGGGAGAGAGACACACGGGGCATGAGCGGGGGGTGGGCGGGAGATAGAGAGACACACGGGGCATGAGGGGGGGATGGGCGGGAGGGAGAGAGACACACGGGGCATGATCGGGGGTGGGGGGAGGGAGAGAGGCACAGGGCATGAGCGGGGGTGAGGGGAAGGGGAGAGAGACACACGGGGCATGAGCAGGGGGTGGGGGGAGGGAGAGAGACACATGGGGCATGAGCGGGGGTGGGGGGAGGGAGAGAGACACACGGGACATGAGCGGGGGGTGGGGAGGAGGGAGAGAGAGACACGTGGCATGAGCGGGGAGTGGGGGAGGGAGAGAGACACACGGGGCATGAGGGGGGATGGGCGGGAGGGAGAGAGACACAGGGCATGAGCGGGGGGTGAGGGGAAGGGGAGAGAGACACACGGGGCATGAGCAGGGGGTGGGGGGAGGGAGAGAGACACATGGGGCATGAGCGGGGGGTGGGAGGGAGGGGGAGAGACACACGGGGCATGAGCGGTGGTGGGCGGGAGGGGGAAAGACACGGGGCTAGAGCGGGGGTGGGCGGGTGGGGGAAAGACACAGGGCAAGAGCGGGGGTGGGCAGGAGGGGGAAAGAGACATGGGGCAAGAGCGGGGGTGGGCGGGAGGGGGAAAGAGAAATGGGGCAAGAGCGGGGGTGGGCGGGAGGGGGAAAGAGACACGGGGCAAGAGTGGGGGTGGGCGGGAGGTGGCAAGAGTGGGGGTGGGTGGGAGGGCAAAAGAGACACGGGGCAAGAGCGGGGGTGGGCGGGAGGTGGCAAGAGTGGGGGTGGGGGGGAGGGGGAAAGAGACACGGGGCAAGAGCGGGGGTGGGCGGGAGGGGGAAAGACACATGGGGCAAGAGTGGGGGTGGGTGGGAGGTGGCAAGAGTGGGGGTGGGCGGGAGGGCAAAAGAGACACGGGGCAAGAGCGGGGGTGGGCGGGAGGTGGCAAGAGTGGGGGTGGGCGGGAGGGGGAAAGAGACACGGGGCAAGAGCGGGGGTGGGCGGGAGGGGGAAAGACACATGGGGCAAGAGTGGGGGTGGGTGGGAGGGGGAAAGACAGACGAGGCATGAGCGGGGGGTGGGGGGAAGGGGAGAGAGACATGGGGCATGAGCGGGGGTGGCGGGGAGGGAGAGATACACAGGGGGCATGAGCGGGGGGTGGGCAGTAGGGGGAGAGACACACGGGGCATGAGCGGGGGTGGGGGGAGGGAGAGAGACACACGGGACATACGCAGGGTGGGGGAGGGAGAGAGACACACGGGGCATGAACGGGGATGGGGGAGGGAAAGAGACACGGGGCATGAGCGGGGGCGGCGGGTGGGGAGAGACACACGGACATGAGCGGGGGTGGAAGGGAGGGGAGAGACTCACAGACATGAGCGGGGGGTGGGAGAGACACACGGGGAGTGGGAGAGACACACGGGGCATGAGCGGTGGGTGTGCGGGTGGGAGAGACGAGCGGGGCATGAGCGGGGGTGGGCGGAAGGAAGAAACACACGGACATGAGCAGGGGTGGGCGGGAGGGAGAAAGACACACGGACATGAGCGGGGGGTGGGCGGGAGGGAGAAAGACACACGGACATGAGCGGGGGGTGGGCGGGAGAGAGAAAGACACACGGTGTTTGTGTGCAGGCGGCAGATCCCGCTCCTCGGCCCTCCGCTGGCCACCATGGGCCGATGGCGTGAGCCAGGGGCTGGAGGAAAAGGGAACACACAGAGCATGAGTGGGGGTGACAAGAAGGACACACGGGGCATGAGCGGGGGGGTGGGAGGAACAGGAGACAGACACGGGCATGAGCGGGGGTGGGGACTTACTGTGCAGGCGGGATACAAAGCCTCTCATGCGAGGGACAAAGATGGCGGGCATCTCTGAAGCCAGACGCACTGACGCTTTCACCACATCCAATGAGAGAGCACGTCAGATGTCCGCGGACATCACGCAAGCTGCTTGCCCAATCACCGTCCTGTCCGCGGAGCGAACAGGGAAGTGTGTCCGCGAAGCGAACACAGATATCACTAATTTTTTTCACATACATTTTTGTCATTTTCTTAAAAACTACTGGACGGATTTACACCAAATAAAGCAAAGCACGCTTTCGGGACCAAGCCGCCGCCCCTGCCGCAAATTTGGTGGTAATCCGTCCAGCGGTTTGGGCTGTAGGCGTGAGCAAAGTTTTTCCCATTATGTCTATGGGAGAAAAAAAAGTTTTGGGACCACCCCTATAACTTTGACCCCCTGGACGAATCCTCACCAAACTTTGCAAAAAAATTCAGAGTGACCCAAATACTTTTTTTGCAAAGTTTGGTGAGGATTCGTCCAGGGAGAGCGAAGTTATAAGCCGCCCAAAAAGTGCTCTTCCTATGGAAACAGCAACTTAACCATAACTACATGGCCACTACTGTGGCCATGTAATATATATATATATATATATATATATTTCCCATAGAAAAAAGGCAATAAGGATTGCCCATTATGTCTAATAAGACATTCACTTGTGTAGTCCCTCCACTTCACTTTGGTCCATTATGACCCCAACCAATGAGGTGGCAGGGCTTAAGTTCCACCCCAGGCAGCCATCTTCAGATTTTCCACTGCAGTCGCAGATCTCCGAGCTTTAATTGATTTATTCATATTTACTGCTCAAGCTACAACTTGAATTTCATTTTTTCGTTTTCATTTAGTCAAAGACTACCATCTGTGACTTGCTGGGCTCAGAAAGGACATTTTATCCACCTTTTTTTCTGTCAAGTGAAGGACACCTCAACACCATGGCTGAGGACACAGGAACTGTCAAAAAGCCGTCTTTGTTTAAAGATTGCAGCAGATGACGGAAGAAGTTGGTGTACATGAGAGATCCCCACGAGCAGTGCATTTATTGTTTATATCCTCATGATTTTCATCAGAGAAAAGCTTCATTATGCCTTCCTTAAGCTCTGTGGGTCACAAAAGTCATCCTAATGAGGAAAAAACAACATGTAAAGGTAAATAACAGCTTCTAAACTTTTATCTGGGGAACGGCCATCTACGGGTCCACTGTCAACGAGCGATAGTGCCAACAAGAGTTTGTCAACGTCTAAACAGTCCACTAAAGAAAACCTGTCCACATCAATGTTAAAAAACATCATCGTCGATGAGTAAATCTTCTTCATCGAAATCGTCAACGATGAAAGAATCATCAATGAAGACGAAGGAAAAACATCACTCGTCTACGAAACTCTCGTCGATGAAGCCAATAATGTATCTTTCATCCACGAAACCCTCGTTGACGAAGCCGACAATATATCACTCGTCCACGAAATCCTTGTCGACTAAACCATCAACACCCGTGTCTACGGAAAAGGTTAGACCAGAAAAGTCGTCCATGAGCGTTCCATCAATGGCAGATCCACAGTCCACGGATCAAAACACAATGAAGTCTAAGGATACTATTCCCTCCACTCCAGGAGGACAGGCAGAGCCTGTAACATCCAAATATCACCAATTAAGGAGATAGTCGAGTTATCAGACATTCTGCAAGAAGAATTCTCGGACATTGAAGATATGGGTGAACAACCCATTTATACTCAGAAAGAGAATAGTCCACCATGGCATGCTTCCACAGAGGACGCTACTGACCCTTTTGATCCTACACTGATGGAATCCATGCAGAGAATCATAGAGGAGGTCAACAGACGCCAAAGAGCTCAACTCTTGGGACCCTCTATGTCCAGGCATAGCGATGCACCCACAAGTTCAGTGGGCATAAGGTCTCCACAAAGAGACAGGTCACCTCAACTCTCTACACCTACGATCTCTCTTACTAACAGTATGCCCCGTAAGCGTACACTGTCTCCCGAGTCGCTACACAGGCCAAGGGACAGACCACTATTACGCAGTGCTTCACCGACAAGAGTCTCGCCTCCAAATGTTTCACCTCGACCAAGGAGAACCTCACCAACAAGGGACCCTACAGCGGTACCTTCCACGGTGTCAGTTTCGGATTGGCAGCAGGATCCATTCAGGCACTTAACGGACACAAAAAAACCTGAAGGAGAGATCACACAGGACCCAAACCAGCAAAGCGAATGGAATGACTCTGTGATAGATTGAGCGCTCTGAGGCCTGAGGGCTAGTTGGTGCAATTAAAACATTCCTTAGAATAGAATAGAGGACCACTGAAATGAGATTCTCCAGGTGAAACATCGCCTCATGATAACTTAGTATCCTTTATACCATAATTGCCAAGGCAGCAGACCTGTTCAAGATACAAGTGACCTCAGAGGAAAAGAAGTTGGTGCTCTACAAGCACAGGGATAAACGAAGGAGGACTGTCACAACTATCCCACTGTTGGACACGATTTGGGATGCAGGGTTTAGGATTCTTTCTACCCCTCTATCAACACCCACCTTGATAACAAGACCAGAAAAAAAGAAATATAAGGCTCTGGATACAGCCCCTCTGTCTAAGGGGACACAACAAACCCGATTCAGTCATCACTGTTGCAACACAAAAGAAGTTGGCAAACCCTTCGTCCCCACTTACAGTGCCACCAAGACAAGGAAGGCTGGAAACTAGAGGCCATGGGCAGAAAGGTTTCGTCATCAGCATCTTTATCCATCAGGGCAGTTATGATTTTCCTATGACAGCTCGATATGACCGAGAACTCTGGCTACGTATGCCAAAACTAGCCAAACATCTGCAGGCAGAATTTCAGGAGGAGGCAAAATCAATAATAGTTGATGGGGAAGCCACCTTTGATCACATGATCGATGCAGCTGTAGATGTCGCTGAATCAGGTTTTCGACACATGGCTCATGGGACAGCCCTTAGAAGACAGGCTTAGATGAACGCAAGCCATTTCAGGCCAGATGTTCAGGCACAAATACTGGATATGCCTTTTGATGGTCAAGATCTATTTGGCAAAATAATTGATGACCATCTAAAGGGTATTAAATCAGACACTGACACATCCAGAGCTACTAGCTCTCTTAAGGACAAAGACAAAGATCGCTGCCCCTTTCGGTCCTTTCGCGGTTCATCCGTCAGATATAGGGATACAACAGGCCATTTTAAAGCCAAAAAACGCATAACTGTGCGTGTCAGGACAGCAACTATCATTAAACCACTGCCAGATACAGTCTCAAGAGGCAGGCGTGGTTCGGGCCACTCGAAAGCCCAGTCGAAGCACATCTGACAATCCACGTTCACCCCTTCCACACCTCACCCCGGTGGGAGGGAGAATAAGCCTATGCTTTCAAGGAGGGACACACAATAGAGTTCTTAAACCAACCTCCTTCTCTCCGACCTCTACCACGCAAAATGCATCTGTTGAAACATATAAAATAAGTTGTTGCGAAAAGCGTCCAAAGAAGCACCAGTCAACCAAAGTGGAAAAGGTTTCTACTCTCGTTTTTTCCTAGTCAAGAAGAAGGAAGGCCAGTGGTGACCAATATTGGACTTAAGGGCGCTTCAAAATGGCATCCCTTCAAAATGTGCTAACATTCTAAACAAGAACGACTTTATAGAAACCTTGGATTTGGAAGGCACGTACTTCCATATCCCCATCTACCCGGCACACAGAAGGTTCCTCAGGTTCTCAGTGGGAAATGTGCATTTTCAATTCCATGCCCCCCCTTTCGGCCTAAAGTCGGCACTAAAGGTCCTCACCAAATGCCTGGCTCAGTGGCTGTGAATTAAAGCCGCACAGGAACAGAATTCTTTCCCTACCTAGACGACTGGCTAGTAAAGACACGCTCGCACAACCTCACCACAATTGCAGTCGCAAAGACAACAAATTTACTCAAAACTCTAGGTTTTTCCATCAAGGAAACCAAGTCCTGCCCAGTACTAGCCAAAACAGCACTCTTCCTAGGAGCATAACCAAACACCTCGGTACTCAGAGTGTGGCCCTCGGCAGACAGAATATCTGCGATGCTAAAACTAATTTTGTGTTTTCTTGGGAAGCTCTCAACCATTGTACATGCCTTCAAGTCTATCCTGGGCATGATGTCCTTGTGTATATTCCTAATACCCAACTGCAGGCTAAGGATGAGACAAATTCAGGAGATCCTGGCCCACCAATGGGCTCAAGCCTGCGAGTCGTGGGAAGATGTCGTCCAACTTCCACCAGCTTTTCAAAGCACTTCACTGGTGGGGAGATCCACACAATCTGACACAAGGGATGCCATTTCAGGCACCCACGTCTACACTAATTCTCAGGACAGACGCATCCATATCCGACTATGGAGCACACCTAGCAGAACTTCTAACAAAGGGCACATGGGCAACCCAAGAGTCTCGACTCCACATCAACGTCCTGAAGCTCAGAGCAATCCACTGGGCGCCGGAAGCCTTTTTACCCGTTCCTGCAGGACAGGTAGTCACAATACAGACAGACAACACAACTTCCATGCATTATACCAACAAGCAGGCAGGTACAAGATCAGAGATCCTATCTAGAAAAGCACAAAAACTCTGGTCATGGGCATTACAACACAAGGTCCAGTTGAAAGCAGAGCACCTGCCAGGAATACAAAATGTCCTAGCGGACACATTAAACAGGGAGTACTCGACATCCCACAAGTGGGAGTTAGAAAAGGAATAAACTCGGCGGATCTCGCGCATTTGGGGACACCCAGAGATCAATCTCTTTGCCACCAGCAACACGAAATGCCCCCTCTTCACCTCGAGATACCCAGAGGCTCAGTCACTGGTGGACACAGTCTCGAATACCTGGACGGGGCGGTTCCTTCACGATTGGTATTACTGTTGTTTTGTCAAAGTATGAGGCCTAAGTAGGTAGTTTAGCCACTAGCCCTCAGTGTACATCTGCAGGGCAGTAGTCATGTTGTCATATTGCTATAGTTAGCTTTTGGTTCTCTGCCAGATCCCTTGCAGGCATGTGCAGGGGACCCAGATGTCAACCACTGCTCTGTGAATGTCTATGTCGGCCACATTGTGCATATTATTTCCACCAGTATCCCTCACCCACTGACATTCCTCTCCTCTCTGGATTCCTTGCTTAGTAGTTGTTTAATTTACTTGCATTTTTTATTTTACTTTCACTCTTAATACAGGCAACACCAATGTAATTATCTCCCTATTGTCTTTATTGCAGTTTCCTACTTTACACGGGTACTGTAGAGCCATGTGGAGACAGTTATGTATTATGTAGAGAGACATGTATGCATTGCACTTAGAATATGCTTTGAGCATTATATAGCGCTTGGATTTGCGAAAGAGTAAACGCTAAAAAGCATGTAGCTGGCTCCTAAAGCCATTACTGGATGGAGACACAGAAGCGCTGCAGTACTTCGAAGTTGTTATGGTACACTGTGTAAGGAAAGGAATGTAAACAGTTTCTTGGCAGGCACAGATGAGCCTTTGACTTAGTAGAGACACAGAGAAAGAGGCCTAATCAGCCTTGGGCTGGTGTTCACAGAGACAGAAATGGTGGGGGCCAGGCAGCAGAGGAGCTGTTGCATGTTGAGAGGGAGAGGTGCTTTTGCAGGGAGAGCCTTGCACACAGACACGGAAAGAGGGATTTCGTGAAGCTAACAATGGGAGTGAATGAAGAAATAGATGGATAGATGGTGTTTTGCACCGTAGGCAGATAGAAGAAGGCCATGAGAGAGATATGCTTTGAAATATCACATTGACAAAAAACACGACCAGAACACGGAGTGATTGCAAGTGAAAGTATATGCAAACACTGACTTTCAGGCATTGCTCATATTTAGAAATGCTGACAGAGAAAGAGACATTCTTAGTAGAGGACGAATGTAACCATAGGATATGTCATTGGATAGTATAACCAGAGGTGAGGAGATTGGAGTTTTTAGATGTTGATGGAGTTCGATGAGATCGAGAGACGTTTAGTGGGGGATTGATGCAGCCTTGGCAGACCAGCTTGAGAGAGATCGAGAGCTTGGCAAAGGCTTGAGGCAGTTCGAGTGAACTGACTGGCTGATTGCAGAGTTAGAGGGAGAGGAGAGATTTGGCAAACAGAGCTGGAAAGGGGAGAGATGCACATGCAAATGGCAAGTATGGTTTATGGCCTAGACTGACTGACTGATTAGAACAGACACTTGCAAAGAGCTTTGGGTTTGGGAAAGGGGAGATCAGACAGGGATTGTTTTAAGAGAGAGAGTGAAGTATGGTTTGGAATGGGGAGGAATGCTGAATGTTGGCACTTGCCATATGTATATTGCATTAGACACTGATAGCTTGCATTAGAAGCCTGTAAGGCTTATAGTTATTCACTGCAAGGTAGATTTGCACCAGAAGCATAAAAGGTGCAAATTCGAGATTTGCATAGTTTTAGTAATGCTTGCATCATGCCTTGTTATGTATGAATAAATGTATTCTATTGTTATAATTGAATCGATTCTTGTGTTTTCTTTGTGCCTTATGTTATTGTGTCCATAGGAGTATGTTGCATAGCATAGGAGTAAGTAATCTAGGAGTAACACAGTGCAAATAGGCCCTGAGATACGAAAGCAGGGGGGGGCATATTGATCGACACCCCCCTAGGGGATTGGCTAGGGTTGTCTAGGATTGGCTAGAGTTGTCTAAGACCGGTACAGGATACCAAGGAGGGCTAGACCATGGTAGGAATTGTTTTACGGTCTCACAAATAGGCGTACTGGAGTGTTCTCTGAGGTTTCCCGCAGCGGACCTGCCAGTACCAGACATCATTTCGAGGTTCCCCATTTGGGGGCTAAGATTAAGCCCAGTTCGTCTGTGGCTCTGGATACCAGGGTTCACCCTGAGGTCTCCATTTCTGGAGCTTTTCACACTGAACACCGGGGGACGTCCTGAGGTCTCAGTTTCTCGAGCATTCCATATCGAGTCACGGCTCGAGGCCCCTCTTGGAGCTTTACGTACCAGGTTAAACCCTGAGGATTGTTGAGGCTAAGGTCAGCATGACATATCCGAGAGACCCTCTTTGAAGGTCCTGTGATTGAGGTATATTCCTCAAAGGTCCCACGCTCAGGGTCGTGGTGGTACTGGTTCTGGGGGTGAATAGGGTGGTCACAGACCATTACTCCTCCACTATCAGCTCTGCTGAGGTTCCTCCGCGGTAGGCTAAGATTGTGGCGGGTTCTAAGATGTCAAGTAAATATCCAAGACCACCCAGTACCGGCTCTGCCGAGGATCCTTGTGTCAAGGCTAAGGCTAAGGTGTTGTTGAAGTCCCCTGACTTCCATGAGGAGACAATTGCCTCATCTCCACATGTGATGCAGCTCTCCTCAGTTGTCGACAAAATTGTGCCCCCACCTTGATGGTCCTCGTGGCCATTTTGGATACTTCCCTTACACCGACGTGCACGCCATCTGGTGCTGGGAGCATTCTTTTTGGGGCTGAACAGCCTTTTTCTATGCCATTTCAATGGCGTGCTCGGACACTGCTGCCGCATACAATCTCGCTACCTCCTGCTTCCGCTCCACTGGTTTACTTGGACCTGGTCGGTGGTGGGCCTTCATAGCAACTGTCCTCCTTGCATTCATGGGGGTGTGCCCACCACGAGTGGCCTTTGACTGTACCTATTTATTCATTTATTTATTTTAATTTTTGTAACGCGCCAACATGCTCGTGGGCCTCAGGGCGCACAAAGAACAAGAACAAGACAAAGACAAACAAGCATAAGAGGCAGATGGAGAAGCGAGTCAGGAGATTATTCCAGGTTAAAAGCCTTTGTCTGAGGATGGGTTCTTTGGGAAGTTTCAGATGCTCATGACCTTATGAAGGTGTATTTCAAATGTCTGTACAGGGAAGTGTACCCTGAGCTCCTGTCCCCCCTTCTACCCCAACTTTTACGATGCAGGTTCCGGAGGTGCCGCTCCTTCCACCGCTTACCTCCTCTAACCCAGTTGTCTCCTATAGAGAAGACACCGGCTGACGGGGACAACACTTTAAAACCTGAGGCGTTATGCGTGGCGGACCAGTCTTCTGCTCCTGCTTCGTTGGATGAGCCTCAAGCGGATCAGGACAGCGATGAGCATCCCCGCTCGGTAAGAGCATTCCATGACCTGGTCCTGGATCTGATGGCCCTCCTTGACATTCCAGTACCTGAGGCCCCAACTCCGCAGGAGTGCACCGGCCTGTTCCTCCAGAAGGACGTCTTGGCTGAGGCCTGCAAAGTCTGAGATAAACCCCACACTGGGCTACACATCAACAATTGAATTGACGCTCAATACAAGCTTCACACCTCTGAGGAGATAGCCTTATCGGCTTGGCAGCTCCCGTCCACAACGGTAGATGCTGCAGCCACCCTCCAGTCCACACCGGCCTCTGCATCTTCAATGGCAGCGGACCAAATCCTATACAAGGAGGATAAACATTTGGACTCCTTGGAAAAGAAGGTATTTGCCAATTCGGCGCTCCAGCTTCGTCAAGCGAAAACCAAGTTCATCCTGGCAGCATCCAATCAGAGGCTGCGGAAAGAGTAGCCAATTTCCAGGAGTGCATTCCTGTGGATAGGCTAGATGACTTTAAAGCCGGGTTGTCGGACGCCAGGGTGCTGGCGCAGGATCTACTGGAAGCTGTGGCATACCACGTAGATACCTCAGCTCGAGGCCTTATGGTAGGTGTTGAAACCTCTTACCAGGCGTGGCTACACACGACAAAGTTTTCAAAGGAAGTGCAAGACAAAGTACTGGACATTCCTTTTGACAATTGTTTAATTCTTCTACCGACAAGGAGCTCACAAAGACCAAAGCGAGAATCCAAACCGCCAAATCTTTATCGGTCTTGGTGGAAGCTCCAGCTAAGGCCCCTTATACACAGAGGTCGGGGTCCCAGACTCGGCCCTTCTTGGGGCTCAGGGGGTTTCAGGATCGTTGTGCATGCCGAACTGATGCTCCGGTTGGCGGGACTCGCCGAAAGCAACAACGGCAGGGTGGTCGTTTTTTCTCTCAGCCATCAGCCTCTTCTCCAGGGACAGGTAGTCTCCCTGCTGACAAATCAGAAAATGTATATTTTTTGTTGGTTGCACGAGACTCCGGTGGGAATCTCGTCTCAGCTGGAGGCGTGGCAGACCATCACTGATGACCAGTGGGTTTTGTCCATCGCTCGGGCAGTCTTTCGCTTGCCCCTCCCCCCATCCCACCCTTCAACCATCCCTTTGAACAGATCGGAACGCCCTCCCTCAGAGCCGAGGTACAGAAACTTCTAGACCTCAGTGCAGTGGAACATGTTCCCCTTGGGAAGCAAAGGGAGGGCTTCTACTCTTGTCTGTTCACAGATCCCAAACCCAACCAGGCTGGCCTGCGCACTATCCTCAATCTTTCCCAGTTCAATCTTTCTCTTCCCCAAGAGAAATTCAAGATGATCACGCCTTGCCAAATAAAGTCCTCTTTTCAGGCGGGCAACTGGCTCAGTGTAGTGGATCTTCAGGACTCTTACATGCACATCCTGATATGGAGGCCACATCAGAAATATCTGCTGTTCTCTCTGGGAGGAGAACATTTCCAGTTCCTTGTGCTCCCGTTTGGTCTCAGCTCAGCGCTGTGTGTCTTTACGAAGATGATGATGGTCATCACAGCTTTCCTCTGGCTACAGGGCGTTCATGTATATCGGTATTTGGACGACTGGTTCCTACATAGTCCTTGTCCACAGACGGCATTGAGCTATCTCCAGTCTCTACTCCAGCTCCTGTTCACCTTGGGCTGTCGGTGGACTGGCAGAAATCTTCCATGATGGTCTCCCAAAACCTGATTTTCCTGGGTTTCCATTGGAATAGGGAATGATTTTCCTGGGTTTTCGTTGGAATACAATCAATTCCAGGGTGTTCCTAACGGCGGACAGAATTGTGGCTCTATCCACCACGTGTCATCTCTTCCTCTAGTCAGCGCACATGAGGGTTTGGTGGTTTCAGAGACTTCTGGGCCTCATGGCTTCCGTGCTTGCCCTTCCTCTTGCATGTCTGAAAATGAAGCTGGCTCTTCAGAGCTCTTGGTCTCAGGCTTTCGGACTCAGATTCCAAGATGATCCCAGTTCCATCCTGCATGACGACAGATCTACTATGGTGGTCCTCAACCAACAATCTTTCTATGGGGGCCTCCTTTCAAGAGCCCTACCCACAATTGACGATCACCACTGACTCCTCCCTTCTGGGGTGGGGTGCGATGCTGCATCATCTCCAGGTTTTCGATCTATGGATGCTTCAGGACAGGCAGTTTCATATCAATTATCTGGAACTCCTGGCTGTTTTTCTGGTGCTAAACGCTTTTCAACCGTCCATCATGAACAAGGTGGTCCATATCTGCACAGACAGCTCTGTGGCGATGTTTTATATCAACAAGCAGGGTGGCACCAAGTCACCTCCCCTTGTGGACCTTGCCATTCAATTTTGGGAATGGGCCATCCAGCATGACATTTGGCTGCTGGCTGTACACATTCTTGGTCGCTTCAATGTGACGGCAGACTCACTCAGTCGCCAGACAGCAGCCAGCTACGAGTGGGAACTGGACACAGAGGTTCTCTCCACCATTTTTCGCCAATGGGGCCCTCCAGAAGAGGATCTTTTTTTCCTGACTTTTACAAACAGGAAACTTCCTCTTTATGCTTCCAGGAACGGTCTCGGAGTCTCCTCCCTAGAGGAAGCTCTCGAGATCCCGTGGCACAACATGAAGGCCTATGCTTTCCCGCCACTTCCTCTCATTCATCGGTCACTCTGCAAGCTCAGGAATACATTGAATTGCACTCTCCCTTTCATAGCTCCTTGGTGGCCAGCCAGATTCTGGTTCTCGGAACTTCAGCATCTGTCGATTCTTCCGCCGATCAGGCTGCTGTTGATTCCTGACCTGTTTCACCAGTCCGCTCATCAGATGTGGCACCCCCCCCATAATCGTTCAGCTTGGCGGCCTGCTGCCTGAATTTTTTGCGGGTCTATTACATCCTTTTCCACCTGTACGCAATCCTCATCCCAAATGGGATTTGAATGTGGTCCTTACTGCCTTATGCCATAAACCATTTGATCCCAAATACCTTTCTTGGAAGGTCTCATTTTTGATTGCAGTGACATCAGCAAGGTGAGTAAGCGAGCTCTAGGCTTTGTGGAACATCCGTTCCTCACCTTCCATAAAGATAAGGTTGTGATCCACACTCATCCTTCTTTCCTGCCTAAAGTGGTTACCAATTTTCATTTGAATCAATCTATCTCATTACCTGTCTTTTTTCCGATTCCGGTCTCAGATGCTGAGAGCGTCTTACACAACTTAGATGTCAGGCGAGCCCTGAAGTTTTACCTCGACAGAACGAGTGAACTCAGGGACTTCTCACAACTCTTTGTCACATTCAGAGACCCGAAAGGGAAATCTGCTTCAAAGGCTTCTATCTTCCGATGGATTGCCTCCTGCATTTCTGAAGCATATACCATTCAGGGCCTTCAACATCCGAAGGGCATTCATGCATATATTGTACGCGGCAAAGCGGCTGCTGTTGCCTTCCCAAAGTATGTTCCATGGGAAACCATTGCCAAGGCGGCTATGTGGGCTTCCCCATTAGCTTTTTGTAAGCATTACTGCTTGGACCTGAGTTCCAGGGCTGATGCCCAATTCGGCCCGGCTGTTTTGAAGAACCTATTTCAGTAAAAGAGTTTCCATCCACCCGTATTACCTGTGAGGTGTGCTTAGGAATCTCACACAAGTATGGAGGAAATGGGACGGGACGTAGGAGTATAACAAAGTTACTCACCCTAGTGACTACCTTAATCCTAGTCCATAATCCCCTTTCCTCCACACGCCTGCCGGCCGTCCCCTCTTTAAGTATCCTCTATTATTGCTTCAATGGTCGCAGACCTGGCGATAGAAAAGGAATGAAGGGCGATGCGCGGCGCAGAACTCAGGAGGGCGTGGTCACGGCCACGCGTGGTACCCCACGTAAAAATAGAAGAATGACAAAAAATGTCATTTTTGATGCTTTTTAACAAAAGCGCTCGGGTCCCGTCCCGAAGGACGGAATGTCCCACAAGTACGGAGGAAAGGGGACTATGGACTAGGAGTAAGGTAGTCACTACGGTGAGTAACTTTGTTATTATTGCACACCACTATAGGCGTGGCCGAGGTGTGCAGAAGAGGCTACAGGCCACTACTTACTGTTAGCATGATATACACACAGGAAAACGAATCAGCAGGGCCATTCATGAATATAAATATAAATGAGAGGGAGGCGGCTGACTTCAAGCTTATTGTACTTGTAGGGCAAAAATGTGTATCCGTGTTGATTCTCGACATTGGATAACTTGTCTCTCCCCTCCGGAGGGTAGGGGCTGGGTGTGTTGTTGACACAGTAGCAAGGATATGACATGCACTGGGCTCTAATACAGATACCCCCCAACCCAGCACCTCACTTCTGATCTGTCCTGTCAGGAAGGAACGTACAGTAATGCCCCCCTAGAGGTCTGTGTCAAGATTGCATTGTCACCACTTCTTCAGATGTATTATGTTCTCTCTATAGAACTACGGCATTGCAAACCAACCGTAAATGGCCCTACTGAGTGCCTGTACTCCACTCCCTGGCCTCATTGCACAACTCCCCGTAGGCGCAATGTAGTCACACCATGCAACCAGTGAAATGTACAAGTCACCCATGCATGCCAACGAACAAATGCATGCAGGGGCCCCAAGTGCCCTGTGAGTGGCCATCCACATTTGGCAACACACCATTGCCGTACTGATGCAGCACAGGCATCTGAAGGTGCAAGTACACCAAAATGAACTGAAAATCCCATGAGACAAAACAACAACAGACCCCCATCGCTTGCCACCAGTGTAAATCAACATTCAAAGCAGTAACCTGAGGGAGACTGCACCAGCCCTGTACACTTGCCAGTAGTCAAACCAACCATCAGCATAAGCACGTACCACACAACTGTACCCAGAAGCCGGAACCCAATGCAGATCACCTCACGCCACAAATCGGAATATGCCACATTACTAGCAAAGAATAACGCTACACGGTTAATATCGGAATATAAATTTAATGCACATCAAAATCACCAAGCCCATACAGCCATTTGAACATAAACTCCCAAATGATCATCATTACTGTGGGCTGCATCCGCAATAAATGACCAGCTTCCCCTTGTGTGACGCCCTGTACCTTCATGGTACACAGGGGCTACATGAACGTCCAAAAAGGCAACATGGAAGCGCCTAGGACCGCAGGGCCGTCCCATGAAGTAGGCACTAGTCCAGCTGGAAGCTAGGTATGCTGCACCTAGCCACTAGTACTGCGTAAGGGCATGTGGGCCATTGTCGATCGTCCCATAAGATCGTAATGGTGCTCCACTGATTAACTCGAAGCTGCAGGTGTCGACTGTAGAAGCCATCTGCAGGAGTGGCGTACAGATGGCAGCGGCAGAAGGGGAGGAGATACCTGTCACCCAAATGAAAAAAATAAAAGTATGGGCATCCGAACTTCATATGTATTACTCACTTCATTCAACACACCAAACCTACAACCATATGCATGCTAGCCCACTCATAAGGATCAATTGCACCCAAAAATCACTTGCGAATCATAACGACATAAATCGAGGTGAATACACTATTACAAACGAGTGTCTGTGTGCATGCGCCTGTCAGAACAGGATCCATCAGATGGGATCATCAACGTGCATAGACACAAGTGATTGAAGGCGCGTCGAGACAGGGAGGGTTCAACAAGGGCAGACAGACGATGGTCCCACTATGGCAGCCTTGCATCACATAGCGCAGGGGAAGGGGATAGATTCCAAATAGCCATGTACATGGCAGACTCCCAATTAAATCATCTGTCCATGCATCCATTCATCATTCCCTCATCCCGGTATGAAAACGCCTGAATATTCACTCACATAACATTCGAAATTTCCATTGAGTCTGTGCGTAATGCAGTCTTCAAAATCCTATGTGCTCCTGCCCGGATTCCTTGTGTAGTGAAGTCACATGTATTTGGGAACGTCCTGCCTTATCGTCCACTACGCTATAGCGCATCCCATTCAAATCATATCAATCATTGCATTCTCGTCATGGGCCCTGTCCCAAGGACATTCAACAATAGAACGTTACATTTCCAGTCAGACCTGTGGGAGTCTCCACGCCGCTAGTTGAAAACCGAAAGCGCTGTCCTTCGAATTCCTAATTTGCAACATCACGTCGAAAAGGCATCTGTGAACGCTTGTATTCACAAATACATCTATGTAGTGCGGCTGTGTGTGAAAATGGTAACTGGCCTCAATCACTGATGGGACTCCCCGCCCGTCGGTGAACGTCGGTACAGTGCTGCATGAGGGTCCACCGTTGATCGAGCACTACATTCCACTGACCCTTCACAAGTCTGCTCGCGAATGCAAATATAGTATGTGCAACAATGGGACCATAGCAGAATTAACATATAAACCAATATTTCACTGCCATCGGGATTAAGAACATGAATGCAAATGCAAGATGCCATGCGTCGAATTGCAGTGCTGTGTGCGGGACGTGTTCGCACGAAAGGCATTGCAGCTGACACAGGTGGAATGAATCACCACAGGTGAAGGCTATACAGCCTGAAAACACCTAAATTGCACACCCAACCCCCTCCCCCAACCACACCCACTCCAGAATGCTACCGGCAGGACTAGCGATGTTGGGCCTGGGGGACCTGATTGCACTGCAAGTACTCCAACTCCAAGAAGAAGACGAACGCCAACTACTACAACAACCGGCCGCACAGAGGAGACGCAGGAGGAGGAGGAGGAGGAGGAGGAGGAGGGCAAGGCATGGCCAGCAAGCCCCACCAGCACAGCCACTACCACCACGCAGGCAGCCCGCAATCCCACGCCTCCGAGCTAATCCGTTCAACCTCACAGCTGAGCAGATCCACACCCTCTACCGTTTGGACCGGGACCCCATAACCGCCATTGTCGACATGACACACGCTGACCTTGTCAGCATGATAGATAGCCCAACCGCCATCCCACCCCTACTGAAGGTGGTGTCTGTACTCCACTTCCTGGCCACAGGCACCTACCAGCACACAGTCGGACAGTTGCATGGCATTTCACAGCCACTATTCTCACGGCCACTATTCCAAGTGCTTGATGCCCTCCTGAAGCACTCAGACGACTACATCACTTTACCACGCTCGGAGCAGGAGATTACAAACACAAAAGTGGGATTCCATGCACTTGGCGGCATACCGGGTTGCATTGGTGCCATCGACTGCACCCATGTGGAATTGGTTGTCCCACATGCCATGGAGGCCCAGTACCGCAACCGGAAACAATATCATTCCATCAATGTACAAATGGTGTGTGACTCCAACAGGATCTTTACACATTGTTGTGCCCGATTCCCAGGATCAACCCATGATTCTATGGTCTTGCGGAACTCTAGAATACCACGCTACATGGAGCGACACGCAGGGCACCGATCCTGGCTATTCGGTGAGTCTCATTTAATGCATGAGTATGTGGGGTAGGTGATGCGTGAATGACCTGGCAGGAAGGGGGGGGGTGCGTACGTAGCAATGACATTCTACGAACATCCTTTGTTGTCCACATACAGGTGATGCCGGGTATCCACTGAAGAGATGGCTCCTTACACCAATCCGGAACCCACAGGACCAGCATGAGGAGGACAACAACCATGCCCACTCACGTACCCGTGTGGTCATAGAACAGGCATTCGGCCTACTGAAGGCTCGTTTCCGCTGCCTCAGCAGGTCTGGCGGGGCACTCCTGTACCGCCCTGAGAAGGTTGCAAAGATGGTCATGGCATGTGTCATGCTACACAACATGTGCGTACGTAGGAATGTGGCCATGCCCCCCGACGCAGAACTGCAAGCACCTGAAGATGGTCATGATGAGGGTGGGGATGTGGCAGCACCTCAAGGGGTCCGCGAGGCACAGGAGGCCCGTGAATTACGTCAGAATATCATAGATGCATGCTTCTAGCACTCACGCCTGGTGGCTGTTACATGGACACGGGACTTGTGGCACTGTGTGTGTCTGGAACATGCACAATGTGGACTGTACGCCAAGATAGGCCTCGTACACAGAGATCAATGTCCACACATCTCATTGGATTAATATGAAGAATTGTATTGCAGATGTGAAATGACATTACACACCCAATCGACCCGCCACCCAATGAAGCACAACACACCCCCTCCACCCTCCTACCTCCCCCCCGAACACCAGTGTCCAATGACGCTCATTGTCAGTGGGCAGACGCTATTGCAAGCCCCCTCTCCGGTTATCAGGGGCACCCTTGCCTGTGGAGCACCGGTTCCTCCCAGATCTACGTTGGGGGCTGCCCTGGACGGAACTTGCAACGGATGATGTCTCTGCCTGCTCACGTCCATGCATGTCCCTAAGGGTTTGTGAGAGCTCAGTGAGCACACGGCGCACAGCGGCAAGTTCACCACATACGTCTTTGGACGTCGCATGCAGTTCCCCCCTCAGGCTCTCGGTGCTTCTCTCCATTTGTCCCCTCAGGCTCTCGGTGCTTCTCTCCATTTGTCCCCTAAGGCTCTCGGTACTTCGCTCCGTTACTGCCCTAGGTGTCTCAGTAGATGTTTCAATGGCTGCCTTAGAACCCCCACATTCAGCAGCATGCTCCTTGAGGAGCGTGGCCAGTTGCTGCTGTTGCACAATCATCTGCTCGAGGGACTGTTGCCTCTGCTGGGCCATGCCCATTTGCGGTGGTGTCACAGAGGGGCTGGACGCCTCATGTTTCCTTGCCACAGGCCTTGTGGGGGTTGGCCAGTCGTCGTCTTGTGGGTGCCCCTGCGTGGTTTCCTCATGGTGTACGGGATGATACAAACAGGGGGATTGAGACAGGTCATGGATGGGTCCTACTTCGCCAGCACCGTTTTCTGTGTCGGAGCATGCTGGCATGAATGCAGTGTCACCTAGGGTGCTTCTGCCACCAGAAGCAGTGCCTTCTGTGGCATCCATTGGGGGGACCTGTGGTGCTGCTGTTGTGGACATGCTGGCTGCTGGGGTGCCTGTTGGAGTCCCCTCCAGTGTGCTGCCACTCGATTTGTGCTGCTGCCGTGTCTTGATCCGTGCAGCTGAGGTGGAGGGTCTTTGGCCGTTGGTCTTGGCCCTCTTTGCAGGTGTGCTGGTAGGGGTGTCCTGAAGCTCGTCGTTGGAATCGGACCCTGTGGTGGAGTAAATGAGGGCGAGCGTTATTTATGGGTCTGTGGTAATTGTAATGGCAATTGTATCACATGCATTGGGGTGGTACCTGGGGGTGATTTGGGTCAGGGCCTTGGAGGTGGTCTCATTTTTGTGTGGATTGGGGATGCAGTTATTTTGCAGTCTGCAGTTAGGGTGTGCATGCTGCACATGTAGAGTGTGTTTTTGGGACTTTTAAATATTTATTTATTTAATCTGACTTTTAAGGGGCGCTGTCATGGCAATGTATGTGGTCGTTCTCCTGGACATGTGTTTCTATTGCACTATGGGGACACATGGTACTTCACATGGTTGGTAATTGTGGATTTGCCATAGTTTTATTTGGGCCACCTACCTGATTCTTCGGATGTCTGCACTCCTTTCTCCATCCCTCCGACTCCCTCTATGCTCTCCATTCCAATGGTGGAGGCACAGATTTCTTCCCAGGGGGTCAACTTGATGGGTGATTCCGATCCTCCCCCGGTAGCTGTGGCCATGTTCCGGTTGGCAGAGAGTATGCTCCGGACGCGTATCCGTAGGTCGTCCCATCGCTTTCTGCATTGCTGTGGGTTGCGGGGTGCGGTCCCCACCGCACTTACCCGCTGTGCCACCAGGGCCCATATGGCCTTCTTGTTCGCAAGTGCCGTCCTCGTCATTTGCGTCGAGAAGACGACGGCAGCATTCTCCTGGAGGGTCTCTGTGAGCACGGTGAGTTCCTCATGGGAGAAGTGGACCTGCCGCTTGCGATCGCACGCTTTTTTAGCAACTTTTGACATATTTATTTTTTTAACTGGGGTGGCTAACGGGTTGGGATGTGTCTCAGGGTCGGATTTTTAATGGTTGTGTTGGGATTCTGATTTTATAGGTGTACGGCGTGCTGTTTCTCGTTCCGGCCCCATGTTTTTACTTCCGTTTCCGTATATTTACGGTGACCGTAATTTGCGCTGACCGCTCATTACGGTGACCGCTAAGATGGGTGGCGGAATTGCACCTAGGGCGACGTACGACGGCGGTAAGGGGCGTTTTGGGGTCATTTCCGCCATCGCGGACTTTGCACTTCCGCCATGGCGTAATGCTCGTGCCCGATGGGTCAGAATTGGCCGCACTTTCCTCCATCGTGCAGTGGCGGAAACGCTATTTACGCTATGGCGGTCATGTCAGTTACTTTCCGCCAGGGTCGTAATGAGGGCCATTGAGTTTGGTGCCTATTAATCGCAGACTGTGGCTCTCAGCCTCACTCAGGATCTAGCAGATGCCACCCATACTGCTGCCGGCCACTGTGCACAGCAAACCTTCACCCTCTATGGAGACAAAAGGCATCACTGTCAAGGTCCCATCCTGAGCTTTAGAGTCTTTCAGCTCCTTGCCCTCCTTGCCTCACCTTCAGAAGGCCATTAAACACCTCTTTTATGGGTAATATGTTCCTTTTCCAAACCCCTTTGCAATACTTATTTTGCTCATCACCAGCGCTTGGGATGCCAAGTCTGCCACCTTCTTATAAACACTTATACATTCTAAATGTACATAAATCGTTGATCATTTTTCTGACTCATTATCAATGCTATCACAAGACACATTTACAAAATCAAATGAATCCTGTTCTGGCCTGAATCGTCTAGCCAAAAACCTCCTCCAGCCAGTTGAAGTGTGGACATTGGCAGTCTGGTGGGATGTATTTTGACATACGACTGGTGTAATATAAGATCTTTATTGTACGGTCACATGGATAAGTAGAGAAAGCAGAATCAGGTCTGCCACTAGGTAGGCAGACTCCTATTTTCTTAGTACACACCCACCTCAGAGCTTTTCCAGAGCCCGCCCGCCAGACGACTTCACCAACAGGGTTCAATGGCAGACTGTTGCAGATTGAGTGCCAGGTAATTGGGATAACCTAGTGAACTGCTGCCATCTAGAGGGCAGCTGTGTACAGTGCAGTAAGTGCATACAAAAATCAGAAGACGGGTCATTCGACCGACAACACGGTCAAGTTTCATTAAAATTGTACTCCCCTCCTAAAAAGTACCTGACTGTGCTATTGTTCAAGTGGATTTCATGAGGCTTGGTTAAGGAAGAGGTTATTTTCCAATTACATGCCAGGTTCCAAGAGCGACTTGTCATGAAATGGTGTAATAGTCTTTTGCTATAATGTCTTAAGCTGCACTTTCCAGAAGTAGCTTCGTTTCTACAGCACACATTTAATCAGTTTCATTGCTAGTCATTAATTTCTAACAATATACATATTAATATTATTTTCAGTGCTTTCCATTAACATTTAAAAAACAGAACAAAAAGTAACCATTTCTAAAAATAAAATTGCTTAATAAAACTTTGAACTATTTACATTTAAGTCTTCTAGTAGTCCTGCGCATCGCAGTCCTTAAAATGTTAAATAAATCAGATGCTTACTGTTATCCCGCCAGCTTAGTGAGATCAAATAGCAGCTAGACTTCAACAGCTAATTATATGTATGAATACATTTCATAAATCATGTTGTCGACTTCAGCACCCAGTAACCGAGAAATAGATATGGCACAATGTCTGACATTATTTAAAATGAAGTATGGCTTTAACCACTTCCTCCACAAATCCTTATAGTTTTGACATATTAGCAGAAGGTGAACCCAGTGGCCTGCGTCCCTAGAAAAATATGCACTCACGTGATGCCATTATATATGTACCCCCAAGGTGTGAACACTACAATACACACATTTACAGAATCTATGACCATCAAGTGCTGTCAAAAGCAAAGGAGTAAATCCTACTCTTCTACAATAACGACTTTTACATTCCTTAAGAGGTGGCACTTGCAGTCTCTGCAATGTTTGAAAGATTCATAAAAAAGAGATGTCATTCGGCGGTACTAAGTGTGTGCTTGAAATAAAGGCTTGGTTATGATGAACTTCTTGTATCGTAGCATTAGGGGACAGGAAGCAAACTACTTTGAAACAAGATTGGATTACATTGTAGCTAATTTTATCTTCTTAGGAATAGTCAAGTAGATAATTGCCTGGACACTGGAAAGTGGAAAACAGTTCTATCAGCTAAACGTGGTCTTGTTTGTTGAAGTAAACTAACTTTGTAGCATATTGTTGTACGTGTCTGATGCATGGCTTTATGGAAAAAAGCCAATGGGAGAACAATCCAGATTTCCGCGCAGCACCTTGCTCCAGAACTCTTCATCTTGTAGCTGACTCCAGACTTCTTTGAAGATCCAGATTTCCCTGCAGAATCCAGACTTTAGCATTGCGGAACTCTTGCTAGCTAAACCTAATTTTAAACATCCCAAACTTGAGGGATTTAATTCGGATTCAACTTGGCTTGCTACCATTAAGGCTTGCCTGCTGAAACTTGCATCCTGTAATCTGCCGTGTCCATTGACCAGAAGGCCTCATCCAAATCCAGTCTGAGGTGCAGCCCAAAATTGACCAGAACCACGCCACTGATCGAATCCCTACAGAGGTGCCCTGCTGCCGGTATACCTTGCAGACCGCGGAACAGTGTATTTGACCCATTTTTATCGAAAATCGCATAGAAAAAGTTGCCTCGAATTGACATTTTAGAAAAAGTTTCCCACGTGTCTTTTCCCATCCAAAGGTTTCTTCAATCCCATCCTGATCTAAAGTGTGTACTGGTGTTTATATTATAACTCATGTGTGTTAGGACCTCTTTAGTGTTGCTTTCCTCAGAATTGTTCTCCATTTAAGCATTTTTGCACCCTTTTGCATTAGTCTACAAAGCCATTTGCACCTTTCAATTTAAAAGTGTAATTTTCCAAAAACGGTTTTCTCTCTTGTTTGGGGGTGGAAGATTGCATTTAAACTCTAGACATTGGTTCTCATTACGAGTCACCTGCTCTGGAAATAACGGTGGTGGTAAACCCGCCGCCACCGTTGTTTCCAGACCGGGTTATCTCGAGTAAAGCAGGCGGGAGGTGTTATTCCCGCCAGGTCTGACCTGGCGGGTTTAACACCACCCGCCTGCAGGCAGACGTGGAAACACCAGCACCATCACCAGATGGTGCTGGTGTTTCCACTTTCCCATTGAGTCCCCATTCCCATTGAGTCCTAAGGGACTCAATGTGTATGGGGAAGTGGAATGGGATGGGTCCTATGGGACTCAATGTGTATGGGGAAGTGGAAGTGGAATGGGATGGGTCCTATGGGACTCAATGGGAATGGGGATTTACCAAATTCCGCCTCCGGGAATCATGGAGGTGGAATGGTAATATGAGTCTGGCGGTAACCTGCCAGAATTTCAGGCACGGTTACCGCCGAACTCGTAATGAGGCCCATTGTCTTTCTTTACTGAATAGCTGCTGATTACTTACATCTGTGTAGGATTGCTCATTTGCATCTAAAAAAAACTTTGCAGGGGGAATATTAACCTAAACGCTGTATGTTCACAAACCAAACTGTTCTTTTTCCTGTGTTTTCTATTCTGCATCATTATAAGTGAATTCAATTGCTTTCCTTATTTCCTAAATTGTCTTGTCACCATTAGGTGATTGCTGCCATATATATATACATATTAAACTTATGTGTGATTTGAATATTAAATAAATAAATATTTACCTTTACAAACTAGCCTGATTCCTGGTTATGTGTGACCTGGGGGGTATTTTGAGACGGGTGCGACAAGAGTGCTATATCATTCAGAATATTGAACTTATAGACACAAATCAATAAGTATTTCATTGCGCACTACATGCTAGGCGAGACTTGGGTGGGTGCCTGATTGAAATTCTTAACAATATATATATATATATAGTGGGAGCATGCTGAGTCGATTCTGGGATCTAGTTACAGAGGGTGGATGCGTGGCAAGACCAGGATTATTTGAGGGTCCTTTCTTTGCGGATTAGTTGTGATTCAAGCCAGTTGGTCGATTTGCTGTGCAAGGAGCGTGTGCCACCAGATATGTGAATATTAGCTGCCAAGTACGCTGGTGTGTTACTCGTAACTGCTTTGTAGAGGACACATGCAGTTGGCCTGGAGAAGATTTGGAGGCCTTCTTGGCTATGTGTTTCTGGAAGGACAGGCTGATGTCAATGGTTAAGCCTAAGGATTTAGCTGAATCAGAGAGTTGTGTATTAAATCCTTCTAGGTCCATTTTTGGACAAGTTGATGTTTAGCATGTGGACCGATGAGGACAAATTCGGTCTTGGCTGATTTAAGTTTGAGGTAGGCAGCCAACATTCAGGACTGGATGATGGCTAGGTAATCGCGGAGACGGCTGTCCTGTGGGCTTTTTATTCTCATGTACATCTGAGTATCAGATAAATAGATGGCTATTTTTAGGGGTCTTTGTGTACCCAGAGGTTCCATGTGAAGGTTAAAAAGAATCAGCGAGAGTATGGAGCCATGGGGGTCTCCACAGGAGACTGGGAGTCGGTTACAATGCAATATGTTCATCTGGACGGCCTGTTGGCTGCCCAACAGGTAGGATGTAAACCAATTCAGGACAGTGCCAGAGACTCCCATCCTGTCAGCAAGGAGCGACAGGAGGATACGGTGGTCGACTGAGTCAAATCCAGCTGAGAGGTCAAGAAGAACAAAGAGGTACGAGTCACCTTTATCCATGATTTAGAGGATATCATCCACCAACTTGATGGTGGCCATCTCAAAGTTAAACTTTGGACGGAACCCCGACTGATAGTCATTTAGGAGGTTCACTTGTTTGATTCTGGTGAGTAGTTTGTAATGGTCCGGTAGTTGGCCATGCATGTCATCTGGGTGTAAGTCCATCCATTTTTTTATGACGGAGGCTGGGGTGATATCATCAGAGTAGAAAATAGGTTTGAGGCAGGTGATTGTTTTTAGGTGGTCTGGGGGAGAGAGAGGAGAGAATTTAGTCGTGAGGGGCAGTGTACACGCTGGAGAAAAAGGGGGAGGGGGCTAATGCTGTGGGAGGTTCATTCAATGATCTTTCGAATTTGGCCTGTTTTTTTAATAATATTGTTGTTGATTCTGTTGCATTATTCCAGAGTTACTTGCACCTCAGTATCTGGTGAGGGTTTCGTACAATGCTTTACTACTTCAAAGAGGGCTTTGCTCTTGTTAGGTTGGATTACGGTTGTTGTGCCACTATTTCTCTGGGTCTCTGATTTAGTGTTTCTTCGAGACAAATTTAGGTGTGTACCAAGGGGTGGATTGTTTGGTTTTAGGGGAGCATGAATGACCACCAGATTCATTTTTGAGTTGTTTAATAATTCTAGGAGGACTGAGGTGGAGGGCACTGTGGTGGGGAAGTCTGGAAGAACAGCCGAGAAAGGAAGGACTCAGCTGTAGCCAGACGAAGAGGAGTAAAAATCTCTGGGAGAACAAATGAAGAGAGACTATATTGAATTATAGACTACGTTGCAATTGCCCTGAGAGAAATCTGGTTGATTAAGAAAGGGTTAATACTGCAAGAGATTTCCCATTTAATAGGTTAAAGTCCACTGCCATTACATGATCAAAACTGAGTTTAAGCTCCTCTGCATGCTGGCAACGCCCTGGGGTTACATTAGATCTCTGTCTTGCCTGTGCCACCTTACCTGCACATTTGAACACATTCAGATAACCACCCAGGGCTCAGGGTTCCAACAACCAAGTTTTTGTAGAATGATCAAGTCAAACCCTGAAAAAAAAAGCTTTGAAGTCTGCAGACGTTTTCGAGGAGTGACAGCAGCATTTCAGGATATAAAAGTGTGCAGTCCCACTCTTTTTGGTGATTCTCACTCACGAGATGGAAATATTCATTATTAACAGGGTAATTCATAGAATTTCGCACAAAAGTGGCACCCGCGGCTAGCGCACAGTGTCCCCGTGCGATACACTGCGCCAGCCGCGTGCGATAAAATCCATTTCATTACACAGCATATTCATGGATTTTCACCTCCAAAACCAGCCGTGGCGAAGAGTGGCGCAGCGACACTGCAGCAGCGCCAGTTACGCCCCCAAGAACGCCCTCGCGCAAGGAAAAGCCATCAAAATTCCCAATTCATCGCAAAGGGCTGCACTAAGCCTGGACCAGTTCATAGGGCTGCCAAACAGCAAACGCCAAGCGGGGAACGTGTATTTCAGTGGTTCGCGGGAAGTTTCACACACGATTGTCCTACGTACGTGTACATCAGGGGTGCGCGTGAAGTAACACACACGATTCCATCAGGGCACGTGTATTCCAGGGGTGCGTGGGAAGTATCACACACAAAATCAGCAGGGTACGTGTATTTCAGGGGTGCGCGGGAAGTATCACACGCGATTCCATCAGGATACGTGTATTTCAGGGGTGCGCGGGAAATATCACACGCGATTCCATCAAGGCACGTGTATTTCAGGGGTGCGCGGGGAGCACTACACGTGAATTGGCCGTGTGGGTCCCCCCAGGTGTTCCCTCTACACCCTCCACGGCCCCTGCAGCCAGCCCACACCACAGGGGACTACCCTGCACCCCTGCTCATGTCCCGCAGGCAGCCCATTCACCATGGCCATGCCCCCCAGCCAAGCCACATGTCACCTTGCACTACTGATCAACAACGCATGTCTCCCTGCACCCTCACCCCCCAGCACTGTGGGACACCTGCCAGCAGGACCCCACACATGTCCAACTCATGTCCCCCTGCACCCCCACCCCCCAGCACTGTGGGGCACCCTCCACCAAGCCCACACTCATGTTGCCCAGCACCCCCACCCCCCAGCATCCAGGGGCACCCTCCACCAGGCTCCCACTCCTTTCTACCACCCCTCCACCCTCCAGCAGTGTGATTCGCCTGTGTACGTGTATATCAGGGTTGCGCGTGTAGTCTGTCATGCAAATTCATCAGGGTACGTGTATTATAGGTCCGCGTGTACCAGCAGGGTACGTGTATTACGGGGTTCGCGGGAAGTTCCACACGCGATTGCCCTGGGTACGTGTATTTCGGGGTGCGCGGGAAGTTCCACACGCGATTTCAGCAGGGTACGTGTATTCCAAGGTGCGCGGGAAGTACCACACGCGATTGCCCTGGGCACGTGTATTTCGGGGTGCGCGGGAAGTTCCACACGCAAATTCAGCAGGGTATGTGTATTTCAGGGGTGGGCGGGAAGTATCACACGCAATTCCATCAGGGCACGTGTATTTGAGGGGTGCGCGGGGAGCACTACACGTGAATTGGCCGTGTGGGTCCTCCCAGGTGTTCCCTCTACACCCTCCACGGCCCCTGCAGCCAGCCCTCACCACAGGGGACTACCCTGCACCCCTGCTCATGTCCCGCAGGCAGCCCATCCACCATGGCCATGCCCCCCAGCCAAGCCACATGTCACCTTGCACTATCAACAACGCATGTCTCCCAGCACCCTCACCCCCCAGCACTGTGGGGTACCCTCCACCAGGCCCCCACTCCTTTCTACCACCCCTCCACCCCCCGGCAGTGCGATTCGCCTATGTACGTGTATATCACGTGCAGTCTGACACACAAATTCATCAGGGTACGTGTATTATGGGTCCGCGTGTACCAGCAGGGTACATGTATTACGGGGTTTGTGGGAAGTTCCACACGCGATTGCCATGGGTGCGTGTATTTCGGGGTGCGCGGGAAGTTCCACACGCAATTTCAGCAGGGTACATGTATTCCAAGGTGCGCGGGAAGTACCACACGCGATTGCCCTGGGCACGTGTATTTCGAGGTGCGTGGGAAGTTCCACACGCGATTGTCCGTGGTGCGTGTATTTCGGGTTGCACGTGAAGTTTCACACGCGATTTCTGCAGGATACGTGTATTCCAAGGTGCAAGGGAAATTCCACACGCGAATCCAGCAGCCTACGTGCATTCCGGGGGTGCCGGGCAGTGCTACCCGTGAATCGGCCGTGTGGGTCCACCCAGCTGTTCACTCGACACCCTCCATGGCCCCTGCAGGCAGCCCACACCACAGGGGACTACCCTGCACATGTCCCGCAGGCAGCCCATCCACCATGCCCATGCCCCTCAGCCAACCCACATGCCACCTTGCACTACTGCCCACCAACGCATGTCCCCCTGTACCCCCACCCCCCAGGGGCACCCTCCACCAGGCCCCCACTCATGTCCCCCTGCACCTCCACCCCCCAGCACTGTGGGGCACCCTCCACTAGGCCCCCACTCATGTCCAACTCATGTCTCCCTGCACCCCCACCCCCCAGCACTGTGGGGCACCCTCCACCAGGCCCTCACTCATGTCCCCCTGCACCCCCACCCCCCAGCACTGTGGACCACCCTCCACCAGGCCCCCACTCATGTCCAACTCATGTCTCCCTGCACCCCCACCCCCCAGCACTGTGGGGCACCCTCCGGCAGGCCCCCACTCATGTCCAACTCATGTCCCCCTGCACCCCCACCCCCCAGCACTGTGGGGCACCCTCCACAAGGCCCCCACTCATGTCCAACTCATGTCTCCCAGCGCCCCCACCCCCCAGCACTGTGGGCCACCCTCCACTAGGCCCCCACTCATGACTCCCAGCACCCCCACCCCCCAGCACTGTGGGTCACCCTCCACCAGGCCCCCACACATGTCTCCCAGCACCCCCACCCCCCAGCACTGTGGGGCACCCTCCACCAGGCCCCCACTCATGTCCAACTCATGTCCCCCTGCACCCCCACCCCCCAGCACTGTGGGGCACCCTCCACCAGGCCCCCACTCATGTCCCCCTGCACCCCCACCCCCCAGCACTGTGGGGCACCCCCCACCAGGCCCCCACTCATGTCCAACTCATGTCTCCCTGCACCCCCACCCCCCAGCACTGTGGGGCACCCTCCATCAGGCCCCCACTCATGTCCCCCTGCACCCCTACCCCCCAGCACTGTGGGGCACCCTCCACCAGGCCCCCACTCATGTCCAACTCATGTCTCCCTGCACCCCACCCCCCAGCACTGTGGGGCACCCTCCACCAGGCCCCCACTCATGTCCAACTCATGTCTCCCTGCACCCCCACCCCCCAGCACTGTGGGGCACCCTCCACCAGGCCCCCACTCATGTCCAACTCATGTCCCCCTGCACTCCCACCCCCCAGCACTGTGGGGCACCCTCCACCTGGCCCCCGCTCATGTCCAACTCATGTCTCCCTGCACCCCCACCCCCCAGCACTGTGGGCCACCCTCCACCAGGCCCCCACTCATGTCCAACTCATGTCTCCCAGCACCCCCACCCCCCAGCACTGTGGGCCACCCTCCACCAGGCCCCCACTCATGTCTCCCAGTACCCCCACCCCCCAGCACTGTGGGGCACCCTCCACCAGGCCCCCACTCATGTCCAACTCATGTCCCCCTGCACCCCCACCCCCCAGCACTGTGGGGCACCCTCCACCAGGCCCCCAATCATGTCCAACTCATGTCTCCCTGCACCCTCACCCCCCAGCACTGTGGGGCACCCTCCACCAGGCCCCCACTCATGTCCCCCTGCACCCTCACCCGCAGCACTGTGGGGCACCCTCCACCAGGCCCCCACTCATGTCCAACTCATGTCTCCCAGCATCCCCACCCCCCACCAGTCAGGGGCACCTGCCAGCAGGCCCCCACACATGTCCCCCAGCCAACACGGCATCACAATCTAGATCCCTGGGCCTTATGGGCAGCCTCCAAATGCCAAACACCCACCCAAGTATTGCATCCACCCACTTAGAAATGGCAATTACATGATACAACCCCAATGGCAATTTTGTAAATGAACACATGTCCCTCACATACACACAATGGGTTTTAGTGAATGTCAAAACCCATATCATGATATGCATGAAACCAATGAGATGATACTACACATTGAAGTTTGAAGAAAAAATATGTATTAAAAGCAACATAAATTGAATCAAAAATAAACAAACGAAAATGGGAATTAAAAAAAAGAAAGCAGCATGTCCGTAAAATAATGTAAAACCACAAATCATAATCCAAAGGAAAGGTGTCCAAAGTCACAGTTCACAAAAGTAAATCCAATGGAAAATTAAAATCGAAAACCATTGCTCCATGGGTAAATTATAAAAAAAAAAATTATAAAAAAAAAAAAAATAGAAAATCCAACAGTCAACTATATACAGATAAACAATCCAGGGTCCATGATCCCAACAGAAGAAAGGAAACCTATCTAATAACACTACCTAATAAAAAAATGTGGCCCATTGTCCAAAAGGTCCAAAAAAATGCAAAACCAAAGGAAACCTAACACTAACTACAGAACTATTTACAAGGGCAGCGGGCCAGTCCGACGGCTCTCTTCGGGATGTTCCGGGCCAGGGCTTCATCGAACTCCTGCTCAATGTCCCGGAGGCGGTCCTTTTCCACGGCGCCGAGGGTCCGCAGGGCCGTCGACATGTTCACCTCCAACTCCCTGCGGATTGCCTCGAGGCACTCGGCCCGCCTCAGGGCCCTCCGCATGGAGTTCTCCGCCCTGACCATCGTGAGCCGTGCCTCTTCCACCCGCTGCCGCTCCGCATCTATGGCGTGGCCCAACCGCTGCCACATGGAAGACACTTCCCGTCCTGGGTCCTCCTGCCTTCCGGCCGATGCCTGCCCCTCCGATGTCGAAGGCCCCGAGCCATCATGGCTCCCACCTCATTGCTGCTGTGCCTGTGCCCGTGCCCTGGCTCCTGCTGCCTGCACATCCCTCACCGGCTGGGGTGCAGTCGTTGATGTGGCCAACCCTGCTGGACGTCCGACTCCCGACTGTGGCAGGGATGCCTCCTCCACCAGCCTGGCCGCACCATCAGAGGCAGCACCACAGGGCACCCAGGTGACTAATGGGTGGGAAGATGGCACGGAGGACGACTGGCGCATAGGGGGTTCAGTTGAGGAGGGGGTCTGAGCAAGCCCCATCAAACAGAGGAATCCGGCCTGGGTGACCTCTCCCAGTAGGCCGACGCGGTCAACGAGCCATTCGAGACGACGTGCAGTCTCCTCATGAAAAGACTGCAGGTCACCTCGCATGGCCCGTTGACGCAACTCCACACCAGTCGGGACAGGCTCAACCCGGACCCGGATAGCCACGTCCGCAGGCAGAGGAAGGCCAGTTGTTGTGAGCTCATCCCCTGCCTGAAAACAGGTCTGGACGTAGGCATCCCTGCTGGTGCAAGATGATGCAGTGACAGGATCAGGGACAGAATTGCGGCCTGTGCTGCCTCCTGTCCCTGGTCCTGCACTGCACCACTAGCACCAGTGGAATCCCCACCTCCAGACCCCGTCTCTGTTGCTTGCACGGCCTCCTCCTCCACCAAACCCCCCACCAGCCTGGATGACTCTGTGCCATCTTCCCCCGTTGGGCCCTGTGGGGTCCCAGCTGCCCCTTCTACTGCCGAGGAGTCCAACTCCGACCTCTGCCTCTTGGACCTCCCCCCGGCAGCTGCGGCCTGGGACGCGGCACCGGACTCCTCACTCCCGACGAGATCACAACCTGGGAGGGGAGCCGGGCCTTGCGTCTCCGGCTGGCGGTGCGATCCTCGCCGCTGTGCTCCACAGCGCCTTCTCCGCCCTTTTCATCATTTGACGCTGCAGACAGGGAGAAATAAAACGCAGGCATCAGGGAACTGTACGATGGACACATACACACATGACAGTTGGACATGAGTGGCATTGGCAAACCTCAGACATGGCATCACAATCGCCAACACACATGTCATTTCAACTTGCACACATGAGCCATACCACAGCCATATCGCAACAGCCAGCACCATCCATACACATACAACAGCATGAGCAGGCAAAGGTGAGCCAGACAACACATGCAACACAGGGAGTGCACTACACATGCACACATACCACCACACTTGCATGCATGTGTACACCTCTGCCAACTGTCGCAGTGTTCAGATCGGCATCCATGTCACATCTTCCAATCAGGCTTCCACTTTCCGCTGTCACATGCATCCATGTTGCATCACTGTTGCACCCTTGTCAAATACACACACATGCACATGTACACAGTGCTGATACATGCAGCTGCAAACAACATCCATGTGTGACATCACGAACATGCCTACTTACATACACATTCATCCAAACATGTGTGCCCACACAACTGCATTTGGCATGCAAGCCTACACACACAAGCACCATCCATGTCTCACACATGAGAGCCCTTGCATGTGTTAGCCTCACGGCCCTGTACACCCCCATCCATACTTGGCCCCATACAAACACATGTGCAAACTGCACACTACTGGCACATCACCACACGCACAGCTTACAATCATGATGCATGTACACTTACCGCTCGACTCCAGACGGGTCTGCCTCTCAAGGACCTGGACGTGGAGCGCTGGGGATATGCGTTCCAGGACCCTCATCTGATCGTCCGACAAGTGGCCCCGGCGCCCCTTAGCATCCGCTGCCTTCAAGAGGCGCGCGGGCCTTGTTGAGGGTCCTGGACCTGAAGACCTCCCAGCACTTCTTGACATGATGGAATAGTCGGACTGCCACCCCCTCCGCGTTGATGGCAGTCACGATGTCCGTCCAGATCCGAGTCCATCCTTCATTGTCGGCGCGCAAACTTCCGAAGAGGGCATCATACTGCCCCAGGACTTGCTCCACCAGGACACCAACTTCGGTGGCAGTGGAGCTGGTGCCCCTCTGCCTCTCTGGCCGGGGTTTGTCAGTGGTGCCAGATGTTGCAGTGCCCGACATGACAACCCCAGAGGCAGGAGTGGGTGGGCAACTGGGTCCTGTGGCTGGGCTGTGAAGCGATGGAATCCCAGTCGGGAGACTTCGGTTCCAGCAGGGGTGGTCACAGCAACAGCACCCCTGGCTGATGTGCAGGCAACAAATGGCAGGGCACGTGGGCAGCAGGCAATCGGGCAACAGCAGATGGCAGGTGGGAGCGTGCTCAGGGCTCTGGGGGGCAGTAATTCGGCCTTCTGGGCAGGAGCGTGGTCTTCCATGTGCTTACGCGTGGCCGGCTTGATACAGAGTGATTTGGCATGTGAAAATCCAGCACGTCTGTGTGTAATTCGAGGAAAGGGCCTTAGCGCGTAAGCGCGTCAGCACACGTACGCGAATTCATTGGCCCAAAGGCCACCAGCGCGGGCGTTTCCCTGTACACGGGTGCATGTTACACGTCCAATGACTGCACGTCAGAGTGTCAGCTCATGTAATTGGAGGATGGGGCCTTAGCGCGTACACGCGGAAGTGACGCTGGACGTGTGGGCATGTTTAAAAGGTACGTGTAGAACGCCATTTCCTTGTATGTGCTTTTCGTGGAGAGCGAGTGGGTGAAATCTGTACTTCTTGTCGGTTCACACGCGATTTACTTCACGGCGTTCCAAGTTCGTACTCCCTGTTACCTCTGACAGCTTTTTGTCTTCTTGTCTTTTTCCTGGGCCTGTTTCCTCAAACAGCGTTCACTTCTCCTGTTGTCCTGTCTCCTCAGACAGCGTACAATTCTTCTTTTGGCGGGGGTGTTGCCAACACACACACGCGCGTATTTTCCACGCGATTTTTCCTGGCTGACGGTGAGTCGCGCACGTATTTCACATCTGTGCTTGCCCCGTGTGTTGCCTACCCCTTCAGAGGTCAGTCTAGGCTGCGTGTGACACGCATACGTTCATTTTTGTGTTTCTGGGTGCCACAGCGTAGTGCAGTTTTTTTTCCACGCATGTGGTCTAGGAGGGGTTGCGTGCACATTATCTCCCTTTTTCGGGGTGCCTGTGTGTTGCGTGACCCGTCATCTTCCCCCAGGGGTCACATACAGCCTTGCTAGAGCACTAGGGTACGAATTCCATCTAGTACCCTACCCCTTTGATCCCCAATTGCCCAGGACAATATTTTACTGCAAATCCCAGACGCACAACAACATCAGTGCCATGGTTGGGAGGCGAGCACGCAGTAAGGGTGGCAAAGGTGGGCGAGCCACAAGAGGTGGCCGTGGTGGATACGGTAGGGGACGTGGCCAGGACTTGCAGGGTGCCCCTAGCCCCCCATGTGTGGGTGACCAGTCAGGGACACCCATGCCCCCCCTCCCGGTTGAGGGTAATGGGGCTGACACCATCCCTGCTCAGCCCTTGTTGGACCAGCCCATTGTGGCACCAGACCTGGCACTGGGTGACTCCATGGCTGACTTCCAGGTCAGCAGGTCTAGGCCACGTGTGGCGGTGCACATTGGTGCCACCAGCCCATGTGGATCAGGGGCAGCTATTTCATCTGCTGCCCCGAGTAGGCAGAGTGGGGAGGCTGCAGGGGCAGCTGCGGCTCTATCCACCCAGCTCTGAGTGTTCCAGCCAGGACAGTGTCGGTCCTAGTCCATCCTGCTGACGTTCCCCCTGACTACATCACACTTCAGCTAATGCCTGCACCAAGTCCCATGGTGAGTGTTCATTCCCACACTCCTAGTGCACAGTCCACCGGGGCTCCTGCCCCTAGTGTCCAGAGCGGCGTAGGACACTCAGTATCACCATCACCTTCCAAGCGGAAGAGGAAGAGTGCTCGTTCAGTACAGGCTGACGCCCCAGACACGGCTACACAGTCCAGCCCAACAAGGAAGCCCAGCTTCAATCAGGCCGAACTTGATGCACTTGTGGAGTATGTGTCCGCACATGACAGCGAAATGGTGATTACTGCAGGATGCAAGACCACACCTGCACAACGTCAGGCACACTGGCAGACCATTGTGGAACTCATAAGTGCCCTTGGATTCGTGAGGCGCACAGCTAATGATTGCTACAAGCGCTGGAGTGACCTTAAGCGCAGGGCAAAGAAAAAGCTGGCCTCAAGTCATGCCGCAACTCTAGTGACTGGAGGTGGGTCTCCGGCAGAGGACATAGAACTCACTCCACATGAGTATGTTGCTGGGACCTACGTCACAGAGGAACAGATCCAAGGCATGGGAGACCTGCCAGATTACGAGGCATTGTCCGGTGAGTGCACATGCATTTGTGTGTCATCCATGTCCATGGTGTGTGTGTGAGTGCTTCTGATTGAGTGCCAGGTGAGGGGGCGTGTGCCTGAGTGGTTTGGGTCACCGATGTGCTTCATCCAATACATTCTGCGCACCAGGATTTGGGTGTTGCAGTATCCCTTCTGGCAACAGTAGACATTCAGCTCAACCTCACGCCAGTTGCCCTTGAAGTGTCATCTTGCCACAACATAGTTGCATGTTATTCTATGTTCATTCAGGCTGATTGTCTGCATTCCACCACTTTCACTAGGCATTTCTCAGTCCTATTGTCACATGTGTGACATGGCTAGGGTACATGCCATCTGTGTGATGGCATGTGTCATGTATGTGTATTGGACATGCCAATCACAGGCCAATGTGTGATGGCACTGCTAGGCAGCATGCAGCAAATTTGTTGGTCTTCCATCTTGGTGTCATCAATGTGTGCCATTTGCCTCCCCTTCATACGCAGTGACAGTGCATGCATGGGAGGGTTATAGTCATGTGGTACATGTGTCAATGAAGTACTGTTTCTGTTGCTTCTCAGCCCTAACTGTGTTCCATGTTGCTAATGCCTGTTCCCATTTCTTTTCTTTCATGTCTTTTCAGGGGATGACGCACTTGATACTGCTGTGGTTGTGGAGATGGTGCAGACCCAGGAGGGGTATCGGGCCTGACCGGGCACCAGTGAGGGACGTGGTGTGGTGGTGGGTGAGAACCCACACTTGCTGCAGGCTATCATCTCTGGGTGCACCTCCCCCGAGCTCTATTCAGGTGTCGATTCGGATGATGAGACCTATGTGCCGTCGCAGGTAAGTGTTTCTGGGAGGGATTCTGTACTGTCCAACCCACCTGCACCAGGGGTAGAACCCTCAATGGGGATGTCAGTGTTGGTAGATCCGCCTTTGGTGGTTACGGATGCAGGGTCACACTCCGCTACATCTGATCCTGTTCCTGGGCCAGCAGATCAGAGGGGGAATGCAGTCCTGCAGCCTCAGGCAGTGCCGGCACAGCAAGGCGCAGTTCGCCTTGCCCCAGACAGGTGTGGTGCCCGCCGACGCTGTGGCCGTACGCCACCTGGCAATACCGCATGGGAGCAATCCATGTACGGTATGGCAAACCAACAGGCAGCATCAACTGAGATGATGGCTCAGGCCATGGATAGGGTGGGCACTTCCATTGTCCCCCAAGAAAGGCTAATTGAACAACTACAGCAGGCAACAGACTCCATTAACCAGTCACACAGGGAGGACATGTTGGCGTCCAACAGGGACAGGCGGGTGGCACTGGAGACTCTGCGGGAAGCCATTTCTATTGAGTCCCAGGGCCACAGGGAAGACCTGAGGGTGGAACTCCATCAGCTCAGGGCAACTCTGGTTGAGCTTGAGGCTTCAGCCAACACAAGGACAGAACAGCAGCTGGAGCGGCTCACACGTACAGTCTCAGCTGAGATGCAGGCAACTAGGGCGGAGGTCCGGGCATCCCGTGAGTTGTTGCATGGGGACCTACGCACAATTATCCTCCAGAACCAGACCTTCCACACCTGCATGCTTGCTGCCATGGAGGACCAGACTAGGGCTTTGCGTGGGCTGCCTCCCATAGTGCCACCACCTCCTGATGCAGCTGCAGAGGGTGAGGAGAGCAACAGCAGCGATTCTCCCACAATAGGGTAGCCGTGCAGGCCATGAGCCCATGAGGTGTTTTTTTTTTCGTAAGATCCACACAGGTGTGTTTTGGTGTGTACCCTGTCCTCAGACGACCTGGGTGGCCTATCCCACCCCTCACCCCCCCCCGGGCCCATTCATTGCCATTTTTGATTTTTGATTTTTTTGACAGTGTGTTGCCTTGTGTGGCTCCCGTGGGCATACGCTGTATTGTGGCTGGGCACATGCAGGCTTGTCCTGAATTTGGGTCAGATGCTTGGGTTTGTGAGACGCACACCCCTCCTGCTTCCCGTTTCAATGGGCTTGCAAAGGGTGTGCCCAAGTGACATTGACTTACACGGTGACGTTGGACTCCCATTTGATGTGTGGGCAGTCTGTAGTCAATACTGTGTATACATTCCTAGTGCATATTGTTGTTGTATTGTACACTGCATGGTGTATTGATATGTGCCTCTGCATCCATCTCATCCTCCTAATTTGCAGGTCCATTTCTCATGTCTTCACAAGGTGGTCTACTTTGGAACTGGAGTCCATGTTGTAAGCAGTGCACCTACACTCTTGCGTGGTGCTAACACTGTATAGTTGGAAGTGTTCGAAGTGCTGGCATTATCAGGTAGTGAGGCTACCAATTTTTTAAGTCCTTACTGTCATGTTTATGGTAGGTTGAAGGGTGTGTAGATGATTGGTATTATTGGTAAGTATTTGGTAATGTGTGTTGTTGGTCCTGCATTACTGTGAGCATTTCATGTGTGGCCAGTTTCCATTAGGGACACTGTTCCATTAGGGACACTGTAGTTGGTGACACTTGGGGCATGTTGTGGGGATTAATTTGTTTGCTCTCACATTACATGACATGCCATGGTGGAGGGGTTGGGTGACATGGCACTGTTCTCATGTTGTATTTTGCAAGTGGGTATTCATTTTTGCTGCATGGAAGTGTGTCTTTTGATGACACAGCATTGGTGGTGTTTGTGTAGGTAGGGATTCACACATTGTGACACTTCCAGATGAACAATCTCAGGCTGCTATGGTTCTGACAGTTGACTGTCCCTTAATTCATCAGAATTGTCAGATTGAGTCATCATTGATTGTCAGATGGTATGTGCCAGGGCTGTGTGCACTCCAAAGGGATGTGCTTTCTATGTGAAGTAATTAGCCACCAGCTGCGTACGGGCTGCCTCACCCCGTGCCCTTTCTCCTCCCATGCGCAGCGGGCGTGCATTTGGTTGGGGATGTGGGGGCACCACCATGTCCACAGCCAGGCCCCGGCGTGTTGCAACATTGTGCAGGACACATGCTGCCACTATGAACCTGCACACTACTGGGGGAGCGTATAACAGCTGCCCACCAGAACGGTCAAGGGAGCGAAAGCGTGACTTGAGCACTCTGAACGTGCGCTCCACTATGCCCCGTGTTGCAATATGGGCTGTGTTGTATCTTACCTCGGGAGGCGTGATGGGGTTCCGAATTGGCGTCATCATGTGTGTGCTCAGAGGGTAGGCACTGTCACCTGGGGAGGTGGTGATGGGGATCATTAGTGGGGTATTGGCATGACTCTGTATCTGTCATGCATGCGTGTGCTGTGGCATTTCTACTCACCAAGCAGCCATGCATCGCCATGCCGCCCAGCTTCCATGTCCCGGTTTAGGGTTGACATCCTGTAAATGAACCCTTGATAGTTGGCATATACTGAGGTGATGATTCCCTTGGCATCACATACTACCTGGACGTTGATGGAATGCCAGTGCTTGCGGTTTCTATAGATGTGCTCAGATGCCCTGGGGGGACGTAGAGCCACATGGGTGCAATCAATGGCACCTAGCACTTTGGGGAATTGTGCCACCCTGTAGAAATCCTGGCTGACAGCCTGCCTTTCTGCAGGTGTTCTGGGCAGGTATATGTGCCTGCGGACTGATGGGCGTGCAGTGATGATGGCCAACACCTGGTGTAGGCACCGTGACTGTGTGGCCTGTGACACCCCCCCCACTATGGCACTTGTCCGCTGAAATGATCTGGTAGCCAAGAAGTGCAGTACATTGAGGACCTTCTCCAGGGGGCTGAGTGCTTGGGAGCACAGGGTGGGTGATGTGAGGTCATCCTCCCACTCACTGACCAGGTCGAGTATTATGTGTGGTGGAAACCTGTACCTCCCATACACCTGGTCATCAGGCATACCACAATAGGCTGGTTCTGGGTGTGAAGATTCTGGCCCTGACTATCCTTCTCCTCCTCCTGCGGTATCCCACGGCCACTGCTGCTAGGAACGGTATATTGATCCTGGCGTATGAGCTTGTTTGTTGTTTGCGCACTCTTTTATGCTGCGCGGGACGTGTGCCTGCTTCATGCTGGCGTACGTGTTTCAGGATTGGACCTTTTATTTTTTGGCGCGTTGTAGGCGACCGTGTAAATCTTCCCACCCACCCCAGGAATACACGTAACACGCTCTCCCAGGCCCAGTCGCGAGTAAATATTCCCGCCCACCCCTGGAATACATGTACCCCACTCTCACAGGCCCAGTCGCGTGTGGAACTTCACGCGCACACCGAAATACACGTACCCAGGGCAATCGCGTGTGGAACTTCCCGCAAACCCCGTAATACACGTACACTGCTGATATCGCGTGTGGAAGTTCACGCGGACCCATAATACACGTGCCCTGATGGAATCGCGTGTGAGACTACCCGCGCACCCATGGAATACACGTACTCAGGCAAATCGCACGGCTGGGGGGTGGGGGTGCTGGGAGACAGGAGGGGAGGCCTGGTGGAGGGTGCCCTACTGTGCTGGGGGGTGGGGGTGCAGGGACACAGGAGTGGGGGCCTGGTGGAGGATGCCCCTGGATGCAGGGGGGTGGAGGTGCAGGGGGACATGAGTGGGGGCCTGGTGGAGGGTGCTCTGCACTGCTGGGGGGTGAGGGTGCAGGGGGACAGGAGTGGGGTCCTGGTGGAGGGTGCCCTACAGTGCTGGAGGGTGGGGGTGCAGGGGGACATGAGTGGGGGCGTGGTGGAGGGTGCCCCTGGATGCAGGGGGGTGGGGGTGCAGGGGGACATGAGTGGGGGCATGGGTGGAGGGTGCCCCTGGATTCAGGGGGGTGGTGGTGCAGGGGGACAGGAGTGGGGGCCTGGTGGAGGGTGCCCCTGGTTGCAGGGGGGTGCAGGGGACATGAGTGGGGGCCTGGTGGAGGGTGCCCCTGGATGCAGGGGGTGGGGGTGCAGGGAGACAGGAGTGGGGGCCTGGTGGAAGGTGCCCCTGGATGCAGGGGGGTGGGGGTGCAGGGAGACAGGAGTGGGGGCCTGGTGGAGGGTGCCCCTGGATGCAGGGGGGTGGGGGTGCTGGGAGACATGCGTTGGTGGGCAGTAGTGCAAGGTGACATGTGGGTTGGCTGGGGGGCATGGCCATGGTGGATGGGCTGCCTGCGGGACATGTGCAGGGGTGCAGGGTAGTCCCCTGTGGTGTGGGCCGCCTGCAGGGGCCGTGGAGGGTGTAGAGGGAACAGCTGGGAGGACCCACACGGCCAATTCATGTGTGGGATTCCCCGGCACCCCCGAAGTACACGTAGGCTGCTGGATTTGCATGTGGAATTTGCCGCGCACCCGGAGTACACGTACCCTGCAAATTCGCGTGTGAAACTTCCCGCGCACCCCGGAATACACGTGCCTAGGCCAATCGCGTGTCGAACTTCCCGCGAACCCCGTAATACATGCACACGCTATTTTTCACCCCTTTGCACCTCATTTGTCCTAGAGGGCCACTGTATGGATCATTCATCATAGCTGTATATGGGTGCTTTTTGTTAGCGCACATTTTGGCGCACATTTATTTCAGGCGCAGGGACGCTACCGCCTGCTTTCTTGTGGTATACTTGTTTGGCCCAGTGCGCGTCTTTGCCCGTGCGCTGGTTTGCCCTATTCGATTCCATGAATACGAGTTGTAGGCGAGCGTGTGGGCGTGCCGCGCACTTGCCTCCTGTACTTCCCCCGTGACACCCATATTTTCACGCGTTGTTCCCCATTCCGAGTGTTACGCCCCGTGTTCCGCCTACTTTTGTAATGTGCACCGCGCTATGTGTGCGATTTCGCAGCGGCCGTGGCGCATGCCGTTGGATGACCTGTGCGCCGGCGTGCGCTGCGCACTTTTTCAGAGCACATCCAATATTTTTCTCGCGCATGGACTTCCATGAATCGATGTGCGCTGGTTACCCTGCGATTTTCGCAATTGCACTACGATTTTTGCACTTTTACTGCGAATCGTACGTTTTGGCACCTCTGCGCGGGAATTTTCGGCGCACATTAATTCCATGAATCGGCTTGTAAGTCACATACTTCCACATGCTTAATGTGAGGTTGGGAGGTAGCCTTTGACGACTTCTCGTTTACTGTGCTTGGGATTGGCAGGAAGGGACTAGGAATAAATATAATATTGTCTTTATTTGCTCAGAGATGAAAAGTGGATGTTTCAGTCCACCTCAGATGCCCGAGGTGACTTTGGGAGGGACTGATTTGTACAGTCATGCCCTCCTGTGACCTACATATGGCTGTTTTCAGAATGTTTTTCCAGTCTGACTCGCTGGCTCCATTGGATGAAAGCAACCAGGTTCTACAGAAAGGATTTGTTAAAGGATCAGCCATTCTGATCAAAGAAGTCAGGCTGGAGGTACCACACTGCATGAGGATTGCATATCGCGGCATGTCCGCTATCTTTATGGACAGCCTCTTCACTATTTTTAGTTTGGACATCAAAATTGTGCCTTCACCAAGCTTACTGCTTAGCCATCTGTACACCTTATTTGGTAGGCATTGCCAGTTTTCAGTTTGGAGGGCTCCGGTGCATTCCTCAATAGCATGTTTCTTTTGTCTCTGAGCAGCTCATTTGTATTTGTGCCATAGATTACAAAGAGTGTATCATAGATTTTCACTTTCCCACCTTTCATTGGCGAGCTGAACCATGTTCAGGGGAGGGCATGCTGCTGCATTTTTGCTCAACTGCAGTTGCTCAGTAGGTCCACCCACCTTCACCGTTGGGGAATCGTGAAAGTCTGACCCGTGCTTGGCTTGGTTTATGCAGTTTCCCAGACTTCCTCCTTACCTCACTTTTTGCCATTGCATCCTTGAAATGGTTGCTGTCCATGTTGTAAAGTGGGATGTTTTAACTCTGCTGTCGTCACCAGGACCCCCTTTAAGGTCACAGGGGTCCTGTGGCATATATATTTGACCAAAGTCGAGTCTCCTCATCAGAATGGGGCCTTCGATTAAGTTGGACAGAGATGACATCTGACAGTCCCTCGCAAAGTGCACGTGGATTCTTAAACAAGGTAATCGTCAGATGAATTTACAGCGTCGGGCATAGTTCATTTCTGATAATATAGCGACCTGCAGCTGTCCTCATTGCCATTGCCTCTCCCTCATGGACCAATGCTGAGAAAAAAAATGAATCATGCACACATGATTGCTTATTGCTTCGGGGGTCCCTTTTTGGGATTTCTTTGATGCTTTTCTAGGCCACCTTGTTCATCCATATTCTTCCCTGGGGGTGCAGTGGCCCCAGCAATGTCACCACCGCAATCGCCACTTCCTTTCCCTTGAGTTCTTTCACCTCTGCGCCACCTCTTGGTTTTCAACTTGGTTCCCACAGACGGTGGGTTTTATTCTACCTCCTGCATCTTTATGTTTCTAGGTGAAGTAAGACTTTGCTTCTGTCAGATTAAAGTCTGTATTTGTATACTTGCACCAGCCGTCAGACTATCCCCTTCCACTTCAGAACCCCCATGGATCCTAGCAGTGTTCATGTGCTCAAGGGTACAACTATGCTCTTAATGCTTTTTATTTTTGGTTTGTCTCTGTTTTGTATATAATGAGAATTGCGATACAGAGCAGCAGATCTTGAGCTCAGGAATTTAAAGGAATAATTGGGGAATTTGCAATAAACCACAAAGGCACAACACACTGCCTCTGCCTGTCAATGCTACAATAATTACAGGAATCGAAGCAGCAGGACTTGTCAAAGAGTGAAACTATGGGCATGTCTAGCAGGTGAGGTGGTGTCAAGGGAGCGTCTGCCAAAAATAGTGCATACACTGTCATGTTACCCTGGGAGTTAAGCCCATCAGCCCACTACCCATGAACTCACGAGTAACACAGCGTAAACACAGGGGAGCCCGGGGAGCCACCCACTGACATTGGCAGAAACAACCAGCTACGAGTTGTGGTGATAAGACCCCCCCACCTCGCCACTGGGCCTAATAGTACCAACGAAGCAGCCATCTCACACTCTTCCTGCTTACTCATGGCCCGCTCACCTTTCAGATACGGCACCAGCAGTCTCAAGCCTTGAGCGTTGGTGGGTTTAAGGAAAGATCCTCCAAAGATCAGCTCGTCAGGCAGCACTGCCCTGTTGGCGGATACCTCTGAGTGTCTACAACAGCCAGTACTACTTAAAATACCTGATGGGGGCACACATTCTCTGTTTTAGGGACTCTTTCCTATTCTTCGCTGGTCAAGACAAGGCTTGCAGTAGTGTTAATTCCAGATCGAAAGTTAGACCCCAGAGAGAGCAACTAGCTAGCAACTACCAGGACCCAAAGAAACAGGGCATTCAGGACTACCTCTGTCGAGATTCACCCTGTTTAGAAATCCAAAATTCCGGATTTTCTTCCAGGCATTAAAAAAAAAAGATATGCTATGGGGAAACACTAGCACATCCAGAGAGACCCCCTTAGTTAACTGGTATGGATCCTTGAAGGAAAAAAAAAAACACTTTTCCCAATAACACCCACACAACAGCATTGCTTGTGAAGGTGCCTCTCCTGCTGCTGCAGCATTTAAGGAGATACATTCTTCCTTTCACCTTACCAAAGGAAACACAATTTTGCACAGCTGAAAACGTACTAAAAGATGTTCCTGTCCCTTGGGATGACCTTTTAACACGAGAAACACATATAATGAACTTCTGGGCAGGAGGACAGGCAGGACCACAGAATATGGGTGTGCTCCAATGAGCGACAGATGACCCCCCCCCATCACAGAAGAGGGCAGTGATCCAGTGAGAGGGACAATAGCCCCTAAACCCCAGAAGAGGGGTGTGTTTCTATGAGGAAGAGATGATTCCCTGGAGCCCCAGAAGGGAGGTGTGCCTTAGTGTAGTGAGGGGGAGGAGAATCGCCTTGTGAGCAGAAGAGAACTCTGACACAAGTGAAGGGAGTGGGAGATGTAGCAAGAGAGAGAGAGAGAGGGGAACAAGGGGCTCCTCTTTTGTTACATATCCCCAGAAGAGGTGATATGTAAAAGAAGATGAGACCTATTGATCCATAGAGGAGGGGTGTACTACAGTGAAGGGGGGAGCCCTGTAAGCCCAGAATAGGGTTGTGCTACAATAAGAAAGAACGAGGGAGTGACTTTGATCCCCTGGCAAGGGGATGTGGAACAGAGGGGGGGATCCCTTTAGTCACAGAAGAGGGGAGTAAGTAACAGAGGGAAGTAGAACCCCAAAAAGGAGATGACTTTTGGAGCACTTGGCAAAGGGATGGAACCCTAAAATCCAAAAAGAGGTGGAGAGGTGTTGTTGTCCCCAGAAAAAAAACAATAGGAACCGAGCTCTACAATTCACTTATCAGAAGACTGTCCTGTCTGGAATTTTCTGTAGCCTTTTATTTATTTTACCAAGAACCTTTATGTTACAGCCATCCTGAAAGCATGTCAATTAAATAGTTGTATGTTTTACTTTTGCTAAATAAAACCCTTTAACTTTATTCTGGTGTCAGTAGTTGTGTGTTTCTTCGGCCATGTGCCAATGGAGAAAGCACAACTCTACATAGATGTGAAAGATATAAATGAGGCAATCCCAATCGAAGGTACGTGGGCGCGTGTGAAACAGATGATTTGCTCACAAGTAATACTGTGTTGTTCAAAATATTTGCAATCAAGTTGAAATCTGGGCCCTCAATCTCTACTCCTAACTTGTACTTGTCAGTTTGATATTGTCTATACTTTCCATTCGGCTACGACCAACAAGAGATTATTCACTGATATTTAAAACTGCTGCCTAGCAAATGAAGACCTTAACTACAATTTCAAATGTGAGTGAATTAAAATCCCATGGAATATAAATTAGTAAAGCAAATGAATAAATACCAAAAATCTGGTATTGAATCCCAGGTTTAGAATATTGAAAAGGAAATCCTAAATTGTAACTACAATTTTCAATGTTATGCAAACACAATTCGAAATCATGTAAATGTTGAAGATATAGTATACATATCTTCAATCCTTTTTGCCACAGGCATAATCCTCTTTGCCAATGGTGCTTTGGCAATGCATGGAAGAGGGGAGCATGTGTGAGTGGCAGAGGAAATCACTTTTCCTGAGAAGCCAAGCTGAGGCAGGTGTAGCGCTGGACTCAGGGGTGTTGCTAGGTCTGGAAAAGATCTGGGGCTACACTAATGTCGGGACTGTCGAGACTCAGGGCTAGGTAGTCTTTTTGGTTGTAGCTCCTGAGCTTCTATCCGGGGATACAACCAAAAGATCTGGGACTATAGTCCCCTGAGCCCCCCTTAGCAACGCCACTAGCTGGACTCAAAATAGTGATGGGCTGCAGCAGCGCCTTCACCATTCTACAATAAAAGGTCTCAGGCATTTACTCTTTGAAAAGAATGAGATGTCGATGGGTTGTGGGGGCAAGGTTTGGAATCAGTGAAGGGGATGAACACAGATTTATCAAAAACACTTAAATGGGTACCTGGGAACTGATGTCTGACAGATAAAAGCTGATCCAATTTAGTAAATCACTATGTTCATGAAACAAAGTCGTCCTTTTAGAGTTTAATGTCATAGTGCTCATTTAAGACTGTAGACACATATTCAGTCTACATTTTCAAGCAGGACCGTCACAGGCCCACAAGAAGGAGCTTGATAAAGGGAGGCATAGTTATTGCACTAATGCTAATGCATCCAAATATCTCCTTTAATGGTAAAGAAGGACTTTTATATGCAATTTCATTAATTTTACTCACTGATGGGCCAGGTTCTCCGGTAGCTCCGTGGTCCCCTGTAAAACCAATAACACCCTGAAGAAAGACAAATACACGTTAGTCATGGTTTTCTCTTCGTTATAAAGTCCCCCTCTCTATTCCAAATGAGCTGATCACTGTTAAGTATCAAAATTATTGCCCTCAGACTGTTATCACCACCTTGAAAACGTGCAGTGCGTACAAATCCAACAGTATGTAAGCACAAACCTATGGACCCACATGCTTACAACTTACCTGAAAATAAACTATTCTCATTTGAATTTACAATGCACAGAAAACACAAATTTGTTCAAAGAGTTCTACAGGAGATTCGGTTTGTTAAGTCCATGTGTGGAAGTGATTACAGCAATTGTAACATTACATATTACAGATGAACTCTTGTTATTAGTCAAAGTCTGGTTTCATAACCAGCCTCGCTTAATAATATCAGGGTCAGTAAATGGGAAGTACACAGAGAAAGAGTGAAACGTGGAGAGAGAGAGAGAGAAAGGCAGGCAGAGAGACAGAGAGAGACAGTGAGATGGTGCTTTCATGTGTGTAGTGCAAGCATTGGCGCCCTCCTATTGTATACCACTGCAAAGTGACTGCGTCAAAATCAACATGCATAGTACCTGCTAGGGCATGGAAATTCTGAACAATACCAGCATTCACAGTACCTTATAGGGCATGGAAATTCTGAACAATACCAGCATTCACAGTACCTTATAGTGCATGGAAATACCGAACAATACCAGCATTCACAGTACCTTATAGGGCATGGAAATTCTGAACAATACCAGCATTCACAATACCTTACAGGGCATGGAATTTCTGAACATTACCAACATGCATAGTATCGGATAGGGCATGGAAATTCTGAACAATACCAACATACATAGTAACCAACAGGGCATGGAAATTCTGGATCAGTCATTGCTCTACTCTATATTTTGTCCATTTTAAATTAAATTCAGAATTCACAAGTTGGGATGGAGACATATCCCCCAAATGCTCCCCTTCACCCCAGCTGCTCATTCTTTAATGGTCAGAGTGTATATTGTTCTATTAGTGCATTCATAGCGGTCCCAACCCGGCCACAACCCATATTCAGAAGCTCTAGAAAGAATATTCACAATGGGTTCATCAGGTTGTCACAATTGTGGTCATTGATAATCACAATCTTTTTGGGAAACTTTTATATTGTTCTGGCAGCTATTCTTCTATCAATACCCAAATATGCATGGTTAATCTCGTTCTTCTTTTTATGAAGACACACAACCCTGTTTCACTGAGACGGGTATACATATAATAATGATTGCTTCCCCCCTGCATACAGAAGGCAGTATCCCTCATGCTCCACATGACGAACTTGTGGATTGAACTCGTCTGAATTTGAGCCAGACAATTTCTTTGATACAGGTATGTGTGGTGTTTCTCATGGATGGGGGCTGCATGCCCAGGACTTACCAGATTGCCTTTGGCTCCATCTTCACCAGCCGAACCCCGCTTTCCTGGTGGTCCTGATGCACCAGAAAGCCCGGTGTCTCCTTTTTCACCAACATCTCCTTTTGATCCCTTAAAAGAATAAACAGATTTGTAGGAGTGATGAGCAGTCCCCTCCAGATGTAGCACAATCTGCCCTCCAGTGACTTATCCCAAATTGAGATCTACGAACATCAAAAATGGGGACCAAGATTGTCAAATCCACCAAGCATTGGCAATATTAACAGCGTTTGGCAGTATTTCCATGGGAATTTTTTTTTATTTTTTTTATTTTTTTTAATTTATTTGCATTTATAAAGCGCACAAGCGGCCCTTGGGCATCGTGGCGCTGTTACAGAGTGCTTACTTAAACATATGAAGACACTTCACCAGTGACAAAGCATGGAATAAGGCAGATCCAGAAGGAGAGTGTACTTTTGCTGTTGGTGGGTTACAGAGAATCAGCAAGTATATTCAGGCAGATGCAAATGCGGTGGATACTTAACACAATTGCGGTAGATACATATTGCCAACTGCCTTTTCCTCCTTTGGAGTACCTGGATATATACTGGCAGGTGCAAGCTGGATGTTTTCCTTGCTGTTACTTGAAGCCCCACTGCTCTTAATCACCAATTCCACTCCTTTCATTGGCCATTATCTACACCTTAAATTACCTTAATCCTGAGTCAGAAAAACTCTCTTCAGACTTTTCCTCAAATACCGCTTGTGGAGTTAGTGCGTTGGAGCACTTTCCTTTGCGTTACATGAGGAAAGAACACCATAAGAGCAGAGCAGAAACGAAAGCTGGCAGCTGTCGAAATGGCGCTCATGTTCTAAGACCCTGGACCGTAAAATGAAGGTGCTAAAGAAAGGTGTCATGGTGTCACTAAATCGTTTTTTAGTATTTTCTTCTGAGTTTGATTACTGTGCAAATGTTCTTTTGCACATCACACAACAATGTTCAATTTGAGGGAGCGCTATGCAAATAAATGTAATTAAAGCAAACTACCAACTTCAGGTGCCCTGTTGGAAGCACAAAGGTGTCTATAAAAAAACGTTCCATTTTTTTTAAATAATTTTTTTATTCCACCCCCCCAAATCCCTTTTTTTTTTTGTAAACACTTATTTAACTATACTAAAATATACTGCTTTTTGCTTGATGCCATGATTCACAGAGGACGCTTTATTATCCAGCCTTAAAGTCTATGCACTGGGTGTGCATCTGTTTAAATTAGCACTTGACTGCAGGTTCTAGCAGTGGCTCACAGCAAAATTCAGCAACCTGCTGGGAATGTGTGTTCCCTTACCAATAGAACATCCAGATAATTAGCCTTCAAAAGTAGATGGTCTTTTGTACTTGGCGGAACAAATGTGAGAGATTTTGGCACCAAAGGTTTCGAGAAGAGAATAGACTGATGCAGCAAAGCATCTGCTCCGTTGTACTTATTACTTACCGGGGGTCCTATTTCGCCGGAATGGCCAGGGTCACCAGCCTCACCAAGTTCACCCTGTGTAAAAACAGAAATTAATGAGTTCACAAGTTGTGGACACATCATATTAGGAAAGGATATTACTACTGCAACGGCCATCACTATTGAGATGTTCTCAGATCTAATAATGATAGAAACATGGCCTGCTCTGGAAGCATTAACAATATGCGAATCCTACTAGTCAAAGCAGACATGTGCCCGCATGGAAAAGCTGTCATCAAATTATGGGAACTGAAAAACTCTCCCCACTCAGCCCATTTCTCATCTCCCATCTACACTAGATCCTCAAATCTTGAACCCAACTGTTCAACACTTTGAGAATGCAACTCTTCATCTACTTTACTCCTTTCACCCAAACTTCCAATGTGTACGTCCTCCCCACTCTAGCAGTACAGCAGTAACTATGGGCTTCTCAACTATGAGTCCACTATCCAACCTCACTTTCCTTGCACTGAATCCTCATTTTTCACTTCTCATTTTCAAAAGTCTCCTGCCATTCGCAGTCCCCCAATATTTTTTCTGTGTGTAACTCATGACTTTCATGCACTCTCTCCCTCACATAAAGTGCTCCTCGCCTCTGCTTTCCTCATACACTAGAGGGTCGCGTGGCACAGCCTTGCTGCTTTGGTTGCATCTGCCCGTATTGCTCCGTCCAGGTATTTGGGCAGAAATCTTGCAAAGCAGCGCTAGAGACTTGCAAAAGGTGCTCCCATGCATGTTTTGCTCCTGTGTGTGGGGAGACATTTCACAATTAACCTCCCTTACCCTTCTCAGATTCCAGCCGTGAGTCCGTTGTTACAACGTGTCAATGTTAGTGTTCACGACATGATGTGCATTCTCTAACTCGGAAGGACAGCGATGTTGTACAGTTCAGAGTTACACGATATGTGTAGGGAATACTAATATTGATGATATGTTCTTACAACAGAATGCAGCTTTTATATGAAAAGAAATCTGATTAGAGAGCTTCATTTTAACATCTCTCCACCACCCACAGATGCAAATTGGAGAAATCGTTTGCAGAGCTTGGTCTTTGAGGTTCAACCGGTGATGATCACAGTGTTTAAAAACAAATTTGCATGAAAGAGCCCCTTCAACTCTGCTCTGAAGTAGTGAACATGTATATACAATCACAATAAATGACACCATGAAATTGTGTCAAAACACAGGGACCTCTTTGTTAATATCTTGAATGCCAACCAGTGCGACTACTACAGCTCAGCTTTTGTTTTTCAGACGGACACATGTTCACGCCTCTTTTTTTACAATGCACTCTGCATTCTGTAATTTAGATCTTCAACTCTTCATTCTGTATTCGGTAGCCTAATTCTGGGATTGAGCTCTAATCGACAAAGCCACTAAAGGCCATAGATTTAAATGAAAAAATACACACCCGGTCTCCAACAGCTCCTGGCTGTCCAAGCCCTCCGGGCATCCCTTGAGGACCCTTTAAAAAGACAGAAATACTTTAGGTTATACCTGTTTTGTGAAAGAGACATAACTTCCTCGGATAAATCGTTTGCACTGAACCTTAGTTTATAGCCAGATGTGAAAAGAAGGAATAGCAACGGATTACCCAACGATGCTTTGATGTTAGTAGTTAGGCTTAGGTAGCATCAGAGCCTATAGGCCTGATGTAAAGCAGGCACGTCAGGCTTTCTAGTGTTACCTCTAAGTGAAAGGTAAGTATATTTATGGCACAGCAATCTTTAGGTCTGGCTGAAAGAGGCATCAGCTGCTTCAGACATTCTGACTTATGGTAAGGTAAAATGATGGGGATTCACAGGAACAAGCCTATCTCACAAGACCTGATAGGGTACATCTCACAACCTATAGGCGATCAGACGAAGCACTTGTTCCTGTCGTTCCATGGTGTGCCTGCTCTGAGTATGTGATTGAAAAAGAGCTGTGTTCACAGTAAATGTGCCTGCATGCACTAAGCACCTGATACAAACACATCTAAACAGCAGTTAAGCGACAGATAGACATTATTCATTGTTTACAGGGTGTATGGATGTCAGCATCCCAAATCATACAATATATATTAAAAATACATTAAGACAAGGCAAGTCCTATCGGCTGTATCGTCCCTCTGTGTTTAAATAATGGTACTGTGGAATCTGGACCCTGAGAAAATGTTCGCTCTGAAACGCTTAAGAAAGCACCTTTGTATAGTTGCTGTGATTATTGATTGAGAAAAGATCATGGCTGAGTGCCAGCGTGATGCAGTTGTGCTCCTATTCAAGAGGTGTATCCAGGGTAACCAAATGCTTGCAGTATTTTGAGGAGATGAGTCAAACCTTTAAGGGCTGAGATTTTGACTGGCACTCTCCTAAACTCCAGAGCTTCCCGGCTATATGCAATATTCTGTCTGCCCATATGAGCAGCAACCAACATCCCCCACCATCTCCCTGGTGCAGCACTAACAGGTGGCATCTGAGCCTGAGCGGGACATAACATGAACAGCTCGGCCTTTGCCATTGGCAAGTAAATAGACTGGATTAATTGGAGTGGAGGAAGAGTAGGTCCCTGTGTTGGGAGAAGAGGATGCTCTCTTAGCTAAGGTAGAAACCAAAACATGCCACAGGAGTATAGTGCTTTTATTATAATTCAGGAGAGAAGCCTCACTTCTTACCATGGACGATCCCTATTCATTTATAGCCATTTCCAGACCAGGGCCAGCTAGGCATATAGACAGTTTTACATGTGGTTAGTAAACATCACTTTTTACAAAGTGAACAAGACCAAACACTGGGACATATTCCTGTTGGCATTGAGAAACAAGGTTGGGTTGTTGGAAGTAAGGAATGGAAGATTGGGAGCTTCAATAACATGCTCAAATCGTTGAGATAGGTTACTTACATCTCCACCGCCGGAGCCTTGCGGGCCTCGGGGACCCACAGTACCAGGGGGACCCTGCAAACAGGGAAACGACACATGTGATGAGAGGATATCACTTTACAAGCAATTATTAAACAGAAACTCTGAAACATTTGAAACACATTTTGGAATTGTATTCAGGCGAGACGTATAAACCCTTCAGTTCATCACACGTGCATTCTATTGAAGGAAAATGTACCCAATTAGTCCCTTTTTCTTCTTCACCTACTCTGACTCAGTGGTCATGTGGATTTTTCTGCATGCCGATTCTGGACATTTTGTACATTTTGCAACAGGATCTTGGATACTAAAAAGACTAGGAAAGATGTCCACATTTTTAAATATGATTTAATTTTGTTATTCAGATTGTTTCGAAGTATCCCAATTTTTACACATAAGGGATCTGAAGAAAGCAGAAACAACGTGGATTATGTAAAATAACACAGTTTTGGTAAGGTGTTGAAAAAGGGCCTATCACTAGGTCTCCAGTCACCATGGTAAACAACTTAGCCACTAGGGGTAATCAACATAGGCTACTTTTTAATGAGTTATGTTGGTACAGTGCAGTGTATGTTCCTGTCCTTAAACAAGCTCGCTTCCGGAAACTGAAAAACGTAATGCTCAGCAAGTAGACCCCCCTGCTTCCAAACATCTTCTTACACATACTTACACGTCTGCAGTGCTATATTATGTCAGGTTGTAATCGTAGTCTTTTAAATCATTCCAAAGAATCTTCTTATATCTGATTCCTGGGTTTGTTAAGCCCATTTACAGACATGCATTCTGCAGATTAATCCAGATCAAGCATACAGTCCTCCTGTCTCAACAGCATGGGTGCCAAATAGCGGACCTTCCTTAACTGCTGTCTCTAGGAGCCAGGTGACACCATCCACCCACATACTTCAGGGTGGAGTCCTGAGTTCCACATCTACATGGAAGGCCTTTGCATTTGACTGTAATCATGGCATTTGTTTAAGATGTGATAACGCCTGTGAAGAGACAGTTATGCTTCTCTAGATCTCCTCATACCACTCCTCTTATGACTAGTCTGCAGAATTAAATTTTACTATAAAGGTAATTCGTACCTAAGACATGCAAAATTGTCAGACTTCCCCCCAGCTAACTTCCTGAAATTGGAAACAAAAACCACTTAAACCTGATGAAGTTGTTAATTGTGTTACTGTAGTACATTTCTTGGACAAAATGTGTGCACCTACATTGTGCGCACTATTTTGATTACTTTATTATTGATCAACTGCATCTTTATTTAAAACCTCTATCTTTTTGCATACTTGATATTTAGTGTTGGAATCATTGCAGTCCTTAATTGTAAAATCGTAGTTATTTGGTCGTTGAAATAATGTAATTGCAAAATAACATTTTAAATGCATTTTAAAAACATATGTAGACATTTTCAAAAAGGTGTAATTAGTCATTAGAAAGTGTAGAGAGCTATTTGGGAGTTTTAAAACTTGTTTATTGAAAGATTTATTTGTGTAAATAACATTTCATAACCTGGAAAAAAATCTCTCCATTAAACGTGATTTAGAAAAAAAAAAATATTTAATTGTGTTACAATTTTTACAAAATGAGTCCAACCGGAAACCTAGCTAAGTTTCGAGTTCCTTATGTCCTTTCCAAGTTAAGAAGGAGGGTCTATGGTCGAGTAGTCGGCTTTTACAGGATCAAAGCCCTCAAAAACAGAGACACTCCAATGACTCATCGCTTGTTGTTACCGCTAGTCAGCAGAGCCCATAGGTTTTCTAAGTCTAAGGTGCGGTAGTTCTGCAATGGCTCAACCAAAAATCGACACCTGTTCGTAACCAGGCCAGTACGTTCAAGAACCAAGTGTTTTGTGGATTCTATGGTGTCTGGTAGTTCACATTAGCAGCAATTGTTTGATTGGGCTTGGTTACGGATTGACAAAATTTGTTTTGTTTTTAGCTAAACGTGTTTTTAATTGTGTACTGTGTTGCTTTTGCATCTGTGCTGTACCTATAGCTAAGACCCATTTAGTACACAACAGAAAATGAGGTGTGGAAAACACTGATGTACAGACAAATGAGTAAACATTTTTGACCAATCCAAAGCATAGATTAGGCTATGAGAAATTAAAATAATACCATTGGACCGACGTCTCCACTTTCGCCCTTCTCCCCTGGGGGGCCCGGCATTCCCTGGAAGGAGGAAGACACAAGAGTTAGATGTTTCTTAGGATAGTCTGCGATTGTCCACACCACTTCTGGAGAACACGTTCTTGCAGAAATACCTCCAGTAATCATTGTCTAATAAACACACAGTATGCATTCTAATTTGCTGATTCAGATTGCAATGTCAAATTCACCTACATAAGTAACATTTTGGGTGATTTCAAATGACCTTACATGTGGTATCTGTGGTGTAAAACTAGTGCACAAATTGAAAACGACTTGATAGCCTGACTTCATGTGCCGGAGCAGACATTTTCACTTGTCTGTTCAGATTACAGCAAACAGTTGAGCAGAGCAACAAACAGCTATAACATTAATATGGAACGACTCTGACGATATATGTTCCACTTAAATGCACCCTGCAGGAAACACATCCATTTTTTTAAACATACCTGTGTTGCTCTGCTAACTCTAACAATAAATCTGATGAAGTTTCATCTTAATAATGTAGATTGCCAGCGAGATCAGAAAAACACATGTTGACGTTTTGTAAGATAATTTTGTATAAATAGTCTAAAGATAAGGTGGCTACTCCAGAATATTCTTGCTCCCAGTAATTGTTGCAGAGGTGCAGTTGATGTATGTGCTGTGTTGTTGCCATGTGAAAGACAACATAATAACTCTTTTTCTGGCATGTTTGGCTAATCATGAAACGTTATGCTATGTGTGAGGAATTGCCACCTTGCAAGGGTTTAGAAGCCCTCGCTTTTTTGGTTTGTATTAATTATTAAAATAAAGTAGATAATTTTAACTTAGAAAGGGTGGTCTGCTGATCAGTCACCCTTTTCTTAAGCTCTGTTCCACAAGAATAGTATGTACCTGTGCAATGCTGCATCAGTTTCCATCTCTGTCCTAAAAGCACATAATTATGAGAGTTACTATCCTGGTGGCAGTTGGAAATTTTGTATGATCCATACCTCAGTTTACAGTACGGTAGCTAGCAGTGCTCATAAATATTAGAGCCACATCTAAACATGTGTCAACACTGTGAGTGTATATTCCCCTCTGACTGGCTGTCTATGTGCCACCCAGCAGGACTGTAGCCTTTGGGTGTGCCTCTCTTTGGTCCTTTGTGAGGTCAGGTAACACCTCTCTCCAGCAAGAGAGCCCCTCAGTAGGAGTCAAAGGGCATGCCTTATACAAAACGATTAGCCTCGGTGTTACCTACCAAAGGGCTTTTGCTGCTGTGGAAAAAAGAAGGGGTTGGGGTTAGTATAGATAGAGGGAGCTTAGCACAAGTGGGGAAATGATCCAGCATCTTATTTCTCTCTGTACCTCTCTTTCCTTCCTATCTCTGCCACTACCTTTAGCACAAGCAATTTGGAAATGTTATCAGAAGGCAAAGACGACTTGTTTCAAGGACGGGGATTGGACTCCTTAAAAAAGCCTTGCTTATGTCCAATCACTGTGTGGCATTTGCCTATAAAAGAGAAGGTCTCCCACTCTTCCTTCACTTTTGGATCATCCTGGACATAAGTAAGAAATTGTTTGATCTTCTTTCGGGAGAGGTGACCTTTTCAAAGACCTCAGACATTGAGGTGAAGGAGGATTCCAATACAAGCTCTGCTCCCTATCCACACCAAGGGCACATTTGGGATGCCCGACCCTGTCCTAGAGTCCCCAGAGTGGGTCTCACAACATCTGGAGGGCCAGAACAGCTAGGATCTGTGCTCTACCGCATCAAACCAGCCAAACTGCATTCAAACCGTGTTCACTGCTGCTGCGTTGGCTCTTCATTGAACCTTCGAATGACGACTGCTTGGCATCAACCAAACCGCCTCTTACCATATGCTGCCAAGCAGAGCACGTCACCTGTTCGGCTCGAACACACAGCTCACTGCTGTGGACCAACTCCAACTCCGTCTATGCTGGACCCAGTTGTTACAATAACACCCTTCAAAGCCTCACTTGCCTACCAGACCCAAGAACAACGTACACATTGTCTTAGCTGGACAGTACCACAGTCTAAACCTTCCCATGTACCGCATACACTCAAGAAACTCACCACCTTGGCCACTATTACCCACGCCAATCCACGTATACAAAGCCCACCCCTCTCAGTACCTGATACAGGAGCGCCACCAGCCACCTTTACAATGAATGCCAGAGACTTATTCTTGGCCCAGGCTCGCCCGCATGCTGTCACTAAGGGCCTTACAACTAGCTATACCCACCACCAGGCTTATTGAAGTTTAGACATGCACTGAACCAGCCCTTCCATAAAACATCTAAATGCAACTCTGCTGTTGCCAGCTGCTGCTACCTATTTTAAGCCTGCTAAAGCCAGCACCCAGCCTCCCCTCTTAGAGATGAATTACTAAAGCCAGCACCCAGCCTCCCCTCTTAGAGATGAATTACTAAAGCCAGAACCCAGCCTCATCTCTTAGAGATGAATTACAAAAGCCAGCACCCATCCGCCCCTCTTAGAGATGAATTACTAAAGCCAGCACCCAGCCTCATCTCTTAGAGATAAAGCCAGCACCCAGCCTCCCCTCTTAGAGATGAATTACTAAAGCCAGCACCCAGCCTCCCCTCTTAGATATGAATTATAGGCTATGCGCAGGAACTACCACAGCAACCCCCACCCACCTCTGTTTTGGAGAAGAAATTAGTACCTTGGGGCATGAACCCACGCTAGCTTTATTACCACTCTTGCTCACTCCTTAGAGTACCATGAGGATTCCACCACTAACAATACAACCGCCAGCACCAATATCACTCAGCACCACCTGCTCACCACCGCCAGCACTGAACCATACAAGAAAATGAGGCCCAATGCCAACCCAAGCCCGGATAAACACCCTAGAAGCCACAAGCTACCGCCTTCCACTACCACACATACCCTCCCCTCCAAACACAAACCAGGCCACATGCTACACACAGCCTTAATCAGTGCTAGGTCCCTACAAGCACATGCTCTTGATATCAATGACATAATATCAAACCTGAACCTAGACTTCTTAGCCATTACGGAAACCTGGCTCCACCAAGCATCAGGCCCTGCGCTGTTCCTAGCTTTACCAGAAGGTTACACCATCCACAGATGCAATAGAACCGACGCCCGAGGTGGCAGCGTAGCTCTCATCTACAGGGACTCCCTCCATATCCGACTCACTAGCACCTCCACTAAAGGCAACTGTGAACGCCTCACTGACAAATTAATAACAGCTCCCTCAGACTCCATCACCATGCATGTTTTATACCGCAAACCAACCTCTGCAGCTGACTATGAAGAAGACCTCAGTCATCTTATAGGAGAAAATATTAAACCGCTTCTAGAGTAATACTCCTAGGCGACCTTAATCTAGGCCTCCATGAAGCAACCGATCCTACAGACACAAGTGTTGCCAATGCCCTCTCTGACCTAGGCTTTAAACACTGTGTCTCATCCCCTACCCACACCAAAAGAAGAACCTTAGACGGAATAGCTGACCTGAACAACCAGATAACCTCCCTTGGTCGGATCATCACGTCCTCACTTTTAGCCTCCCATCACATAAACAAGCACCCATCAGACCCCCGTCCCTTCGACCCACCTGCGCCCGTAGCACAAATAAAATCACCAAAGACTCACTATCCCCTTATTTTGCTCTGCTGGCTAGGGAAAACATCACCACAGCTGATCCACAAAGTTAGAGATTTCTATTCAAGCACCCTACCCAAAGCAATAGATATTGTAGCCCCACTCCTCCCTAGAAAACCTAAACTCACAGACCAACGCAACCCATGGTTCTCCGGCGCCCTCCAAGCTCTGCGCACTAAGAAAAGGCAAGCAGAAGCTAGTTGGAGAAAAAATGCCTCTGAATCCCTAAATGGACCTACAATAAGGTTGCCAAAGAATACAAGCAGGCCATTTGAAAGGCAAAAGCAGAAACCTATAATGCCAGAATAGCCAAAGCTAACTCTAACTCGCAAGAACTATTCAGAATACTGAGAGAACTTGAAACCCCACAACACCACCTTCATCAGTAATCAGAGAGGAAACTTGGTGTACCAACATCCAGAATGCCTTGAGGAATAAAATATGCCTTTTACAGGAAGAAATTGCACTAAAACAAAGTCAAAACGACCTTAGCAAACTCCCTGCCCTTGCTAACACATATACCATACCACCCGTCCATTTCAGAGAAATCTCAGAATTGGAAACAACCAATATTATTAAAAACCTTAAACCATCCAGGTGCATAGAAGACATTTGCCCAGCTACAATCATAAAAGACTGCATAACAGCTCTAGTCCCCTTGTCACTAAATTCATCAATGCCTCATTCTCCACCAATCTAGTATCAACAAGCCTCAAAGAATCCTGGGTCCTCCCTTTGCTAAAGAAACCATCACTAGACCCTACAGCGCCTAACACTTACCGACCCATCACCACAGTATCCTTCCTGCTTAAGACTCTCTCTAGACAGCGCAGCCTACAAAAAGATCCACTGCTATCTTAAATCAAATCACATGTTAGGAATGCACCAATCTGGTTTCAGACACGGCCACAACACTGGGTCGACGCTATTAGACCTGAAAATTAAAATGGACTTGTTCAGGGATGAGGACAAACTAGCCCTCCTCCTCTTATTAGACTTTCCAGCAGCGTTTCCTCTGGTAGACCACTAAACACTTTGCCACCACCTCACTACAGCCGCCAATTTCTAAACTAAAGCCGCCAGCTATATTGCCTCCTTTTTAGAAGACAGATCAATGAGTCTTCTCCTACACCGCTAGCGCTGAACCTATCCGCATCCCAAGAGACGTACGCCAGGGCTCATGCATATCCCCATCACTTTACAACATTTGCACAAAGCCCTTATTTGTTCTCCTCAACGATTTAGGCATCTCATATAATACCAACTATGCGGACGACACACAAGTACTCCTACCCCCGACAGGTTCTTATGACAAAGACTCCCTAATGTTCAACAAAATATACACCACCATTCAGCATGGATGGCATCCAATTATCTATGTCTTAATGATAAGACTGAGATTTTGTTAGTAGGCTCACCGGCAGTGCTGAAATAACTCAGCCCGCAATTCTCAGCCTTCAGGATGGATGGAATCCAGATCCCAGTCTTAGACTCGATTAAAACCATAGGTGTGTACCTGGATGCATCGCTCTCCCTCAACAAACAAGTTAGCGCCATTGCAACCTCATCAAGTAACACAGCTAAGCTCATCAACGCCGCAAGACAATTTCTCACCACTGAAAGCTGCATTAACATTGCCAGTGCAATCACGGGCGCAAGACTGGATTACTGCAACGTCTTATTCGCAGGAACTTCCAAACGGAATCTAAACAAACTAGAATAATGCTCTCAGATCAGCGCTGAACATCCCAAAAAGGAGCACATCTCAGCCGCAAGAAAACAGGCTCATTGGCTCCCGATCAGAGAAATAATCATTTTCAAGACCCTGGCAATCACACATACATGCCTGAGCAAAACCGCCCCACAGTTCCCATCACAGAAAACCACGACCGGAATGCCACTCACAAATTGCACCGAGCTCCCCCTTCAAACCGACTAGATGCCAGCTCGCTGCGTGACCCAGCAAGACTCGCTGGTTCAAGCTCCACCGCAGAATAGTTCAGAACCTCGTTTAACGCAGTTGAACCACCGAAGAATGGTGAAACGGTACTATTGACTCATATTGCCCCTGCTGGTCCAATTTCTGTGTCCTAGAGACTGGCTAGGTCACATTTGCACAGTTTTCCATCGGAAAACATATCCTTTTATATTCATTGTGGTTGCTGATTGCCTTTCAACCCTGTTTCATGACCCAGAGTGCTGCATCTTTCTATCCTGTGTATTCTGGGTTCTCTCTACAGTGATGGGTGTGCATTGGTGTGTTTAATTAAAGTGTACATATTTGCATGGATACTTGATTGGACATTCCTTTATTTTGGACTGCTGTACGTTGCTGTTTGGGTTGGTACTGGATTACATTTACACCTCTTCCAAGAATGTAGCCTTCCCTTGACTCACCCAAAAACAAAAGCGTAGAAGATGAATCCCTTAGCTGTAATTGTTTTATCTTTACGATTAGGAACACAGTTTGTTTATAGAGTGGTGGGGGCTGAGTAGGCAGTTGTAGAGGTATGAGGTAAGTGGTTTAACCACTACTCATCTTTATACTCTTGTAGTGCATACGTCATTTTGTGTCAGCATGTTAATTACTTATTTAGTTATTTATTAATTTTGTTAATATTTATTTATTTGTTGTCATATTTAGGGGGCCTGCATGCTGCCTTGCAGCCACTTATGAGATATTTGGGACAAGCAGCGTATTTGGAATGCACCCTGAACATTTCGCACTACTGGGGAAATAGTGAAAGGGTAAGACCTCTTAAAAAAAGTCTACAACTAATAAAGCTTCTGGCAACACTATGGGCAATGTATAGAACATACAGCAACAATTGTGAAACCCTGGAGTGTGGTCCCATCATATACAATCATTATCATAGAAACAAAAGCTAGTTTTATTAAGTTGTATTAAAGTACTTACTAACAACAATGGGATTATAAGGTAAGTTAGACAAAATATTGCAAACAAATAGTTCACTTTCATTTTCTCATGTAAGTGTTGATCTATAAATCGTATTTGCCAACATGTTGCCACCACAAAAGCATTTAGTGTTGCTTTCTATTAAAAATGTAACTTGAGCCAATAGCCTATCCTCGGCCATGAAAGACAGTCAGTATGTTTTTATCTATTTTAATTTACTGAAACACCTCTGAAAAATCATTCGACAACACTTGAAACCTAGTTCCTATGATTAAATCACACATTTTGAAAGTTCAATTA